>NC_091483.1:17725414-18067200 GCF_947461875.1 Haliaeetus albicilla | reverse complement strand
ATCTTCAGATCTTCAGGAACTTATTTTCCACTTAAGGGCAAAAGCAGAAAAGACTGACTCCCGGGCTTGTCTCTAATGCACTTGATGCACCAGCCCTGTGTCAGCCTGTATTTAAAAACATAATCTGGCCTCCAAATACACAGAAAATAGTGCTGGTGTATTATCCATATAAATATTTTTGAATGTTTTCTTTTTAATGGCTAAGATAAACCATCAGAAATATAATGCCTGGCAATATTTTACTGGGTTTTATCATGTTGCTGTCTTTCATTTCAACCATAAACATCTATTTGCCTGTCCTCTTAATTAAAAAGGTTGAAAAATATAGCAGGTGTGTAAATTGGAATGAATTCATGGAACGTTTATTCTGGCAGATAGTTCAGTAATACTTGAATCCTCACAAAGGTGGAAACGGAGTGATGCTAAGGAAACTACCATTCCGGTGTAATCACAGATTTCAGTTTTCCCAGGAAAATAGTGGATGTTAAAAAGAATATCTACCTGGGGTTCTGCTGAGCTCTGAGGAACTTCAGGTATGTCATATGACCTGGCCCAAAGTGTTTTCACGTTTCTTACCAGTGACAATTCTACAGCTAGTCATGGCCACTTGTTCCATTATCTAACTGGGCTTTTAAAATTCTCTAAATGTTGAACTTGCATTTATTTTGTTCATGCCAATCTCATGGATGTTTTCCTTGCTTTTCTTAGATCATGAAGGAATTTGATCTATGTCCTACTCGTAACCTTGTTTTATATTTAAAAAAATCAGGAGAGCTTTGCTGCTTTGGTCTGGCGGAGATCTCATCATCATTAGTGAACAACGTGAAGGACATGAGTTCTCAGGTCTCTCCTAGAACTTCCAGAACAAATATTCTGGAAGTAGAGTGGCTATAGAGCTTTTGAGGTAGGCAGTTTTAGTTAGAATTCAATTTAAGAATTTCTGGAGTATTTTAAGTAATGCTCATTACCTCGTTGAACACAGTGTCTAAATAATATTAAAATTAATTAATTGTCTAATAATATTAAAAAATGCATGTGTAAGGTTATATTACCATGTCTTATTCTTACTTTCTTGAGTTAATGTATCTACTTTACTAAGCCTTTCATTAAGGGTTTTTTTCCAAATATTTAGTAAATTTTTTGGTTTGTTGCCTTTTTTTTTCCTTTTTCCGTTTTTTACCTGTTAAATGTAAAATCCCAAATAAACGCCTAGGTCCAACTAATAGTGGAATAGCTGCATTTCTTTGAAAGCCCTGTGAAACCAGCTCCCCAGCAAAACAAAAGCATACCCTATCATCACCCAGTGACTGGCCTTTTCTAGTCTATTTTTACCTGTGTCTTTTGTCGTTCTAAAAAATCTCTGTGATTTTAATGAATTCTTCAAAAGCTGATATATTTTCTGGAAACTGAAATGAATCAGTGATCCATTTGAATAAATACTATATTGTCACACATTTGCTATGTAATTTATCCAGTGATTCATCAGTTTAGCTTTCAATATACATAATACTGATAAGATTTAGTAGATCATATATTTGCTTCAAAAGATGTATTAGATTTGGTAGGTCCTGACTTCAATTCAACATAAGATGACTTCCTCTGTCTTATGAGGATATATGTGATTTCCAAAAGCAATGTATCTGTTTTTGAAAAATCCTCCACTAAAAAGGGAAAAAATTAGTTTATTGTAAGGAATGAAACATTCATTTTAGGAATCTGAATATAGAAATTACCCACATTTATATTAAAATTTCATAGCAAAGCAATATACTGTGCATGTCTTCACGTTTCATATACTGAAAGTAATATTTTGATCATGATAACTTCACTGCAAGTATTGCTGAGTTCTGAACTGAAAAGCAGTTTGCTCTGTAGAATAGAAAAATCAATTTAGCATAAGGTGATCTCATTATACTCTATTTATCCAAGATTACAACAATTTAGAAGAAGATTGAGAGTGAAAGTAATTGTTCTTTTATTAATCCAAGTAGCTTTTAAAAAGAAATCTACTGATTAGGAAGCTCTGCATGACTTCTAACTTGAATCTCCCAGGACTTATTCCAGGAGGTTCTGATTTCAGTGATGTGTTCTGATGATATCATAATCTGTGGCCATACCTTGCTGAAGTCACAGAAACAAGATGGAGTAACAGGTTAACATGATCTGTTAGTATATTCAGTATTAATTTGCCATAGAAATGTTAATATTTTTAGATGTTCTGCATATATATGCTCTCTTGCCAACTGGTGATTTAAAAGCTGAAACTTTAGGCAATACTTTCACTTTTTAGTGATGTAGGTTTCTGATTTTAGTTTGAAAAATTAGTACAGTGCTTTGAAGATACAGCGCAATCCCCTGTGCACCAAGATTCTATTGCTGACCCTTATGGATGCTAAGTCTCTGCCCCGTATTCTTTTGCATGTAAGGGTGTAATATTTCCTGCCAAATGCAAGGAGAAAAGAGAGAAAGGACACCTACTGCCAGGAGGTCCAGACTTTCACATTACATCTCCAGCATCAATGTCCCTGAAAATGTCTTTGGACTTGAATGAGCGTTTTCTCCCTTTTTTTTCCTCCTCCCTCTCCCCACAATTTGAAATCCATGATTTTAGTTTGAATCTTTCCTTAGTTACTGTATTGGTAAAAGTGACAGGTTACAATATACTGGACACTTAACACTTAAAATATTCATAAAATTCAGCTGAAGAAATGATGATTATGTTTTCAACTTGCAACTACAAATGTTAGCTCACTGTGTCTGTAAACATCAGTTGCATCTGACAATTTTTAGCTCAGCTCCAGTGAATCAAATAATATAGTTGCTGAAGCAGGGTCATGCAGTCTCTATAGGCTTTTATTCATTAAACTTTTTTATCTGACAAACCCCCCTCAAAATTCTTTGTAGACTCTCATACAAAATTCAGCCATTTAAGTAAAGAATGTCAAAGAAAGCAGAAGTCCTTATGCAGTAATTAAACTAAACATTTCCTTACATTGTGGGGATGAATGGTGGACAGAGGGTCTAAGAATAACAGGAGGATGCTGGTTTATGGGTGTAAGCCAAAAATATGCAAGGATCTCTGTAACTGAGCAAGCCCATGGTTTATGTGTCCCAGATCCCACTCCACTTTGGATTGTGACCATCCCTGCACCCTGCCTCCTTGCAAGCCCAGCTCTGTTCTGCTGTATCCCAGTCTGGAAGTACACAACCTTTTAGGAAGCAGAACAACTTGCATATTTAGTGAAGTCAGGTGCTCTAGTTACTTTGATATTTCTCAAGCATTTTGCTTTTGATGTTGGCAGAGAAAATTTGTGGCAAACTAAGTTCTTGTATTACACCATCTAGGTATCCACCTAGTTGGTGGTTTAATAAGTGAGATGTAGAATAAATGGAGAGAAGACTTAAAAAGACTGGTAAAACGGAGTATTAGTTTAGAGTATCTTTTTGTTTATTAGGAGATCTCAGACTGAAAAATGTGCTGCTGCCTTGCAAATAGATGTATAGTATTTATATATAATAATACCTATAACATATTATATCAAAATAAAGATAATATAAAATATATAATATATATAGTATATGGTGTATGATATAGAATATATAATAGAATATATAACATCTAATAATATATAATAATAGATATATAATATACAGCAATAGATATATAATAATATCTATTAGATCTATATATAATAATAATAATAGATGCCCCATCCCTGGAAATGTTCAAGGCCAGGTTGGCTGGGGCTTTGAGCAACCTGGTCTAGTGGAAGGTGTCCCTGCCCGTGGCAGGGGGGTTGGAACTAGATGATCTTTAAGGTCCCTTCCAACCCAAACCATTCTATGATTCTATAATTTTTTACATAAGACACCAGTGCTAGAAAAGTTTCTTTTTGGTATATAAGGCCATGTCACTGTTTTATAAGGCTGTACAGAAGATCAGTGACTATGACTGATATAGCTATTGTGCTTTTTAATGTAGTACTTTAGTGCTATTTTAGATCAAGGATGAAATTCCAGTGGTGGTAGTCAATTGGACAGTGAATCCACTCCTCGGGTGTAGCATAGAACCTGCAAAGAGGCTCTAAGGAAAGAATCTTCCTATATTTTAATTAATTTTTGGTTTTTCAAATTTTCATCACATTTGGTTTTGAGGTGTTAAGTGGAAAGATCTTCATAAGTGAAATTGTTTCTGAATAATCCTAAATGAAAAGTTCACAATGTTTAAAACTAGAACAGATGAGTAGGAAAATAAATATTTTTAATCCTTTCTCTCTCTCCTCTCCAGAACTAGCCAGAGGTCTTTGTCCTGCCTCAGTATTCCATTTTCACAGAAATGATCTCAAAAGAGGTAACCTTTCTGATGTCCTAATCATCTTTTGTTGCAGTTACTATTTTTATTTTTTAAATTTTTTTGGTACGAGGTGTGGAGAAAAATGAATGGTTGAGCTAAATTTGCAGAAGAGGGAAGTTTATGGGCTTTACTTCATTTGGTACTTGGGAGTATGCCTCAGAACAATGATGTCTTTAAATGGTGTTGTGCTAAAGAAAGAGTGGAGCAAACAATGCAGGTTTCTTCAGAATGAGTCAATAGCTATTGTGACTTCATAGAGACATTTTGATTTCCAGAGAATTGATAAAAAAAGGAAATGTGATGGTCCACGCTGTGTGGTAGGACAGATTCTGCAGCGTGTGGTAGAATGGTTACTGAAGGCACCTGGTTGACCAAGAAGAGCTAGACTGGCAGAGTGTCCTTTACACATTGTTTGACAATTAGATTTTAAGATATCTACATGTCCATGGCTGTGCTAACAAGCTGTTTATAGTTAATGATTTCTACTTCCTTTAACAAAATGCTTAGTAAGTCTCCTGCTTGGAGATTTAAAGTAGCTAATTGACTGTCATTGTGGGGGATTTCTCTATTGATAAGATATGCTATCATAACTTCTGATACCGTTCACAGAGTGGTGAAAGCAATATTACTTCAAATATTTGTTGAACTGATCTGTAATCTCAAGTTCACACTTCTTAAAATTTAATTTGTTAGAGTATTTAGATAAACAGAAGCATTGACTTAAAATGGAGCAAAACTGCAGTATCTCAACATTGGGGTTCTGAAAGGAAGATTATTCTGCACCTCTGAATATTGAAAGTCCCAGTGTAATAAAGTTCTGAGTGTGCATATTGTTTCTGAAAAACTTAAATTTAGGTCTTTTATGTTATGTCTTGAACTTGGTGTTTCTTTATGAAGGACTGCTCTGCATATCCTTATGGCATAGAGATAAACCATCTATACACTGTCAAATGGAAACAACTGTATACATCTCTGAATAGTGATGATTTTCATCATCTCAAACCACCCTTACAAAAGTTTCAGAAGTTCTGTTTTGAAAAGTTAAACTACAGGTGCTCAGAGCTGCTACTAAAATCTCTCAAGGCTTTATTTTTTCTTCAGAATACCTTTGCTTTGCCTTTTCCTCCCTTTGTCAGCCATATCTATTATATTTGATATTGTATTTCTCCCATGCTGGACTTACTTTTTCTCATTGTGTGCCTTGTTGCTAACACCATTCTATCTCAGATGTATTTGTGGTGTGATACCTATTCTGTTGTGATGTTTTCCTGCAGTGCTGCTTGTTATCTTATATTTCCTTTTCCATAGATACATATATCTTTAGACTGACACCCCCCCTCCCAATATGATGTTTACAGCCTGGCACTTGTTTTGAATGGTTGTTTATGGTAGGGAGAGTTGGGGACCGATGGCTGTAGATATCTGCACCTCATCACTTGGAAGATAAACAGAAAAGTAGAGTGGATTCATTCCACTGTTGAGATAACAGGGGAGACACCGAGATTCCTAAGTCCCCAGATATAGCCAAAGAAAAAGTGACATAGGATTTTGGAGGCCTAGAGCTCCCCCAAACATAAATCGTCAGATAGCAGAAAAAGGATACCATCCTATGGCATGTTCCTTCAACTGACAATTCAGTGCTCAAATCTGCGTTGCTACCTATGTTATCAATGCTATACACAGAAGGAGAGAGTTTCAGTTATTCCTTTGGAAGTTATAGCTCTTTCTAGATGTAAATGTATTTCTTCACTTCTTGCTAGTCATATCCCATAAAGGAGGAAAGGCAGACAGGTTTTTGGCAATGAAAGAGAAACTTCTCTTACCTGTTAATTTTTATTTTTGGAAAGGAGCCACTTGATCCAGCTGACCTGCACAGTATTTAATATTCACCAGCAATGTTTTTGACATGCAGTATTTTCATGCTGCTTTTCTTTCTCCAGCAGGTTTAGATATTTGCAGCTGACCCTATAGTTTCCTCTTTTTTCTTAGCCTTTAACATTTGCAGTTCTGAGTCAACCCAATACTTTTATTTCCCAAGTGACTGCTAGAGCTAATACTATTTTGGAATTGATCTGCAACTTTGCAGAAGGTAGCATTACCACGATGTCATTGCTGTATTTTTCTGCAAGGGCCACTGAGTATTCTTATCTCTGCTCCCCTTTTAAAAACAAACAAACAAAAAACCCCAAACAAACCAAAAAGCTGAGCACAGGTCTCTTGGAAGAGCAACTAAGAGAAACTTCTTTACTAAAAATATTGGTTGTTTAAATATATCAGATTAGCAAAGTCTTTCGTAAATGGTACTTAGTTGATTTTATATATATCAGGAAAAGCATGAAAAAGCCAGTGCAGACCCAACAGAAGTCAGGAGGGCTGTGGGTGATATTCAGGACTATTGTTAACACTATAACAGCTACAGAATGCTTTGCAACAGCTCCAGGGGTTGTGGCGGTGTCTGTAGCGCCATTCATGTACAGATGACGAAAACAAGATAGAGTACTTCAGTCATAAAGCTTAAGTATCGAGCTTGTCTGCCCTGTGAATAGTCAGGGACTCCCCCTGCCCCAATCCTCTTTTCAGGGGGTTGGGCAAATTCCAGGCCCTTTGCCATTGAGCTCCACCTGAGCCAATCACCCAAAGAACTTCTTCAAGTGAAGAAGGGTTCAATTTGCAAGATGCTCAGTCCACCTGCTACCACTGACTCATGCTGGTCTTCTTGCAGGAGCTGCTTTTGTCCTATTTGTGCCTTTCATCTTTAGCTTGTGAGAGAAACACCTGTCACATTTGGGTGTATTTCTTTGCACCTCTGATTGTTTCTGTACTACTAAATAAAACGAAGGCCAGGATCTATTCTCTGGTCCTTGAGGTCAAATGGAACAGACAGGCCACATCCACAATCCTGGGCAATTGGCTGTAGTCTCCCCTGAGCTCATGTTTATCCGTACTGTCAAATAAAAGAGCAACAAGGAGTTCAAACACTGGACTCCTTCTGGCTATGGTTTGTATTACTCCAGAAAGCTTTCTCTAAGAGAAGTGTCGTGGTTTAACCCCAGCCAGCAACTAAGCACCACGCAGCCGCTCACTCACTCCCCCCCACCCAGTGGGATGGGGGAGAAAATCAGGAAAAGAAGTAAAACTCCTGGGTTGAGATAAGAACCATTTAATAGAACAGAAAAGAAGAAACTAATAATGATAATGATAACACTAATAAAATGACAACAGTAGTAATAAAAGGATTGGAATGTACAAATGATGCGCAGGGCAATTGCTCACCACCCGCCGACCGACACCCAGCCAGTCCCCGAGCGGCGAATCCCTGCCCCCCCAGTTCCCAGTTCCTAAACGAGACGGGACGTCACATGGTATGGAATACACTGTTGGCCAGTTTGGGTCAGGTGCCCTGGCTGGGCATGAGAAGCTGAAAAATCCTTGACTCTAGTCTAAACACTACTGAGCAACAACTGAAAACATCAGTGTTATCAACATTCTTCACATACTGAACTCAAAACATAGCACTGTACCAGCTACTAGGAAGACAGTTAACTACATCCCAGCTGAAACCAGGACAAGAAGACATCATCTCCTGGCCTCAAAGGTGGGGCTTGGTCCTGGACCACCATTAACTTATTTATATGTAGACATAGAGGCTTTTGTAGACATTCCCCTGGCTTCAAAGTGAGTGTTGAGGTCCCACCTGAAAACAGTGCAGAGCTGGGACAGGAACTCCAGGAAGGCTACCTGGTAATCCTGTGTTAAGACATCTTTTCAGTCTCATGCCACCTATCTGTAACACAATTTTATCTTAACAAGGAGTAGTAATGGCAAGTGAGATTTTGCCTTCCAAGAGTTTCAGGTCATATTGTTTCCAAGCAGTCTTTTAAAAAATTATTTTATTTAATTTTATTTTTAAATAAAGCCATAGAAAAATACAGCTGAAAGGACCCTCAGGAGGACTTTTGGTGCAGTATTATTCAACCCCCAAGCACCTGATCTGTGGTAGTTCATAAAGCTTCTTAAGGTGATCTACAAAATGACTCCTCTGAAAACCCTGCACATATACTCATAAGCTGCTGAAATGCAAGCTCAAGTATCATCATTAAAAAAGATCAGAATGTTCCATTAAAGAACATTTTACAAAAGAGTTAGTTTATTTACCTAAAAGCTAAATACTTTATTTTTTTTTTTTAATTTTTCTGGAATGTGCCAGGTAAATCAGATACAAGATGACCCTCTTTTTCTCAGATCCATCATCTGCTCATTAATTACAAAGCTAGTTATATATATCTAAGTATCCATCCAAAAGCAGGATCAGCTGTAGCTATACCATCCAGTATATGCTTGCCAAACCCCTAACAATGGTGCTCAGCAGATTCCCATAACAATCCATTCCAGTGTCTCCTATCTATTACATTGTTTTTCCTCATAATTAACCTATATCTACCCTACTGCAAATTTAGTGGTTTATTTCTTGTCTTGTCAGTTGTGGATAGAGTATACCCTTTACAGACAACTATGTACAAAAGCTTTTTGTTTTTCCCATTCAATCATTTTATTAACTGTCCTTGTGAAGTTAAGGCATCTTTGCGTGTATGTATGAATAAAAGTGATTTTCTGTGAACAGGAATGGAGGGAGAAAGGGGAATTAAATGAGAGTCTCCCCAAAAGTCTGCTGTTGCTTTCATCCTACCTGTTGTGTACCTTCCCACTACCTAATTTCCAAACATATTGTGAGAAGCAATATGTTTAATGACAGCACTCCAAAGTTATTCCTTGCTATTTAATAACTGGTAGGAATGCAGTAAGGAGCAGAGTTAGAGTGAGTCTAATCTTGGTTAAAGTAATAGTTTGGAGTTAAAACAGTGTGGTGGATTTATAAAGAATTGCAGATTCATTTCTCAGAGACATCCCAGAAAAATAAGGCCCTGCTTACCACATCTGCTCATAGTAAAATCCTCCTTTGACTAAACACTGCTACTTCATCATTGCCATTTTCAAGAATCAGATCAGGAACTCCAGGCTCATTTTGATGAAGAAGAAGTCTTTTCAATGATTAGAATTAAGAGGTTTCTCACAGAGTCTCCTGCTGCTCGACTAGTCATTGTTTCAATAACAAGAAGTTACCCTGCGGTGATGGTATCAAACTTTTCTGCTTCCTATGGTGCGTTCAGAGGTCAGCTGCAATGAGAATATAGAAGTGTGTTTGACAGAATAAAAGGAAAACTGAAACCTTATAAAAATCATCATGAAAGAGGTAAAAATTGATGTCCTAAGAAAATAGGATTATTTTTTGTTCAGATAAGAGGATAAGGGAACAGGTTATGTTTCTGGATATCTTTGGGAAAAGAGAGAAGTAAAGGATCTGCAGAATTTAGAGTTACATAAAGTAGTGTTGGTTTTGGCTGGAATTGCCACAATGTGAAGGTTGAAGGTGAACTTTCTTTCTGCATTCCCCTTCACATTTTGAAAAATTATTTTCACCTGTGCTGTACTTCTAAGATGATTTTTGAGAAAAATAACCCATGAAGCTTTAAATTCAGGGACAGGGATGTTGACCAAAGCCTTATTTTCAAATATGGTAGTCCATATTTGGGAAGAAAACGGTTGTGTCGCACATCTAAATAACTTAATAATTTTTCTTTTGGCTCCTTTGCTTCCTTCCAATTTGCCTCCTACTGGCTATTTATCATGGAACCTACTGTCATGAAAATATTACATTTTATTTTTTACATAATTATATATTTCTTCTCTGTATATTTTTTCTTTCCCTGCAGAGATTATCTACATTGTTGTTATTATTATTTATTACAATAAACAATAACATGTATTTGACAAAATAAAATCAGCATAATCTCAAATACATTACTGCAGCTTAATATTTCATACTGTTCTCTGTAACAGAGAATCTTTTAAAGATAGAAAATAAATTTATTTGGAAACATCACACAGAATACTTCAAGCCTATAATAAACAATATTTAAACCTTCAAAAATGAAGCTGATGCCAAAAGCCTAACAAATTGAAAGTATTTCTAGGTGATTAGTCAATGTGTGTACAGTACTTTGAAAATGAAATGCTATGTCCTTGCTTAATTATGAGTGTCCTTGGAATTACTAGATGCAGTCTGAAGAAATATGAAAACATATGGATGTTCATTTTCATTTCTGATGCCCCTCTTACCCTTTTGAGTCTTCCTTCCCCCCATTCCTCTTATAAAACATATTTTCAAGAAAGCCAGAAAATGCTGGGTCACCTACCCCTTTCCAGCAGAAGAGGATTCATTTAGTATATGGTCTGTCTGTATAGGCTGCCATTTCTCTCTGGTGCAATTTATCTTTTTTTGTTGCAGTGGGATTTAGGAATCCCTCTATTCTTTGCAGTTTCAATGAATTCAAAGCTGGAAAAATAATCTAGACTGGCTTCCTGCATAATATTGCTGAGGAATTCTTGCATGTTGCCACAACTTTTGAAATATATCTTTTAGATTAACATCCAATCTTGACTTAAAGATTTCAGATTATGGAAAATCTACTAACACCTCTCATCTTGCAACAGGTACCTTTAGTGTAAACAAGTGCACTTAATTTTAATTCTACCTGTTGGGTTTTCCTACACCTCTCTGATTAAAAAGCCAGTTACTATTTGAAATCTTTCCATGTAGGCACATACAGACTATGGTTTGTTGCACAAACCTTCTGTTATTACAGAAGAGTTTCTCCCTCACTGTAAATAGGGAAATGAGAAGCTGATAGTTGACACACAAGGTTAACTGCATCTTTGTTTATTAGAAGTAACACAGTAAGTGTTCTTGGTTTGCAAGCAAAGAAACAATTTAATTTTTATTGATTCGTTTAGATATATTGTCTGTATTTGGTGAGGTGGTTCTAAAGGAATTGTTCTTTCAACTTTCTCTGAATTTTTCTTTATTTCCAATGCTATGGCTGTTTAAAAAAAACCAAAACCTCCAAAACCCAAACCAAAACACCCCGCCCCCAACCTCTGAACCCCATTTAATGTCTCCATATATTGTTCCATCCTCTTTTCAGATCTGAATTTGTCTTAATCCTTCTTTGACTGGCTAATCCAGATTCCTTTGTCCCTTCTTTTTGAAGGAGCGGTGAAAGAAAATATATTCCTCATAGTGTTTTCAGCTGGTGACTAAACTTGTTTATTTTCTGCCTGGTCTGAACATGAGTGGTGATAAGGCAACATCTCTTCTTTAACTCTGGTGTTGTCTGTTTTCCTGATTTCTTGGAAAGTAACACTGCCATTTTCTCATTTTAAGAGCAATGATACCCTTTATATTGAGCAGTATTAACAGAAAGCAAGGGAAAACACCTTCTGCAGGTACATAATAAAACTATTTAACAGCTTTTAGTTGTCATCTATCTGTATGAATTCTGTATACATAACATACGCATGTTCCTCTAAACAGCTGACTTTAAGCTTATTGCCTTCCACACTTTCTGCTGATTTACTCTAGCTTCTCTCAACATGAGCAAATAATTTTCTAGCATTCTCTTGATTAAACTAAGAATATTGACCTTCTCTGGACTTCAGGTAGATTTTTCAGGTGTCAAAATATGCTTTAATTGACTTCTGAAGATATTCCATTTTTAAATATGGTTTTAAAAATGGAAATGTCAGACTAAACATAGTGTTCCAGCATTGGTAACATCAGTTTTTGAGTATGGAAATAATGAAAAACATCTACTTCTTTTCAATATTGCTTTACTTTTTCAAGGATTGAATTAGTTCATTTAGCAACAGCTTTGCACTGGGAGTTCACAGATTCTTACCCACCTACAGTTTCAGAATCACTTTTTTCAGCATCCCATCCTATAAATATGACCCGCATTCTCTCTGCCTAAATTTAAGACTTTGCATTTGTTCTTATCAAAATTTATCTTGTTCAAATGAAGCCACCTAACAAATCGAGACAGATCATTCTATAGAACATTTGCCTTATTACTTGCCACTCCACCAATTTTTGCGTGCTCTTCAAGTTTTACCAGCAATTGCTTTGTATTTTCTTCCAGATCATTGAAAATTATACTTAGGACTTAAGATTTAGATACTGGTTAGCCCATATTAGAAATACTGTGATTACACAGGCATTCCTCTTTTATAGCTGAAGAGGAATGTAGAATATATTTATAGCAGTTATAGCTAATAACTAATTAATCATTAAAAAATAAACTTTAATCATTTAAATATCATTTAAGTTACTGTATTTAATACTATCCACCCCTCACTCCAAGCAATCAGCAAGAATGTGGTAGCTCAGAATATGGAAATAAGTCAAATGCTTTACAGTCATGTAAGTAAAGTATATTAACCAATTATCTTCTCTCAAGAAAAACTCTAAAGCTTGCAGACAGAGTGCTCAAGGTACAATCTTCCATTTCCATAAAATCAATTAAACTTTTGGGGGAGATAAGAAAGCCACATTTCACAATCCTTTTTTCTAATAGTAGGATATAAGCTCCAAAATGTTATTTAAATTTTAAAACAGCAGTTCATTCTAAGCTTGCAGAAGATTACTGCATTATGATGTCCCTGCTGGACCATGAAGAATGAAATCTGAAGCTAGGAAATGGTGTCAGGTGTTTTGGTTTTGGGGATGGTGGCACCTCTGTCTCCTTGTTGGTCTGTTCCTATCAAAGGAGCTCCGAACCAGAGTAAGCTAATCTAAGTCAGAGATGCTTTAGTCCTTTTTCCCTCCCGCTGCACAGAGCTGCATGTTTTGTGGCAATATTAGTGTTCACCTGGATCTGTGGTAAGCAGGCTATGGGAGTTAAACTGGCTCAAAACTATGAGGATAGAGATGATGATGATGATGCAGGAACCCGGCCAGCTCAGCTGTGCAGTAGGAGTGTGAGAACGTGGTCTGAGCTGAGGAAGGTAAGCATCAGTGTAAATTTGATTTAGCAGCCTGTGCAATTGTTTTTAGGTCTGTTGTGCCTCTCTGTTTTGTAAACTAGAGTCCCATGATTTTCCAATTCGTAGGCTGGCAGGATCTTAAAAAATACTTGGGTTTGTCTATCTCTGTTTTCTGCTGGAGTCAATGGGACTTACCTTTCTGCTAATGATGGACTGGGAGAGGAAGGAGTTATTTACTCAACTGCAACATTTCCTTATGGAGCTAGTGCTTACAAAATAGTTCAAATGTATAAGCAGCTGTAAGGAGAATAGATAAACCATTCTTTACATATTGCACATTAATTTTTTTCATGCAGGCACCATCTTGGTGATAATTAATTTTTTATTTGTAATGAACAAATCTGTGCTATGTGAGTAAATGTAGAAATTACGCAGAGAAATGTGATGGAGCGGGCATTTACAAGGTGAAGTGTCGTACATTCACAGATAATTTTTTCTACAGGTACATGATTTGAAATTAAATACGTGATGTTGTTTTCCGTAGAGACATATACTATAATAAGAGTGGTTCAATCTGATTAAACAGCTTATAGATGTGGTGGGCCACATAATTATCTATCTATACACCATACCTCAAGCTGTAACATGCAGGCAAGTATCCCTTCAGTAATTTCCACTGCTCCATCTCTTTAGAAATATAAATTCATTGGCTCTGCAAACAGAATTATTTACTTCATTCCTGTAATTACACCTCGAGTCACTTCTAGTCAGCTTTCTCTCTCAACACTTTCCTGAAACTCCTCTCAACTAGCCAAATCGTGGAATTGCTTGGAATGTCTTCCACTCTTTTCTCTCCTTTATTTTCTTTATACCACTAACTTTCAATTCAATCTTTCCCTTGAAAATGGTATCTTTTGCAGGGTTTGGTGAAACATTCTTCTAATTTTCTGCCACCTCTCTGCTTAATTCTACAGCATCTCATCTTTCAGTATGTTGTTTTTCATACTGTGAGAATGCCAGGGGCTTTCTATCTGTCCCTAAAGGGCTTTCCCTCTGCACTGCATCCACTACCATTTTTATATTGGTGACTTCTTTCTGACCCATCTCCTGCAACTATCTATCTTGGTTCTCATTACCCATTTTGGTAGTCCTCCTGTCTCCAGCTTTACTATTCCCAGACTGTGTATCTCTCCAGATCATCTATATTGCCCATCATACCCTTTCCATCCTTTTAATGTCTCTTGCCTTCTTGCTAAATTACATTCTTTCTATTCATTATCTTCAAGTTTCTTCCACAGCTTTACTTTTGTCCCACGTACTTTTACCTCTACTACATCATCAGTACTCTCTAAGCCTCTCTAATGAAAACAAATTTGATGAGTGCTATATTTGTGCCTCTTCCATGCCTGACAAGATCATAACCTTCTTGAGACAAGCTATATAGGAAACTGCTCCCTTTTGCGCATCCCTTCTAAAGCTGGTGTCAAATTAAATGTCTCATGAAATTAATTAATTCATAATGTTCGGGGATAAGGCAGTTGAGGATAGCTGCATTTTCTTCCTTTTCCCTCTCATTTAACGTTGCTTGTCTTTGATTGTAAGTGCTTTGAATTTGGCATTGAATCGGTACACAAGTTCGGAAAGTGACTAGCCCAGGATGCAGAAAATAGTTTTTAGGAAAGATTGTCTTGACTTATGAAGAACGAAACCATCATCATTGTAAAATGTTTAAAATATTAGTGCTTGCTGTGTTTAGCACATACAGCCAAAAACTGTTAGCTGCCTTCTCCAAACAGTGCATTGTTATGGTGGTTTTTGTTAAAATACTTGAAAACTCACATGATTCTCCTGATTTAGAATCCAAATAGGCACCATTAAGCCAACAAGCTCTTGAAGTGTAAATATCACCCAACACCTCTACGTTACCAAGCAGAAGACAACATTGTTTCTGACCATTGAAAATTTTTTCATCTGGGCAACAAAGAAGGGATAAAGTAAGGAATGTGGCCCCTTCAAAAGGATAAAGTCAACAGGAGAATGAAAAGTCTCTCTTATTGCATCTTGAACAGAGGGTTGGTGGGCGAGGAAGTCACAAGCTTCAAGGAGCCTACAACAAATTCAGATTAAGGATAAACCTCTTGAGGAAGGTCTCAGATGATAGAAGTTGTCATAGAACTGGTTAAAAGTTACCTCCCTTGCTTACTTTACCTTCCATCACCAATGACTATCAAATATTATTAACATATGTGCAAACGGAGAGGGGGAGTCCAGGCATAGCTTGAGCACTTTAGTCTACTGTATTTGTGCCGTGGAAAGATGTGGTCAACTTGCTTGTAGCAGCTTGGAGAAGCATGTGCCACCGCACAGAGCAGCACAAATGTGGCCTTTGTTGGGGTGCAGTGCAGGCCAGCAGCTCCCAAAGGAGAGGAGCCAGGAGCTTGCCGTGGGACCACCAGCAGGTCCCATCCCTCCACCCCTGTTTGGAGAGCAGGGCAGCCCGCAGCTGCCATCACCAAGCAGGGACACAAGGATGGGTTACACTCCAGGCATGGCCAGGAAAGGTGTCCTTGCCCAGGATTGTGGTAGGGGTACTCATTTGTGAGGTGGTGTGGCCATAGCAGGAGCTTACGTGTTATTCACTGGGTCCTTGGATGGGGCCCAGGACGTCACTGCCGGGCTATCTCAGAATGTACGTTGGGGAGAACTTCAGACGGATGGCTGAGATGTTGGGCACGTTTTATCAAGGACACTTTATTTTCAGGGGAGTGAGAGAAAAGGGAGAATTCCAGTGTCATTTAACACCAAAGTGGGAACTTGTTTGTGTCCTTAACTGAAGCTAGAAATTCTGGGACACTGAATGCGTTGATACACATGACCCATTTCTTTTTGTATCTGTCTTACAAAACCTTTCTCTCTCTTTTTTTTTTTTTTTTTCTGCTCAGCTGCTACCCTTCTCAAGTCTGGTCTGAGCTGTTTGTTCCAGCACAGAGACTGGTTCTTTCTACAGCCCCTTCCTACTGGTTCCAGTAGGAACTGGCTTAGTTATAAAAGACCTTTAGAATATTTTCACCTGCTGACAAGAGTAGTTGAGGCCTTGTGAATCCTTGTGAGTGCACACCTCTTTTGTGGTATTACGGCCTGCGGCAAAACCAGGCTCAGAATTTAGATGGAAGGACTCTCTAAAATACTGTGTAATTACTGCAGTAATTCACCTCTGTTGAACTACCTATAGATATGTGTGTAAAATGGTTGTCAATTAAACTTTTCTTCATAAAAGCTCTAGTGATTTTACCTATGTAAGCGTTACAAAATGCACCAATATAGTGATCCTTGTTAGAACAGGGACCTACACTGTATGTTCTCTAGATAAGACAGGGATCTCTGTACTTCTTATCTGGGAGCTACCAACCATGCTGTGGGTGTGATAGAATACTAAATAGGAGTAACATATTTAAAATATAATTACAAGTATTTGACTACATTCATCCATGGCATAATGGGGCAGCTGTATTATTAGACTGTCCTTAGGAAATTGAATTACTCTAATAAATGGAAATGACTGTTATTTAAATGGAAGACTATTTGCATAAAATAGGCCAATGCTAAGTGACCAGCTGTTAAATAGGTGCAAAATCTAATCTCAAAGTTCTGGGTCAAGGATGGATGGGTTCTTGCCAAAGACTTTCATATTTGGGCACTTAGCCTATATATAAAAATTCCGCAGTCAGAAGAAGCTTCAAGATCTGAAAACTGCAGCTCAATTTATTAATTTTCCTTTCTCATATTTTTTATTTAAGAACAAGCTAGTGAATGTCATTCAACAAAATCAACAATTTCTCTTAAATGGAAATAAAGAATAAAAAGTCAAATGATGCAGCTTCATTTCATAAGGGAAATGAAGGGAAATGCCACTGTTGTACTTGTGGCATTTCTGAGATAACTGTTTACTTCACTGTTATCTTATTTAATATCATCAGCTTGGAGATAATTCAGCGCAAAAGAAACAATTAAAAACTATCATGATCTTAATAACATATATATTCACTTTATCAACAGAAATGCAACATGTCCGTATCTTCCCAGCAACTTTCCATACCTTATTGTAGCTGGGGCACAGCTCAGACTCCTGTGAGTGCTCCTTCTATTTTGGAAGATAATGCCAGCTTTTATGACAGCAAAGCTTTTGGAAAGGCAAGCTGGAAAAGAGTTTTTCAGCAAGATTCTTGGTTCAAAAAAAGGTTGTACAAGTTACCTGAAAGACCACTTTCTGTAACGTTCAGCCCTACATTCCCTGAGAAGCCTGTCAAGAGTTATAAGGCTCACATCTACCTAACTCCACAGTACGCTATGGAGCAAGAAGGTGAGAAGCTTTTCCTTTCATGTGTAATTTTTTAAACAGGAAAAAATTCAGTATTTTGCTGTTTGCTCACTGCTGCCTTTTTTGTCATGAGGCCACATTCTCATGTGACTTGACATTGGTACTTTTCCATGTCCATTAATAGATTTATGCAGCTGATGGGCTACATTATAATCTTCTTGGTCTGTAAGCGTGGTGTAGCTTGGTTTATGAAAAACAAGCACTAGCAAAACTGCACAGTGAAAAAAAATCTCGAACAGAGCACAATCTTGGAAAGGGTTTTTTTTTTTTGTTTGTTTTCTGTTTCTCACAAGTAAGTTTTTCTGCTGAAAGCAGATAATTTGAATATAAAATATTAATTTGCCAAAAGCTCCAGTTTCCATCAAAGTGTTATCTTTTCAGCCAACAGTTTTTTATTTATTTTTCTGACAATGACTCTCTGAGTTGCTCTGATGTGGAAGAAAATTAAGCAAGATAGCATATGAATCCTGTGACTGTTCTGTGGCATTCATGTGATGTCATATGATTGGTCCTGATTTGGGCTTAATTTATTTATTCCATGGTGTGGAATGGAACTTCACTTTTTGTGAAGTTAAATAATTTTTTTCACTGAAGACCCTGATCTCTGTATATCAGAAGGGGACACATTCTCCACACATCTTTGTGGTGATTTTGCTTTGAAGACTGGAATTTAATACCTTTTTAAACATGAATGTCCTGGCTTTGTGTGTTCCCCTGCCATCTGCTAAAAAAAGAAAACTACTGTAATAATAGACATCATAGAAATACTTCCAGCATTTTCAGGCCTAGCCAGCTGATAAGTTTAACAACTTTCACTAGCTCTACCTGAGGTAAAACAAAACTTACATAGGGTTATAAAGGGCTGCTGGATGCATATCTCTAAGGAAAATATCTGTAAGTCTGATTTTTCCTTTTCTGTAGAGCAAATGTTCAAGACATTCAACATTGAGAAAACTGCATTTTGGGGAAAATGCCTTCAAGCTTTACTCCTTTGGCCTTGTCAAGTATTTATTTAGAGATAAAAGGAATGAAGCCACTAAATACTGCAAGATATAAACCAAATCCAGCTTCCTGTCATCTTTAACCTATAGACTTTTATCTGTATTCTGTACAGGTGGCCCAAGTCCCACAGTACTATGAAATTTGGCAAGTTCTGAGGGAAAAAAAAGATCTTTGCAATTTAATAAGAATGTTGAGAAAGTCTACCTGGCAATTCTGAAGCCCCAAAGATCCACTTTTACATTTGCGTTTGTTATTTACTTTTTTTTTTTTCCCCATAAAGAAAGAGTGTACCTGCCATTGGTGGACTGCACCTCATTGCAAATACTCTGATTCAAACCAGCTTCTCCTTAAGTATCCATCTAGATATTTAGATAGATAGCTAAAGCTAAATATATTTATCTATATTTAGATATCTAAATATCTAGAGATGAACAACAGCAAACAGGAATAGGTAGAGGAGACTGATACTGTGATATGTAGGTGAATTTGTGACCAGTTTGTAAAAGGTGACATGGAACTTGCACTGGTTCATTTCATTAGCTAAGTTTGTGCCCAAAGTTTGTTGACTGATACCTGATATCTTATTGACATATGTGTTGTTAAGTAGTTCTCTCTAGGCATGAGAGAAAATGAGAGCATTTCTGGAGAGAAAGTGTCTAGGGCAAAGTTGTTTCCACAAAGAGAATCCCTAAACAAGAGAGAAAAGTGAAGAAATTAGTCTCTCAACAGCAACAAAAAAGGGGAAAAAAAATTCTGAAATTTCTTCCAGTTTTGGTACTCTATTCATTGAGGTAGTAACATAGCGATAGCATAAATTATTTCTTTTTCTATGTGTCTTTATTCTTGTACTGGTAAAAGTGCAAAATGGACAATAGTAGCTCTTCTCTGCCTCAGTTAAAATTCCAGTTCTCTAGTGGGTAAAGGGCCAAGACAGCTCTCAGAGATTTTACTTTCTTCCCTAAAGAAAGCTTTCTGAAACCTTGAATTATACTTCCAAAGTGAACAGAGTTAGCGAGTTGCATCTCTTTTAATATATTCTTAATTTGGGAGCCCTTTCTTTTGGGATACAAGGATAAGATAGCTACAGAATGGATAGAATGGATAGAACATAACTATATTCGCACACTGTGGTAAATCTTTATGCTCAGCATGAAATCCCTGTTTCCACATGTTGGAGTAGGCTTGAGCTGCTACTAAAGTGAACTCAGAAAAGGTTCAGGGACTTCTAAAAAAATAAGACCTCCTGAGTGTGTTTGTTCACCTAAGCATTTCAGTAGCCTCAACACAATTATTAATCAGAGCAGGACTGGAACAGAATGTGTAAGTAGTCCCACTTTCTTTGCTCCGTTTATAAAACTGCCCAAATTCCACTAAATAAACTTGTCCCTAAAATAATCAGTTTCATAACTTCCTGTAACCTCTCAGCACTAACCTTTTTTAGATACTTGTGAAGAGAAAAGTGTAATGCATTAGCATTGTATTTGTTTAACTACATAAATACAGGCAAGCAGATTTATTCATTTTAGCCCTTGGTAATGGCAGTCTTTCAGAGTGCTCTCCTCCCCGTTAAGTTTTTCTAAAGACACTGTTGTTTTTTTTCTAAATGTAAGTGGCAAAGAAAAGTGTCCCAGGCATGTAATTTTAGTAGTATCTTCTTCCCTTATGACTCATTACTGCTGAAATCAACACAACTTGGGATGTGCTCAGAACTTCAGTACCTCTTTAATGTTTTCAAATAGTAACATCTGTGCATGTTTATGACTTCATGCTCTGCCTTAGCGTTAGTCTTGGACAATGTTTCTGGCTGTTAAATGGTTGTACTTCCAGAGAGTAGGGTCCCTGCACATTGCAAGAAGCAAGAGAACTACCATTATTGAATATTTCATTGAGCAGAACAGCAGCAATGTTGCAGAAACAGACCTACTTTTATCAGAACCATACAGGTTTGTTTAGAACTTGTACCATGTATTCAAAGGTAACTGATAAATGTCGTCCCCCCCCAGCCTCCAAGTCATGACCAAACCCTTCCTTTCACTTTCTACCTTCATTTAGAGACAATAATGCTTCCGGATTTGAACACCTCTGGATCTTCTTGCAGACCCACTTATTTCGGCTTGCCATATACCTTGATGGCTGGCTGAGGGGAGAAGAGACAGAGGTGAAGAAAAGGCTGGCTTGAAGATAGATAGTGAGTAAAGGAGAGAGCAGATCTCAGGGGACAGTAGTGATCTAAAACACCCTTCCTTTAGGAGATGGCTGAAAAGTAATCTAGTAGTGGAAGCCTACAAGCACTCTTGCTTGTACTTATGCAAATGTGTATTTGTATAGAGGCTATATAAGAGAAATATCTTAAAGAACAATTACACATAGTCTTGATGGAACTTTTGTCATCACCCGACGTTATATCTTGTGTATTAATATGAGAATGGCTGATCTTTGAACAAACAATACAATCTGCAAATTGTCAGACATGAATCTGCAGCCTGGCAGGACTGCTGGTTTTGCTACTCTAGACAAAGGGCAATTATACTAGATTGATTTCTGGAATGCTTTCAGGATAATTATCTGTGTCTGACTGTACTCCATCACTATCTTGGTCTACATCTTTATACAGTGAATTCAAAGTTTTGTGGCATCTAGATATAGCAAATAAATGAGCTATCTTTTAAAGCTCAAAGTGCTAATAAAACTGTGAAGTATGAAATGAAAGTGCCAAAGTGTGAGAGAGATGTTGCAAACTTGCGTGCAAAGAGGAAAGACAATATCAGCTGGAAAAGGCATGGGATCAATGCAAATATTAAGTCTTCTCATAAAAGATATGTACCTGGCATTTGGAACGGTAGTGTACTGCATGCTGGGGAAGTTACAGATGTCCTGTAAAGCCTTTCTGTGTACTTGATGACACATAAAGAAATCTTGAAAGGTTTATGCCAGAGACAGAATTTTTCTGCTTGGTTTCTACATTTGAAATTCAAATTCTCCGAGGAAAATTCTCTGTTGATTGAGGACTAATGACATTTAATAATCAGAAGAACAAAGAGACTGAAAGTTGTACAGCTTGGAGGAGAATGGGTTTAGGGTCATTCTGTTTAAAACAGAATTTGCAAAAATGCATGAATGTGTTGAACACAAAACTGAGGAAATATCCAAAATAAAGAGAAGGCCAAAAATATACAGCCTGCCTAACTCCCCCCTGTGGAATATGTGAGTTCACTTATGGCACTGAAACAACTTTTACCTGTGTTAAATCAACATGTACACATTTTAAGTGCAAAAGAGGAATGATCTTTGATTTCAATGTGATATATTGTGAAGTACAATATAAATCAGGGAGAACTTTATATTCCTAAGCAGGTACAAATCAAGACATCAGCACTGCTACTCTGGGTTTGGCATTCCATCTGCTACAGATACATGCTTTGGTGATATTTTTTTATGTCTGATACTTGACTGTGGTAAGACTAATTGGACGTATTACCAGGCTAATGGGAGTGAGCTAATACTGGTTGAAAGTTGCATGCACTGCATTGCATCTGCTGCAGCGAGGTGAGAGGAGTTCACAGGATGAGTTGGAATTGACTGATTTCTGAATCCCCCTATATTCTTTACTTTCAGATTACAGTCCACACTTGTATTCCACTTTGATTTACTGAATTTAAGGGAGTTCATTTGTTTTCTTCCCAGTGTTTTGCTTCTCTCTAAAAAGTATGAGTGTTTTCAAGAGAGAGACTTAAATAATTATGTTTGCCAGTGTGCTGAAGTGGTATGGTAGGGCTTGGAGGAATGAGCATCTTCAGTTCTACCTTGCCTATAGGGTACTGTGGTATGATTATGTGGGTACTAAAAGAAACAGAAAGATTCCAAATTCATCTGTCTGCGTGTGTGAACACAGTACAAAATGTAAAACAGTTTTAAAAATTAGAATATGTTAATTTGGGGAAGTAAATACAGAGGCAATATTTTTATTGTTTAAGGAAATCTTCTGAAGGGAGTGAGGGGAAAGGAACAGTACTTACAGTGTACATATTTGAAGGCTATTGAATGTTTTTGCTATCTTTGGTAGTTCTAAAACAATTGCTCTATGTGTACATTCCTAACAAGATCTTTTCTAATGCAATTTTGAGGCTGAAAAGTGGTTTAGTTTTCTCCATGCTTGTGAATATAAAACAGAGCTATGTGGAGTGTGTGGTCCAGTTGCATAATGGTTTGGAGTGCAAAATTAAATGCAGAGTGACATTGGAGAAGATATCTGTTTGCAGTATGTGCATGTGTTTGTAGTTTTCCTGAGAAGTTTCTCATACTCTTGTAGAAAAACATGATGACTTGGTGTCTCTCTTGAGCTTGCTGTGCTTGTATGTATAGAAAGAAATATATGTTAAATTTTTGTTATATCACTTGCCTTTTTCATAGAGAGAATAAGTTTAACTGAGTTGTTGTCTGGGATTGACTCTGTGAGTAGAGCTTTGGAGAATGAGAAAAAGGAGAACAACTCACCTTTCAGGTAAGACCTGGGATAATTGACTAGACTATGAATTGTTTTTCCTCTCAAGGCCAAATAAGTAGTTGACTCTGCCTTTTTACAGGTTATATGTTATATTTACTGTAAATTTCTAACTGTAAATTCTTTGAGAAATTATAAAGTTCTACAAAATCTAGGAATAAAAGTTCTGTTTGATTGCTTGTTTACATTTATTTTTATGAAGTTCACTATTGCCTCTTCAATATGTAGATTATTCCCAAGATCTCACTGAAAAATGCAGGATGAGCTATCTTTCCAACGGTATACTTTAACAACTTTAGTTCTTACAGTAAGATGAACTGAACCTTCCTTTTAATACACATAAACTTTCTTGATTTTTTTTCCCCATTGATCTTAGTGGTCAAATTCATATTTACATCCTGTGATTTCTGGTCAGACCCTATACTGAAAGTAAAACACCACTGAAATGTAGTAAAACACTACTGAAATGTAAATTTAAAAAAGGCACTTATATAATTTTTAGAGCACCTACCTTGCCTTTTTGAAACATCAATGCAATAACCTACCATCTCTACAAAAATCCCAAGATCTTTGGTTGCCTTGACCTAAACAAGGTGGTGATCATTACAGCAGCTGAAAATCTGACTCAGTTCTGTACCACTTCTTGTGAATCTGCATAGACCTCAGCTGCGCAGCTCTTAACTGTTTGGTAAGTATTTACTCACGGCTGCAGCCCATGTGCTCTTATGAGACTATGTGTATGAACACATGCCCACCCACCATCATGAGTAATGGAGCACACTCCAACCTTGGCTGGTTCTTTGTGAGCTGAATCTTCCCCAAAGTTGCTTTATTCTTTTGATAATTTTAAAGATTTCTCAAACATCCTTCTTACTGTTTCAGACACCCTTCTAAGAATGCCTCAAAACTGTTGACAATACCTTCCTTTTACCATCTGAATTCTAGCACTTTAAGGAACATTCTTAGTGGAACATTTTCAATTTCAATTTGAGATTAAAATATTGGTGGGAGAACATAGAGATCTAAGTGTGTAGTTTTAGAGGCTTATAATTTTATCTGTTTAGCAGGGTAATTATATTTGCCTTGCACGAGAACAATGAAATGGCTGCTCACAGAAAATGGTTTAGCTCTAACAGTGAGCTTTAGTTGCTTCTTTCCACATATCCTCAAAGGAAGACAAAATTCTAGCTTATGAAAGACCTTTCATTTGCTCCTGCTTCCGTCCAAAAAGCACAAACCTTAATATATTTACTAAAATGTTTATTTGATGATTTTACAGGGTTCCCACTGTTTAGTATCCCCTCTCCATCCCCCTTTTCTTGTGTGCACCTAGATAGAAAAGAGAAGTGGAACCATAATGAGGGGAGGAAGTCGGGAGTAACAAACAAGGAAGAACACTCTAAAGCAGACAAAGCAAGGGGGAAGGATGGCTATGTGCAAATGGATTTTGCATTGAGGTCTATAATCCTGAATTTTTGGGCTTCTTTTTTTTATCACTTGGGTTTACCTGCACTTTTGTGACAACATTTTGTAGACACAACCCCAGTTACTGGAAATCCTTGTGTGTGCCTGTTACGATCTCCCACACCTGTAGTTGCATTTGCACCTTCTTACATGTTTTCTAAGTGAAGGTAGTAACATGAACACATTGCCTAGCTACTTTAAGGGCACATGCACATCCACTGCAATTGCATGTATCTATCCAAGTGTAGAGACCTGGCTGAAAATAAAATTGATAGTGGCCCACCATCATCAGTAGTACATGAACCCTAAACTCAAAATCAATGTAAAATCCTATTCAGAATTTCTTTTTTGCCTTCTTTTACATCTGACTCTTAAGATTCTTCAAGAATTCCAGGAAAGCCCATTTAGTCTCCCCAAATCCTTGTGAATTTATGTAAGGTTCCAGTGGTGATATTTCCAAGGAAAAATAAACTGTAGCTATAGCTGTGATTTTATCTTGTGTTGCTTTCAGTGTAACCTCTTTTCAGCCTGAGTATCTCATGTAACCTTTCCTTACACCTGGAATTCACAAACAACTTGAGATCAGCCCCCTGATCACTCCTGGAGTACATTATAAAAGAATCTGAGTGATTTAAAACTAAGGCATATAATCTGGATTTTATTTTTGGAAAATGTAACATAGCGTAGTAATAAAGCAGAATTGGGCACTATGCTTCTGGATGATAACTGTTCTTGGTGGGTATCTCAACATAGTGGGGTAAGCAAAAGGTTGAATACCTTTAACACTGATGAAATCTGATAAGCCTCTAGTAACTTTCTGTACATACTGTATCCTAGATCTTCATGAACATGAATTTGGCTATTAAATAAATAAAATAGGGGAAAAAAAATTCTTTACAAGTTAGCATACTTAAATACCAAACTCAATTACATACATAAGTTGTGACAGTGATGTCTTTTCCATGAATTTCCTGTTGATCTTTTGATAATATCTGGATCCTTGTGACCGTGCTTGCACAGTAGGTGTGGAAAAAAGTGCTAAAGTTTTAAAAGCACTTTGTGTTACTGTTGACTATGGCAATTCTTAATAACCTTATTTCCAAGCCAGAGCTGAAACTGAGCTGTGCTTATCCTGTAGAGTTATTTCACAGCAGTTCTAGAAACTGGCCGTGGGAACAAACTTGTTCCCTGGGATGGGTATGTTTTATGCATCTGGCATTATGCAAAATTAAGCATAGTTAAGCAGCTAGGTTAAAACACGTTAGATAAACTTATTTATGGTAATATAATGTATTTATATATTTAATGGAGCCCAAAAGCACAATCTCCATGACTGAATTAAAATTCAGCAACTATGTGACTGGTAGTCATGAACAGTGAGTAGTTTTCAGTAACTGATTTTTCAAATAGAATATACTTTTTTATTTCTGAAAACTACCCATCATGACAGCTACACACCACATTGTTTTAATGGTAAAATAAATGAAACATCTGGAACTGACAGAATTATTCCACAGAGTAGCCTGTGAACAGATGAGCAGACAGATTGGCATGACTATGAAGAAGCAAAAGCCAGACCAGCCTGCTCCCACCCATCCAAAAAAGAATGAAGCTTCACAGAAGTCATTCTTCTTGTCTCACTGACACCTATTATTCCCATAACAGCTACAGTGTGCCTGTAGGCAATGCCACTTGCCCAGTCTTCTTTACCAACATGGACAAATCTGTGTTTTGCAGTGCTACCATAGAAAATATTTGTTTACTTTCATTCTTTGACTTCCATACCCACAATACCAACATGAGTGGCAGCTGATTACAGTCACAAGGACAGAAGTCAGTCTGTGAAGAACTAGAATGAAGCCATCAATTTATTTCCTATTATCACAAAGCAGTTTTTAGATTGTAATGACTTCAAGCACATCTAATAAGAACAGCTAATTTAGAAATTAAAGTCTCTAGTATTAAAAAGTCCCCAACCCAAAAGCTAGTGTTTATTCAAATGGTTAATTTTGACTTTTATGTGTTTAAAAACATATTTTGAAGTAATATTTTACACAGTATGAGACTTTAGCTTACAGTGTAAGCTTGTAGAGATAGAGAAAAGATAAAAATTTGCTTTGTTTTTAATTTTTTAAAGCAGATCCTTGGATTTCTTGGATCCCTGTGCTTCTCCTAGACCATATGGTATTCCTGGGTTTCAGATCACACACAAAGGTAAAGAGAAGTGAATTCTGTTCTGGTGCAGAGAGTAGATATAATCTGATTAACCTATACTGAGTATTAGAAAAGAAAAATTATCTTGAGTTTTTGGAGGGAGAGATATTTTTAAAAAATTCCTCATGTTGAGTGTTTTCTTTCTAAGGTTCTGCAAAACTTCAAAAGGTTTACAACATTGATGCTAGACGAATTTAGATTATCTTTTTTTTTTTTTTTTAATTTCAGATGTTTTTGTAAATCCATGTATCTCAGGGACAACACTCCATATTTATCTCCTAATCCCTTCCTACTGAATAGGCTTTGCTGGCTTGCTTGAAAAACTTTATGCTCTGTCCTTCAAACCCAAAGTGAAATGTATCTGTTTTCTTGTGAGCGATTACACGTATTTCTTTGCATACATGAACATGTACCAAGAACTTGACTGATTGACAGTACTACTGTCAAGTCTCCTTGTGCCCCCTCCTGTCTTGAGCAATTCTAGCATGCATCGAACCCCTTCCAAACCTTACTTGGATACTTGGGCACCTAATCACTGTCAATCCAAACAGTCAAATAGCCTGGCCACGGTCTGTTCCCCAGTTTTGTGGTTTAAGCCCAGCCGGCAGCAAAGCACCATGAAGCTGCTTGCTCACTCCTCCCCTCCCCCAGCGCCGGTGGCATGAAGAGGAGAAAATATAAAGAAAAGCTCGTGGGTCAAGACAAGGACTGGGAGGGATCACTCACCACTTATGGTCACGGGCAAAAAAACAGGCTCAACTTGGGGAAAAAACAAAATCAATCTAATTTACTGCAAATCAAATCAAAACAAGGATAATGAGAAGTAAACCCAAATCTTAAAACACCTTTCCCCCACCCTCCCCTCCTTCCTGCCTCAACTCCACTCCCAGTTTTCTCTACCTCCTCCCCCCAAGTGGTGCAGGGGGACGGGGTTTGGGGTCAGTTCATCATGCGTTATCTCTGCCGCTCCTTCCTCCTCAGGGGGAGGACTTCTCACCCTTTCCCTGCTCCACCGTGGGGGCCCTCCCAAGGGCTGCAGTCCTTCATGAACTTCTCCAACGTGAGTCTTTCCCATGGGCTGCAGTCCTTCAGGCACAGGACTGCTCCAGTCACGGCCATCTTTGGGGGCATCCCCCTGCTCCGGCGTGGGCTCCTCCCCAGGCTGCAGGTGGGCATCTGCTCCCCCGCTCCCCTCCATGGGCTGGGGAGGACAGCCTGCCATCTCACCACGGGCTGCAGGGGCATCCACCTCCTCCCCACTCCTCCTCCCCTCCTTCTTCACTGACCTCGGTATCTGCAGAGGGGTTCCTCTCACATTGCTCTCCCCTCCCTGCTGTAGGTCTTCCTTCTTAAGTCTGTTCTCCCAGAGGTGCTACCACTGTCATTGATTATGTCGGCCTTGGCCAGAGGTGGGTCTGACTTGGAGCCGGAGAAGCTTCTAGCAGCTTCTCACAGGAGCCACCCCTGTAGCCCCCCTCCCCCACTGCCAAAACCCCACCACAGAAACCCAAAACAGCCAGGGATTTAGATACTGGCTGATGGTTTTCCCATCAGTCAGGTTTCCCCAT
The DNA here is from genome assembly GCF_947461875.1 of Haliaeetus albicilla. Classification (NCBI taxonomy): domain Eukaryota; kingdom Metazoa; phylum Chordata; class Aves; order Accipitriformes; family Accipitridae; genus Haliaeetus; species Haliaeetus albicilla. Next base: position 18,038,839 of record NC_091483.1, on the reverse strand, counting down.
CAGGCACTTGGTTGTAGAACTGGTCTGTGGTCCTGAGACCTAACACCTGTTTCTATCTGCTCCAGCCTTGGTTCTTGATCCTGACTCACAGATATGTATCCTGCCTCCTCTCCCAGTCTGTTCCTGTTGCGAAACAGCCAGCCTAATTCTGCTCCAGTCTTCTTTGTTTGACACCTCCGTCTTGCAGGATGGATCTCGTAACCCTCAGCTGAGTCTTCCCTTTGCCAGCATTGACTGCTTGTATTAGCTTTTCACTAAACTTTAGCTTGTATGAGCTTTTCACTGGCCTAAGCTGCTGTACTATAAGCCCAGCTGAGAGCCTGAACTCCTATTCCTCTGTGGAAACTCATTAAAAATAAAGTGACTGAAAAGAAATCTGCATTAAAAGCTCCTGATGCAAAATTGGAGACTTAATGCTTTTGGGACCTAAGGAACTTATTCAGTTCCATCTCTTTCAGTCAAAGGGCACTGAGAAATAGATACAAAGATCTGACTCTTGTGAAAATAAGACACTTATCTGACACAAGTTTTCCTTGATAAACAGAAGCAATAACAAAAATGTGTTTGCCATAAATGCTTCCTGGGCCTTTCACAGACTTAACTGGGCTCTGAGTCATGATAGTCACTGAATATTTTCTTAATCTACTGCACTTAAAAGTCCCCACGTAGGCTGTTGCTATCAGCAAAATGATCTGTCTGCTTTGATCTTCCCTTTTTCTCTGCACTCTATAATCTTGGTATAAGGAAATGTAAGACTATAAAAAGCCAATGGATTCTGAAACAACCAGGTATTGAGAATGAGTTAGCATCCATTCTGTCTTCCAATGCCTTCTGTTTAGGTCTTTTACACATTTCAAAATCTAAATTTTCATGCAAGCAGACAAAAAAGAAGTGATTTAAGCTACTGTCAATAGGATACTGCTGTCTCAATGAATGGGAATGTTTAGACTACATCCACAATGTGTTTTTGCAAATATTGTTTAAAAAGGCAAAGAAAGGCTTTGAAAACCTTTATTTGATTGTTCTTCAGGATTAAATTGCAGCATGACAACGTGCCTTAAACTGACTCAGTGGCAGCCTAGAGTTGTCCACCCCCAGATCAGATCAGGCAGTGAGCTAGCTCTCAATTACAGTTTGTGCTTTGGTCCTCCATTCATTACAAGGAGGAAGCAATCTGTTACAGTCTATTCGGCACAGGATTACTTTTCCTTCCTAGCTGGTCCAGATCTGCTGGCCAGCAAGACTGGATATCCTGCTCCCACCACTCATGCTGTGCACATCGCTGTAAGCGATGAAGAGTAGAAACCTCTGTGGAGTCACTGAGAGAGCTGTGATGCTATTCAGTGGAACAGAAAAATGTGAGGCAAACACGCCAGAAATTGTAACTGTCCTTTTTAAAGGATATAGTTGGTTTTACTTTATGATAGTGTCCTATTTGGGTCTATTAGTCAAAAATACGTGCTCTGGTTCTTTGAGCTGATACTTCTGAGCAAGTCCTAGATGTGCGCAAATTTCCCTACGCGAATGATGGCAGACAGTGCTGGGGTCATGAATGAAAAGAGAGAGGAAAATAATTTGACAGGATATTTTCAAACAAAATAACTGATAATTTTATTGGTACTACCTGTACATTTGTACTATAGGTAGAGAAAGTTGAAGCTGAGCATCAGCTCAGCTATGAGATGATGTTTGTTACATATCTTTATAAAAACCCCTCATAATTATAACCTTACAATATCTGCAAAAATGTTGATTTCAAAGAAAAAGTTTTTTAAAATCTGCTATTTAATGCTTTTAAACCTTTTAAGTCCATGCATTTGTAAAAATGTTTTATTTTTTTTTTACAATATATTAAAAGAACAGAAACTGCAGGTTATACTACTTTTTGAGGTAAAAGTGATTCTTTCCTTAGGCTGAATAGATTTTACCATTAAGAGCTAAGAACTGATAAATAGTAGTGAAAATGGCTAGGAGTATGCAAGAAAAATATGTTTTCTAATAATTTATTTAATGATTAGTGCCAATATTCCTCAAACCATATTCAAGCAACTGTCAAACTAGCTGAATACCTAAGTCTTCAGTAAAAAATAGTAAATTATTTGATAAAAAATATCAGGATTAATTCTATAATGCTTTTAGCAAATGACATTAGTCCAGCTGTCTTGTAAAGTAAGAGGACCAGAACTTTTTCCATATCTTCTGGGAACAAACCCTGACTAATTCTGTAAATGTTTGTACAGATTTGGTTGTATTCCTTTGAGTCTAAACTGCATATTAAATTATGAATATTGTCAAACCTCTTGTAGGAAAGGCTTGATACACTGTTTAAAAAGCTAAATAATTCATTCAATTAAAAATATGAGGCAAGAGCTTTAAGGCTGTAGGCAAACATGAGTTCTTGTATGTTAACATCAGTGTTTGTGTGTATATCACTAGGCATACGTAAAAATGCATAGGAACTCCTAAGACCTACTGATCTACTTTGCTTACAGATACAGCAAAGTGGATACAGATACCTTGTTGATAGTACAGAATGGATATGATCTGTTTATTTGTTAATGCCAAATAATTAGCAACCTGCCTTTTTTTAAACATTAATAACAGGAAGAATAACTCTCACTAATGTTCTGTGAGGTTATTAACATAGCTCCTTACGGTATTTACATGACCCTCTTAAGGTTCATACTACCATCTTGCATGATGGAGAGGCAACGCATATTTTTGTCAGCTTTTCTTGCTGGCAGTCTTCCTCCAGGACCCTGGAGAGACATTCTACAAGAGCAGAAGAGTGCAAGTGAGGAGAGACTGAGGGAAGAGGAGTAGATGTGCTTCTTTTGCTGTCTTCTACCAACCTTTGTTGAATAAAGTTCACGTGAGTAATAGGAGGCAGAAGAACTGGATGGGTCTGAGGTAGTGTAAACTGTGGAGAAGCCCTGATTCTTTTCTTCTGGTAGTCCATTGTGGCCTGCAAGAGGCCAGGCGGCTTGCAGGTTGACCTGGAGCCTGTTTTTCATTCCTCCTCCCCTCAGCAAAAGTGTGAAATCTTTTGAACAGAACTTTGAGGCTGTTTCTGTCTCTTTGTTTTCTGCTAGAAGTTATTCCTCCTATAAAGGTGATATAGAATGCAGAATATTTCTCTTTCAATGAGCTAGATAGCTAAAGATGTCAGTTAAATCAAGGGTCTAGCTTATCTCTATCAGCCAAAAACAATCCAAGCCAAAGGAGCTGATGACAAATATGTGAGAAATCAAACATATTTGATGATAAGGAAATAATGCCAGAAACCTTGCATTGACTTGGTTCATCCTTATTCATGAACAGAGATGAGTCACAATCAGGCACTGGTTTGAACTTAGTTCAGCTTTTTCATTCTGTTGCCCACCTCTATTTCTGTCATATGGAATAATGATTTTCTAGCAGTATACAAGGAGGCAAGTTGGAATTTAGTTTTTGCCTAGTAGGCTGGTTTGGGTTTTGATGGTTTTGTGTGGTTTTTTTTGTGGGTTTTGTTTGTTTGTTTGTTTGTTTAAAGGTGCGTATGGTCAGCAAAGAATAAACTTCAGCTTCAATAGTTGACATTCCTCTATGTAGCTGAAAACAGAGCACTGTAATGGAAAAGCATTGACCAATTTTGATGGGAAAGGCTGGTAACAACGCTCTTGTTGCCCATTCATGCAGAAGCACTGTTGAAGAAAGACTCACTGAACATGTTAGCAGCACTCTCAACATTGTGTGAGGTGCTTCACATAAGCAATCTGATATATAGTTTGAAAAAATAATGCTATGATTGAAACACTTGCAAGACCACCCATCTTTAATGGTTGGACTTACTCAAGGCTATGACAGATCTGGTACTGGAAAGAAAATAGAATCTCAGAAGCCATGTATCTATAAATATTTTTCAAACCTATGTTTTCTACAGATAGGTCCTATATGAAAAAATACATTAATAGTAGCACTTCTGAATGCCCTGATGAAAATTAACTTTTACAATGAAAGTCAGTTTTCCTCCCCTGGCTTAACAGATAATGCTAATAAGAAATCTTTCATTTTTTGAATGAAAGACTTGGTGCAATAGAGGCCAGAAACTGAAAGGCCAGGTGTTGGATGGTACTGCTTTATCTATGACAGCTGAACAGTTTTGAAAATCTGATCTTTAGAGCTGAAGGACTGCCAAATTTGGAGGCCTTACTATGTTGCTCGGGCTCACTACTAAATAGGGGTTGCAGAATCACACTCTCTCTTGAATTCACCCAGTATGAAAACATCTGCATCCCCTTTTTCCTCTGTAAAGGAACATTGGCCAGTTGCTGAGGTTCAGCAGAAGAATAAGTCTAGCTCTAATTCTCTTTTGTGTCACCATTTTAGGTGATCTGTAGTCAGTCTGGGTAGAATGAAAAAAAATCAAGGCTGGGATTCAATTTAAGTCCTCAATATAAATGGGTTTTTAAGAAACAATCAAATTATTCCTGTCTGCTTCAGGCACATTTACCTAATTTTTTCTTATTGTGTAAGAGAAATGGCCACTTTTTCTGTCAAAAAGAAAAAAGTAGTTTCAGATGAGGAGGTGTTATCCTTTTTAGATTCCAGTGTAACCAGTTTTCAATTATGTGGTCCTAAAATGGTGGGGCTATTGGTAATTAACACTATTACAAGTATAATTTCAAACCACCTAGCACAATTTGTGGGGGCTATGTTTTACAGTGGCTCACTTCCATCTTACAACAGGAAACTCTGGAACCAATTATTTTTCTTGCTTTATTCATCACAGTTCATGGTCATCCATCTATCAGAAAAAAATACACTTGTTTAATAGCATGAAGGTACACAACTGATGGGGCTTTTTCATGGGAAAGCTTGTAAAACGTTTCATTTCATAAAGGACAGTGTTAGCTGGAAATAAGATTTGCAGGAAGAAAAAGAGAAGAAAGAGCTATAGCACTGCAAATAAACAGTACATTTTCAAATGCAGCTTGAATCATAAAATAAAAAAGGTGAGGAGATTTCACTTTCTAAGACAGGAAAACAATTTGACCTTTACAGAAGATATTCACACTACCTATTGCTCAGGCCCTTTGATGCTTTGTTGATAAAATCAAAAGCTGTTTAGAGCAAATTAGAGTTAGCTTGATTTTGAAGCAACTGAAAAAATGAGAACAGTTTACAGCAGTGATAAAACAGAATTTTGCTCTCCCAACCAAGGCCATAGTTGTCTGAACTACAGTCTTTATTCTTTCCTCTGTTTCTTCTGACCTAGTATTATTTCTTCTTCGTATTGTATTTTGCATTACAGTTTAACAGAAAAGCTTCGCTAAATGGAACAGGGTTTAGTTTGGGACTACAGCTTTGTATGTATTTCTAAAGGGATTTGTAGGCAATCTTTATGAGTACTGCTATATTTTTAGTAGTCCTCTCACTTGCCTATTAAATACAGGGCTTAACAATAGTAATTACTGCACAAATACCAGGGTCCCAAAGTAGTACCATTTACTTCAATGAAGAGCTGCTGTGAAAGCACATTTGAAAAATAACCCATGGTGACAAGAGATGGGGAAGAAGGGAAAGAAACTGCAGTTGAAAGGGCTTTTTCTGAGGGAGCATAATTCATTCATGTGTATACAAGATTCTTTTCCCCGTTGTTTGCATTTTCACTACAATAAAATAAGTCCGTGGAAGTGCCTTGTGGGCAGAAAGTGAGTTCTGTAATGGAAAGGTTTATATAACTGAAGTAAAGAAAGGCTGTGAAATAGGGTACTGCTGGGAGGCTGGAAATGAGCTGGATCAGCTAGGAGGGGACCAGCTATATAACGGGTAGGAGGGAAAAGATTAACTGTGGGATCAGACTTAGAGAGTAGCAGGGCACAACAAAAGACCTACAAGGTGTAGCAGGAGAGAAGTCAAGGAGTGTCAGTGAAGACATAGTATCTTTTCTGAACTGGAAACTTTAGGGCCATCTTCCATCAATATCCCTGTGCCAGTGCAATGACAGTGAGGGACTCCCAAGGTATTCAGGTGTGTGCTGGTTTAAGTTCTATTTTGTTTGCAAATCCAATATTGCTTTGGTGGAGGTGAGCTGTTGTAGTGGCATGTTTTCATTATTTGCAAGAACTAGTTGTATACTGCAATGGAAATCTCTATATTAATTTATTTTTTTCACGTTATGTTTCTGCTCTTTCAAGACTGCCGCAGACTAAGAACTGTTGACTTTATTAAGATTTTCCCTTTTTCCGAAATGAAAGTTTTCTTGAAAAAGTGTCAGTCTTTTAAGGATTTATTTTGTTTTTGCAAAAAAATATATTTTTCTTATCTCTTTAAGTATTTTCTATGTTTATGTTGCTCACAATATTTTTCTTTTAGGTTATAAAAGGAATTAGTGAAGGAAGTAAGGAAAGAGAAAAAGGCATATGTTTCCTTTTGTCCCAAAATCTTAAGAACAGAGAAGACAGGACATTCGACATGTTTTTCACTCATCCTAGCATTTCACACTTTGTCTTTCTTTCATACATTATGTACTCCAGATCTCAAACAAACTTTTGTGTACATGCTAATACATGCTAATACATGCTAATACTGCCTTGAGACAGGTCCACTGCTTGGTTCAGTAGACCATGTCATCACTGAATTCTGGCTTTAGGGAAAAAAAAAGGGTCAGTGGCTTTGCTCACATTTCCTTTTAAAGAAAATAGCTTTGTAGATCCGCCTCACTCCATGTTTAACCAGTGAAGTAAAATTCATCACTACCCCCCACCAAAAAACCCCCAAAGCACCCCCTCCCCTCCCAAACCCCAGGCTTATCAAAAATGCTGTCTCCAAATGCTATATGGGAACACTATTTCTAACTAGATTTCTGCCATTTGGGTTGAAGACTCCATTTTTTTCCTCTGTGAGGTGTGGGTGTGCTAACCAAGCAGTTGAACTGGATGAATGATACTCTGATCTTACAGGCACTTGGAAGAGATTTCAAGATTTCTACTGCACAGAAATAAAGCTGATGAGACTGTCATGACACAAACACAATATTCTTCTTAACACATGCAGGAAAAGACACCCAATTTTAGATGTCACTGTGGTTTTCTAAGTGCCCTTGAAATGCATTGCATGTAAACAAACCTATCCTCTGGGTTGGATAACTGGACTAACACATGCTGTCTTGATTCTTCAAAGCGATTGCTTTACTTGCCAGTATCAAACTCAATTCTAAAGCCTAGGAAAAGTTTAAGGATATGTAATTTCAACATACCTTCTGCTTTATTTTGACCAAAATGTAAAACGCAGTCTGAGTTTTTTATGATTTGAAACATGCTTAGAAAAAACATGGGGGAAAAGAAAGGTAAATTTATTATAACTCTAGTATGGGCCTGCTCTGTTGCAGTATATACCAGCTTTACCAAAGGACATTTTATCAGAGTTTGTGCTAAGCAGAGAGGACCATAATAGAAAGTTCAGTTTACAGAAAGCATGTTTATTTCAAGTATTTCTTGCATGTAGATGTTTTCAACATGAGCTGGCAAAAACACTTTACATAAAATGTGCAGCAATGCAACTACCTTTTCTAAACAAAACAAGGTTGTTCTGTTTGCTTGTTAAGTCAGGTTTAGCAGTTCTTAGAAATGTCATTTATTAAATGTCAAGCTAATTACTTGTAATATCAACCCTGAAAAGCAAACCTTTGTGGGTGCACTTTCAGAAGCTTTATTCTTTTCTGTTCACAGTCTGTCTGGTACATTTCTAGTAAACAAATTCATGTTTGCCCAAAGGTATTAAACTATTTGCTAAATATGTACCTTTGTTTAGAATATAGGAGGATGTTTCATAATACTTTAATGAAAGGAAATGCAGAATATATCTTTGTTTTAAATAATCAGGTTTCTAAAATGTGACTGTGATACACAACAGATGAATTCTAGAAAACATTCCGTGTCTGGCAGGGACCACTTCCACATCTGTGGGGTAGTGGGGATTGGTTTTGTTCTTGCCACTGAACCCGACACCAAAAGTACAATTAGTGCTGACTCAACAGCTATTTCTATACTATGAATCATCACACCTTACACTGCCTGCTTGACACTGGAAGTGTGCTACCAGCAGTAACTACACTATTAGGAAGAGTAACAGACCTCCTTTTGTTGAGAAAAGAGGTTAGTAGAAAGAAAACATATTTCAGTGTTGTAAGTGCTTGGTCTGCAATGACATGTAAATCAGTAAAAATGAAATGAAAGTTGTGAATCAGTAGAAATAAAAGGACTGAGAATTTCCATACTGTTTACACTACAAAAATGGAATTATTGCATTTGAAAACTCTTAACAAGCTCTGAAGTAGCCTAAAAATGTATCTGCAAGGGAAAATGAAAACGAGCACTGTCATGGTGTGTTAGTTAAATCTAGTTTACATAGGTAACCCTAAAGTAAAATTGCAACAGTCCAAAGGATCTGGCATAGGGTTAAAGTTCGGAGTAGACATGACAAAGGTTGAAGCTATGAGATGAAAGAGCTTGGGAACAGAAACAGTAATTTTTTGCAGTGGTAGCTTCTGTGGGCACAGGTAGTTCTAGAAAGTTTGCATTCTGCATTATCAAAAAAGGCAAGTGCTGACCCAGTAGGAAGCAGATGTCAACTCCACTTCTGGGAACTGAAACTACTAATTCAATAGCTTCAGTACAAATAAATAACGTGAAGTAATTTGGATAAATAACATATTTTTCAAAACCACACCTATCTTCCCAACAGGCAAAGTATACCACGACTGGAGAGGTGTGATTGCACCAAATCCTGTGAAGGAGTACAGCCAGGCAAGGCAAAAAAGTGTGAAGGGCAAGGAGGTATGTAAAATGACCAAGTATTGGTCAGGAAGGATCAGCTCTGTGTACATTAGAAATTCTTGCATTTTAGTAATGAACTTTGCTTTCTACGTCAGGGATCTATAACATAAACAGTGGTGTTATCAAAACAGGGGAACAAAGTTTATAGTTGGGGCAGTAGCCAAGATTTTAGGTCCAGAAAATTCTCAGCTTACCGGACATCCTTACATTATTATGACTCCTGTTAGTCTAGTACTATGGACAAAGCTTCAATATTGGTGCACTACCATGAGTAGAACTTCCTGAATGTAAGTCTCTTGCATTATGTACATGCATATGACATATTACATACAGACCGTCGTATAAAGAACAGATCCCTGTTTTAAACTAAACCAAACATTGTATCTAGATTGGTGGAATACATAGGCTTTTAAATGCTGATAGTCACTATGTGTTTGATAACACAGGCTAATCTCAAAATTGAAACAAGTTTATCTAGATGTACCTTTTCTTTAAGAAGAGGGACAGGTCAACTGATATTTGATTTGCATCTTTATGTCATGGCTCTCTCATTGTTTCATCAACTTGATTTTTATAACACGCTATCCAGAAATGTAAGCTTTTTTCCCTAAAAAAGCTGAAATTATTTGACATAGCCTCACATAATGTAAGGCAGAAACTGGGTAATTTAAATTACCATACCTTTATCCCAATTTTAACAAATATTTTATGAAAAATCCCAAACACTGCAAAGATTACAGATTCTCATATTCATATAGTTAAAATGAGAGAAAGCTCAGAAAGCAATAAATACATTTAACAAAACTTTACACATTCTGTATACAAGACTTAGAAACTATATGGTTTTGAGGTACAAAGATTAAATGTTAAAAGTAGTTTAAGGTAGCAAGCAGCTGTTGGAGGTAACTTCCGTACTTAGAAGTTTTCTGTTTGACCTTAGAAGTGAATAGATCCTACTATTTAATAAAATTATTTTAAACATATTTTAGCCTTTTGGAAAACACTTATGAAGACTGAAAGGCTTGCAAGAAACAAAAGTAGAAGTTTTCTTTTTTCTTTAAATATTTCTTCTGTTCTTAAAAAGTAGCATCTATCTGTGAATAAAGCAGAATATAAAAGAAGACAGAAGGTTTGGTACCTTAAATTGAGTTGGACAGGATTCTGGATAGTGACAGTTGAAATTCTAGCACCTCTTCAATTGAGAGATATTATCCCTAAAAGCATCTTATAATGATAGTTACTTTCAAATGAGTGTTGTGGTTTAGGCCCAGCTGGCAACTAAACACAATGCTGCCACTCACTCACTCCTTCCCCTCCCCGGTGGGATGGAGAGGAGAATCAGAAGAAAAAGGTAAAAACGCGTGGGTTGAGATAAAGGCGGTTTAACACAAGAAGAGAAGAAATAACAATAATAATAATTAAAAAAAGAAAATGTGAAACAAGTGATGCACAATGCAATTGCTGACCACCCGGAACCCCATGCCCAGCCCATTCCCAAGCTGTGATCCCTCCTTCCCCCCTGGCCAGGTCCCCCAGCTTATATACTCAGCATGATGTCATATGGTATAGAATATCCCCTTGGCTTCCAGCTTCTTGTGAAAATGAACTCTGTCCCAGCCAAACCCAGGACAATGAGTCATCCTCAGATAGATACAGTCAGATAATTGTTCTCTGTATTCTTTGGAAAACACTATGAACCTTGCCTTTGTATAAACAAGAACTTTTCTTTCTGTATTGTAATTCAGTTCTTTTTGTAAATTCTTCTAACAGTCAGTTAATTCACAAAGAGAGTGACTCTGGACTGATAAGGGTATTTTCACCTAATGAATCCAAGACCTTGCTGTAGGCAACTGTGTCATTTAGATATTTATTAAGCACTAGTTTTCAACTAGTTAATTTTTCTTTTGCTCCTACTACTTCCATGGAAAAACAGATCTTGTCTCCTTTGGTGGTCAGAAACCTTCAGTTTTCATCCTAAATTTAGGCATGGCCAGTTTGTATTTACTCTATTTTGTCAACATTGCCATTTGGCTTCACAGGTCTTCTCCCTCCTTGACTTTTTACACTCACTCCTGCCTGAATCAGTTGTGGCCACTGTCAGCCTTTGCCTCTCTGGGCTGAAAAAGGTGAAACTACTTCTTTTTTCCTCTCATATGAGACACTCTTCATTGCTCTAATTGTCCTAACAGCCATTTCTCTGCACTTTAACCAATCGGAATTCACCTTGCTGGAATGCTGAGTGACCACAGTGATACAGAATATAACAACTCACAGAGTAGCATTACGCTTTACCTTGTCTGACATTTCTAGGATCAAATATACTTCTACTCAGCTATGGCTTATTGTCATGCTAGAAATTGGTTAGACATTCAAGTCTTCCTCCTCTACCATTATCTCTAACTAAAAAACTTGCATAGAATTTCTTCTCATTAATCAGTTTATAAACTTGCACTTTCACTGTTCGCTCTGTTTCTACAACTACAGCCTGCAATATTATCCAGTTCTTCTTTTCCTATATGACGCTTTGATCTTCCAGGTTTATTGGTGCTGTACTCCAACTATGTATCTCTTCACTGGTACACTCTTATTCTATGCTGAATACTAATAGAAGTATTATTATGTTCACTAGTGACACAGATTTTGGAGGAAATCCACCAGTAACCTCCTGGTAGCCCATAGTTTCTTGTTTAGATCAGTGCACCACTGGCTCTCCTTTACTCAGCTCCTTATCCACTTACAGATAATGAGAAACCACAGCTAGGAACTAAATCAGAGTTAGAATTAGTTGAATGTAAAAAATTGCACAGCTAATAGATGAATTTTTTTACTGTATTTGAAAAAGGTAAGTTTGAAAGTGTAACTAACTGTGCACCTATGCATACTAAACAACTTATGGTTGTATTTTGAGATTTACTTGTTCTCCATCTTAAACTTTGTATTTTACAAATGGCCTCAGAAATTATCTGCAAATTGGTGACTCATATTGTTTCTGGTTTGAAAACTGTACTAGAAAGTGTGATTGTCTATATTAATGGCATGCCCAAAGATGTCATATTTAGTATCTGCTACAAACTTAGGCTGATGGTGACTAAAAGCAAAATGTAATATTCAGCCTTAAGAGTATTCTAACAATTGGAATGCCTTAGGAATTTATGTTAAGATATTCAAGCTGCAATAAAGGTGTTAACTGAAGAATCCTGTAGATGTATGCAATGACAGTGAAGTAACCCTTGCTAGCTGATGATGTGCAAACCTTTCTGAGGAAGCCTTCCAGAGGAAGAGTGAAAAATCCACAGACTACACTCACATTTAAAAGATAGTATGGAAAAAAAATAGAAAAAAGAGAAATAAAGATCAGATGGGATGGGATGGAGTTAGTGTCCTTGTCCAGCTTTAGATCAAGAATAATGTTCAGATGAAGAAGTATTGCTGAATGCAGTAAATTTTCACCTTTGACAGCATGTAAGAGTCTTGGGGAGTCTAGATAAAACAGGTCACCTCTTGCCTAGAGAGGCATCTGATCATTAAGTCTAAATTAAAATTGCATTTTATATTTATTTGTAGTGTGTTGTTTCTAATCTTGCATCAAAATGCCTGACCTTATTTAATATAGAGTTTCTTGATTATTAAGTTTGCTTGATGTTAAGAATGAGATAAGCATGGAATGTTACTTCCATGGAAGAGTAAAAGGAAGGACTAAGTGTCATGAGCAGACGTTGCTGAGAAACTATGTCCCAGGGTGAGTTTATGGAATTTAGGGAGCTAGAGTATCCCCTGCTACACTGAAAACACTTGTATTAGGAACAGGGGCTGAGTTTACTGTGTAGCACTTATTGAAAAGTGTTTTTTTCAACAAGGACAAGCCAGCATTTCCTCTACAAGGAGCAAATGACTGAGAAATATACCCTGACTTTAGGCAAATCCTGAAGGTCTACAGCTGAAATGTTTCCCCCACCCAGAAATTAGTTTCAATGGCATTTTTGTCAGAATTTCTCAGGCCTAGAATATCTGCTGTGGGGAGGAAAGGAGAAAAACAGAAATTCTAACCCTCTCATGAAACCAAGCATGCAGATGGGGTTTTGGGTAGGCTATGAAAAAGTAAAGTCAAAATAACTTTGCTGATTCATTCAGGGCATTTTATTCAATATAAGTTTCCGGCATCACAAGTAAATGCCTTAGCCACTGTGTAGAATCTCTTGATTTTGTTCTGCAACAAAACAAAACTGAACTTCAGAAATCTTAAAATGTCATGTGAAGTTATGAGTGAGCCTGTAATGAACACATTATCCAAAGACAGGACAGTACTCTTCATTTGCATAGGTAACATAGCTAAACTACCTTCTCGAAAGAGGCTTTGATGGTAGGCCTGTATTGCCAACGCAGTTACATTTTGTTTTCACAACTGAATCTGGGGCACATCCTTTCAATTATTTTCAACATCAATTCAACTTTCTATTTGCAATACCCGTGTTCCTGGTAGGTAAGTTACCATGTAAACCTATGTGCTTGCTTCATGGCATCTTTATTTGATTAAAGCCAGCTACAATGTCTAATCTACCAAGTAGAAAAGCTAACCTGGATTAAAATACAGACAAGAAGTGGTGAAGATGAAGTAGAAAGCATGTCATGCACGAAGACATCTTTGTTACTGAACATTTCATGTGAACGAGAATCACCTTGCAGAGTATTTCCATGTCTGATTGCATTTTCTTTAATGAGAAAAGGCAACAGAGTTCACTGTAGCTTATGAATCTGGATAAAACAGTGAGTGTGCTCAGAAAGTGCCTGTAGCTTTGCTTACATCTACACACAAGGGGTATTGTTGTTTCAGAATGGCTTTCATGTACTCTTTGAAAGATTAACAGAAACAAAAAAGTGAGGGTGGTTCATTAAACTTTAAAATATGCTTAATACAATCTTTCCCCAAAAGACACATGAGGAAGAATAGGTTATAGACAAGGTGTTACGTTATCAGAATGCCACTATTTTGAATTATTGATTTATTTTCTTTGGGAGGAGATAGAATATAGCTGTGGTGTTTCAAGAGCTGAGATAGCTTGGTTTGCTTGCAGTTTGTACTTTAGTAGGATTTTGCACTTGACCTAAAATAGAAGACAGTTATTTAAATCAAAAGCTCTTCCAAAGCTAGCTGTGAATTACCCATTTCTGCATTATGATTCAAGGCTGATAAAGAGTTCTACTGTTTATCATGCAAAGTGGTTTCATGGTTCAAATTCACCAGTTTAGACAGAATATCATAATAATCTGAATTGAACAAAATATGAAACATCCTTTTCCACTCTATCTGATTCACAATAGAATGATCAGCTTCTATTCTTCCCATTGATGAATGGTGCCAGTTTCAGTGTTCCAGCATGCAACTGCAGGTGTTTTTCCTGTGCTACCTTGTGGGCTTGGCGGCAACTCTTTGTAGATGGTCCAAAACAACCTCTTTAATGCACTTTATGTTCATTCTTAATCTTAACCTTTACCGCACTGTCTGTTCTAAAGTAACAACCGTTAAGCTCCTGATGTACTGTGACAACTCTGTGTCATGCCAATCAAAACCACTTCATTGTTTCCTTGTGTTACTTCATCTGTCTGTATTCCTCTGTTGTCTCAATTTTTATTGCAATTGTGAATTATCTGAGATAGTAATTGTTCTATACTTCTTGTATTTAAGCAGTGTCCAGCACTATGGGGCACTGGGAACAAGACTAAGGTCTTGAGTTTCTGTGGTGTGGTACCACTAACTGTAATAGATGAGCTGAATTTTTTCTCTGGTTGCAACCTAGTCACCTCTTCCAGTCTTTCATATGACACCCTTAGTCCAGTTTCTTCTGGGCTGCACTGATCTGTGGTCTTACTGCAAAAGTGTTTTGGTTTTTTTTTAAACTTTGGGACAGAAGTCTTAACAGTCTTTTGAGTCATCAGGGTCCTGCATTTCAGCTTCTTCGCAGAAAGAAATTTCTTTCAGAAATTGCTGGAAATTTTAAAATGATATTTTGAGTAATTTTCCTTGTTGTAGATTAATGTAATTATTATATCCATATATATCCTGTCCTAGTAAGAAAATTTAAGGTATTCACAAATAGATCTTGGGCCCTGTACAAAAGAGGTGGAAGACTAGCAGAGCTAGAATGGAATAAATTAGTTTGCTGCCCCTGATTCTGGAGTAGCTTTCCATGCAGACATTATTCTTAAATAGAAGTTACTTTTATTCCAGAATAATTATTCTGCTCACAAAGCAGCTCCGGCTCTGAGACAAAGCTGAGACTTCTAACACTTTGTAAGTTTATCTCTGAATTCCTGCTGTGCAGATGGCACAGTGGGCTGGGGAGCAGCAGGACTGGGAAGCAATAGAGGAGTTGGCAGGTTGGTGAAGAAGCTAACAGGTGGCTTGTGAAGTGGAAGCAAGGTCTTCATTGCAGGCCACCCTTGTCTCAGGCAGAATAAAATTTTGAATTCAAAGGGGGGAGGTAGCCTCACATGAAAGCATGTGCAACCTACTGGACCACACGCTGGAGACTTGAAAGGTAGTTTGGGAAGTAAAGGAAAAGAACTGTGAACTTTTGGATGACCCTAGGTAAAAATTGGAAATCTAGAGGGAGGAATGGCTGTTCGAAGGGTAGCTACGCACTGAGATGGTGGATCAGTGCAAATACAGGGCTGTTGAAGAAAAATACTCTATGAGGTCTTCAGATGAGGTAGTTTGTTTTTATTTTTATTTTTTCTCTCAGCAACCTTATCAGAGTACAGATTGCTGTAACAGCCAATTAAATTCCTTTTGCAAGTAGGAAGCAGGAGAATGAACTCAATTGGCAAGTGGCTCTCAGAGTGTGAAGTGGGAACAGCTCATTCCGAGTCAAACACATGCTTCACTGCACTGTTTTGTATGGAAGATTCTGAGAAGATAAAGCCATTTGACTCCTTTGTTATAGCAGTGTATCAAATAGCCTGGCGAGTGCAAATTGTAAAGAACCTTTGCGTGTATTTCTCACCTCCCACTTTTCAGGGGTTGATGATACGATTTTCCTTACTGTTAAGAGGGAGCATACTTCAAGCTATGTGGTCAACTTACTTTAAGGAAGTAAGGTAAAATATACCTTACTTAAGAAAGAATACTTAATACTTAAGAAAGTAAGGTGAAAAATAGTTTTCACTCAGCTGTATTAAGCCTTACGGGTAGCATTCTGCTGATCAAGGGTTTATCTCCTCAAAATGTTCATTTTTTAAATGAACAATACTTGTAAGTGTTTGAAACTTGATTGATGAATATCAGAGATATTCAGAGGTCTGGTCCTGGCACATAATGTTCACATACACAGTAGGATTTTAGTTTCTTTCGTCAGCTCATAATCAGAATCACCTACTGATAAGCACAGCTGGAGGAGCCAAGAGTCCCTTGGACAATGTCTTGAGTATTTCCATGGGGAAATTTTGTGTTAATTACTAAGATACATTGGAAGTAACTTAGAAAGTTATCGAGTATCCATCTTGCTCTGAATTCATACATTTATACCCAGACATGTGCAAAGTCACTTACTGTAGTGTTGGATCTGTGCCCAGAAATTCATTTTTGGAGAATGACTCTTGAGGTTTTATGCAGATAGTATGCTTATTGCACCTCTATGTCCACTCTTTTCTCATGTTTTCTCTCAGACAGCTGGTGTTAACATCCAGACTGCATTAAAATAACTAGTCACATCTTGATTGCACAAGAAGTGTAATTTAATCTTCATATTAAATCATAAATGGTCACTTTATTAGGCATTGGCTTAGCTTTAGACCACATGAACTAAAATGTAGATTGCCTTTCAGCATATACCTTACATGCCTGACAGGGTTTCCAAATGGATGAATGGGATTGATAAGATGATAGGCTTTAGACACTCTTGTTCTGGGAGGAGCAACTTCAGGACTCACATCCCTACATCAAAACCAGAAGCGAAGACCAAAATATAGCAAGCTAGTATAAAAGCCAACCAAACTGGACAAGACTACTCGGTGGTGACACAGAACTTAATTAATAAATTACCGAATAACTATACATGTATGTTATGGGTTTGTGTGGTAGGTTTTTTTGGTTGCGGGGAAGGGGCTGCGGGGGTGGCTCCTGTGAGAAGCTGCTAGAAGCTTCCCCGGCTCCAAGTCGGACCCACCTCTGGCCCAGGCTGACCCAAACAGTGATGGTGGTAGCACCTCTGGGAGAACAGATTTAAGAAGGGGAACCTGCAGGGGGGAGGAGACTGGAATGTGAGAGGAACCCCTCTGCAGATGCAGGTCAGTGCAGAAGGAGGGGAGGAGGTGTGCCAGAGGAGGGGATGCCCCTGCAGCCCGTGGTGAGACGGCAGGCTGTGCCCCCCCAGCCCATGGAGGGGAGTGGGGGAGCAGATGCCCACCTGCAGCCCGGGGAGGACCCCACAGTGGAGCAGGGGGATGCCCCCGAAGATGGCCATGACTCCATGGGAAAGGCTGTGCTGGAGCAGACTGTGACTGAAGATTGGCCCACGGAAAGGACTTTACGTTGGAGAAGTTCGTGAAGGACTGCAGCCCTTGGGAGGGACCCCACGGTGGAGCAGGGGACGAGTGAGGAGTCCTCCTCCTGAGGAGGAAGGAGCAGCAGAGACAAGGTGTGGGGAGCTGACCCCAACCCCATCCCCCGTTCCCCTGCACCGCCAGGGGGAGGAGATGGAGAGAACCGGGAGTGGGGTTGAGCTGGGAAGGAGGGAGGGGTGGGGGGAAAGTGTTCTAAGGTTTGGTTTTTACTTTCTAATATCCTTGTTTTGTTTTGATTTGTACTAAATTAAATTGATTTTGTTTTTTCCCCAAGTTGAGCCTGTCTTTTACCCATGACCATAAGTGGTGAGTGATCCCTCCCAGTCCTTATCTCGACCCACGAGCCTTTCTTTATATTTTCTCCTCATCCCACTGTGGCCGGCGGGGAGGAGTGAGCGAGTGGCTCCATAGTGCTTTGTTACCGGCTAGGTTTAAACCACAACAACCTATAAAATGAGGTACTAAGACTATTCCTGAGCATGTGCATGCATTTTAGCTCTGCCACCAGATAACAGTTAATTGCACTGGTGGCTGATGATCCTAAAATATACAAGGATGTGCAGAGCCAGGTCTTCTATTTGCAATAGTGATTGCCTGAAGTGCATTAGCAGCCTCCTAAGAGGAATGTTTTTCTCTAACAGTTGGGTAACTCATATCTCACTGCTTGAAATCTGCAATACAAGTCAGCACACTGACTTACAGCTTTTAAAAACTGCATTCTTTGATTAAAAAATGGTAATCAGTGTCTAGCATTCAGGATCTCTGGGTAGACTTGCTAAATAAAATGCTTGAAAGAGTGGTTTAATTGTACTTAATGCATTGCTGACATTAATCTAGCATGTACCACATCTGATTTGTCAAACTAAGTCATGTTTTGTTATTTGTTCATCAAAACATTCTGGTAATTGAAAAAGTAATGAAAACATTTGATGGAGGGAATTGCTCTATAACGTACACCTGAATGAGCTCTGAATTTGGCATTTTCACACAGGCAGGAACTTGGGACCGTTGTTGTTA
The DNA here is from genome assembly GCF_947461875.1 of Haliaeetus albicilla. NCBI lineage: Eukaryota > Metazoa > Chordata > Aves > Accipitriformes > Accipitridae > Haliaeetus > Haliaeetus albicilla. The sequence continues at coordinate 18,020,444 of NC_091483.1, read as the reverse complement.
GTTGTCTGAAATTGCTAACCAAAGGGAGTACAAAACACAGTAGGAAGTTGGGTATGGAAAGGAAAAGAACTTAGGGCTTAACAGAAAATGTCACCATGTCTGTGTACCTCGAGGCAGGTAGCAGTGTGGAGAGATGCTACAGTCAGGAATTAGTGACAGAAGCCAAGCACATCAGGTCAAAAGAAGAATCAGTGGAAGTGTTGGGAGAACAGCATGGCTGGGAGCTGGGCTGAAGTATCAGAAAGTCCATTGAACACAATAGGGTCTAATGTAGCAGATAATAAGCAAGACTAGTGTGCAGTTGAATACGAGACACTGGTTTGAGTAAATGAGACTGGGGAGCAGGATCTGAAGCATAAGGTAGCCAAAAATATGTGGAAACATGCAACCAATAGGACTTACTTTTTCATGAAGTGGATAAGAGCAAATCACCTATCAGGCATGCAGTCTTTCCTTCAGCTGATTGAATGTGTCAGGTCCTTCACTGACAGGAAGACTCCTGAGGCTAGCTGTGGCACTGATAATCTAATTGGAATTTACTAAGAATATCAAAATACCAGTGTAGCTGGCTGTTGATCAGGGCAGAGTTCTTACTACATCCATGTCTTAAATACTACATGCCAGTCATACTGTTCTAAAAAAGAAAAGGAATCTAGGAGGTAGTGTATGGGATTGCCAGAGGTGTGAAATAGTTTCTGTCATAAAACAGACTAAATAAACTGGGGATTGCCAGGTGGGAAAATGTTTCATGCTGTATTTACTGATAATGGATATCATATACTATTTTACCATCTGTAGATTCAGTATCATAAAATCTAGGCGATAGGTAACGGATCAGGAATAAAATCTTGACAGTAGAAGAAAGGCTAATAAAGAATAGTATATATTTATTTCCTACCTCAAGAACTAGAGGGGCCTGATGAAATCATCAGGTAGCAATTTAGAGCAAAAATACAAAAATCTTTTTCATATAATGCATAACTGAATTGTGGATCTGGCAGCCACAGGTGTTGCAAAGTCTGAAAATAGAAAAGGGATCAAAAAGGGGGATTAGACAATTTGATGTCTGATTGGTTATTCAGTGGCTATTAAACACAATGGTATATATGCTGCCTTTAGCTCAGTCACTAAGCTGCTGATAATCAGAAGTCTAGAGTGGCGACTAATCATCCTTGAAAGTGTCATGTTTCTTATGTCTGCCTATACTGTTTTATTGGCCATTGTTAGGAAGAGCATATTGGGATGGGTGGAATTTTGGTGAGATGTCAGATATCCGTTCTTTAAGATGCTTTGTTTATCGCTGCATTTCAGGAACACAGGAATTAAAATGACAAGGACATCTGAGGGAGTTACAGTTACCTGCTTCAGTTATATACTGGGTTATTCTTTTTTTTTTTTTCTTTTATCCAAGTTTTTTACAGATGATGTATCCTTTTTAAGAGCTAGGCAGATCAGAAATGCGTCACAACAAAAGCCAAACACCATGATCTATGCAAGTTATAGCAAATGTTTGTGGGTTTTGTGTTTTCATAATTCATTAGATGAAAACACTGTTAGAATTATAAGGTAGCAGGACAGAGATAGTCATTGAGGAGATGGAAAGGAGAAAGCAATTATTTCCCCTTTATGAACCTGTACGTCTGGGCTTAAAGCAAAGTATTGCTAGGTTCATCCCTAACATTTGCTGTTACTAATTAGGTTGGGTTTATTTCTTTAAACTTTTTAGTTTTGCTCAGTAAAGCTGTAAGTCCTGTCTAAATTTAGAACCTTTTAAAGTATATGTACAGTTCTTGACATGTATGGCAGTTATGAGCTGAGCTGTCTTAGATTTTACCTATCTAATTCACTAGGTCTTTCTTCTGTCTTTGCAGATTACAGTAGACTTCCAAGCCAAGAAAAAGAAGAGCATCAAGTGCTAAGTCAGAAAGGAGGAATATAAGTTGCTTTTTTCCAATTCATCTTTTGTAAAAATGATAACAGATTAAACTGATGTACTTATTTTCAAACTTATTTTTCAAAGTTTTTCATTTGGAAATTAATATTGAAAACTGACAAAGGCATTAGAAAGCATGAATAGGTCTTAGTCATACATTTACGATATTTCCAAGTAGAATCCATAGATTCTCAATGTCATTAAGTTGCAAAACCTCAGAATGGTGATTCTGGGTTCTTCTGTGTGATGAACAAGATCTGTTTGTTTGATGTATATATTAATCTTCCATTAACATCACTGCAGCCTCAGGAAACTAGGAAAATTTTAGTATCAGGCCCTGTGACCAGCTAAATTGGGCCCACTGAGGTTGAAAACGGTGTCTTCAACTGAAAGTGAAAGCTTTGTTGTGCCTGTCCTTATGGCTTGTCTTTATGCCTCCATGTTGTTTTACTGTCATATTTTGTCTTCTGTGTACATCCTGAGTGAATAATTTGGGATGTATTTTTGAGTTTAAACAGTGTTTCATCACCTTAATTTATGTCTGCATGAATTGTAATACGCTGGTCATCAAAATTCTACTCAGCCATACATTGATTATGTATATGCATATCTTCAGATTTTATTTGTAAAGTGATAATTTCTGGATTGAGAACATACTGACACTTATGAGTAATCACTGGGCTCCAGTTCAGCACTCCATCTGTATTCAGCAAAACACTTAAGCTTCATTTTAACTTTAGCTCAGGTAAGCATGCAATTGCCTCCATCCAAATTCAGAATAGCGTTTTAAGTATGTGCCTAACTTTAGGCATATCCTTAAATCCTACTAAAGCTAAAATCAAACACATCCTTAAGTGTCTTCATGAATATGGATAACTACTGAATGTGGTTTGATGAAATGAACTCTGTTGGCCATTAAATAACAAGAAAAGCCTGGCCATGATTTCATTAATGTCCTACAGGCAGCGAAAATATAACAGAGAAATAAAACAATCTATTTGTGTCTTGAAATTCTAAAAGCTAAGCTGTGTACTGCTGAAGATAAAGTATTTCATAAACTGTGGGGGGTCTTTCTATCCCTTAAAGAAGACTGTATCAGTAGGAAATCAAGACTTCATTCTCAGTGTTTCATTAAGTTCAGAATGTTCAATAAAATTCCGTTTCATTCTTTAAACAAGACATTTCAGATAATGTATCTAAATCTGTTTAAAATCACGAATGATAACGAGAGTGCAACTGGTCACAGAAACTAATAAAGAAAATGAGTAAACTGTATACAGGTGGTAAGGATGTTGCAGCTTTTAGCACGTTTTCTATGATTTTGTTTTATTTTCAATGCTAAAGTGTTCTTTGAATGCTAAACCATTCTTTGTTTCAGTCCATTTTCACTTTTGCTGCTTCAATTTCTACAATCTTTCTGCACTATTTATGTGAAAAGCTCTTTGCATTTTTTATTTCAGATCCTCTCCTATTGCAGTTCATGAAGTCTTTCAACAGTAGGCTGTTAATTCTTTGCAGATTAATATGATTTCAGTGATAATCCTTTCATTTGTTGAATTTTTAAGACATATAATCATTAAAGAAAGTGCTTGACAGATTTTCCATTAAAGTAGTACAAAGCAGGTGGTATGTCTTTAATGTATGTTGGTAGCACTTTATGTTGTTCATTTATAAAATTAAATTTGCAGATGAAGCAAATAAGTCTAGGGTTAGTTATTGGTCTTTTCCTTTGGTATTATAGTTCAAATCCAGTCAAGGAAAAAAAAAATATATTCAAGGGTTTGCAGACAAACCAGGGTTAGAATATCTGTTTGAATACTCTTTTTGCAACTCCATTGCTACTTTTCATCTGGAGTAAGGGTCAGTTTGGGTTCTGTCCTGATACTGTAAAGCATCAAGTTAAGCATGTAGAGAAAAAGCAGGTTATAATTTAATACATGAGATTTGCCTTCAGGTAGGCCATAGGATGTAAACGGTATACAGGAGTTATTCCAGCTCTCTGTACAAGGCTAATGCTTGTCTTCATTGAAGTTAAACATATGACTGAAATACTCTTCCCCAGATGAAACTGAAGTCTATAATTATCTCGCAATAATGGCACAGATAAATCTCTTGCCATTAGGGTTTTTGGTTTGCTGTTGATTCCCAGCTCACTGCCCATGACTGTCCTTTTCATCCAAATTCTTTACCCTCTTTTCTATCTTCTTTTTCCTCTGATATTTCCCATATTAAATTATTTCTCATTTTCCTGTTCTTTTATGCGCACTGATGAAACAATAGACAGGAAAAGAAGGCACAGGTATTAAAATACAATGATACTTAGTATTCTTGTAAGCCACATTATAGTTAAGATCTCAGAAGCAATGCTTCAAAATTAATATACAAACAGCAGAATTGCTTTTTAGCTTTTTAGAGATCTGAAAAACATACAAAGTTTATTTACTCTGTTTAAACAAATAGGTAGTAAGTGTGGCCTATCATAGTAGGCTGAATTTTTGCTTTTTTATACCGAAAACTCGTAGATACTTTAGGCAGAAGGGAAAGGGAGCAGACACCACAACTCTTTAAGAAAATCAGGTCCTGAACTTGGCAAACCTTTAGCTGGTTTTGTCACATATTTGCAGCTTTAAAATGATTTGGCCTTTGCAACAGCCAAAATAAGTGTCCTTTAATCACTTCCAACCTATTAACAGATGGGCAAACAGCTTTTATAAATGGGGTATACAAAATACTCCAATATCAGCCAAAACTAATTAGTAGCATTATCTGAACTGAAATTTGTAAGTGATGGAATATATATTAATGCAGATAAACTGTTTGATAGAAATTCCTTTTCAAACATCATGCTTGGTATTTGTTCTGCTCTAGTATGTTCTAAACACTTATTAAAAAAAACCCAACACTCTTTTTTCCTGTTTAGCTATTTTCTTCTATTAAAATAACAAATTTGCCTGTAAAAGTTATCATTAGACGTACTGTAACTGAAAGTACATTAAGCAAGAGGTTGTTTAGTATGCATTTTTTGTGGCATATAAGAGAAAGAGCAGTGTAACTTGAACACAACCTTAAAATAAATTAATCATTAAGAACAGCACAAAATACTGATATAAGATATTATTTATACAGCAGTTCCAGCATATTAAGTATTTCTTTACACAACACTATTAATCAGAATATGTAAATTGCATAAAATTAAATTGTGAGATTATGAAAAAATTACCCCATGTATAATTCAGTAGGAAGAGCCATTCAGTGCATTGCCATCAGATCTGCAGCTTGAATTTGATTTTACAAAGACATCTGTAGTGCAGACAGCTGCTGTACCTAAGTGAGGATTTGATTGTACACTTGATCTTTCAAACAGCCACTTGTCCATATCTTTCATATAATTTTTATTATCATGTAGCTAAAAAAGAGTGTAATGGTTACAAAATCAGAATTGTTTTCAAATATGTTTTCATCTAAAAAAAAAAATAAAAATTTGTTGGTTTTAGGAAGACTTTCTCTCCTTCCAGCCAAGTGCCCTGCTTTCCCAACATAACCTACCTCTACCTCAACTTACACAGTGATTTGAGGATCTTGCTTGAAAAGACAAACTATATCTAGAATTTGAAATAAATCTGAAAACAATGTTAAGAAAACATTTCAAACTTTTTTGCCTGTAAGATAGCACAATGGGACCTGCCCTCCCAACATAGATAATTGTCTCTGATAAACTTTTTCTCAAAATTTGGAAAATGATCTATAGAAATACTGTGTATGTTCCGTATACCCATGTATCTAACAAGTCAGGTAGTTCCCTTCCTGTCCATCTGGCATAATGTTGTTCCTTGGTCTTTGAAGACAGTAGATTTGATCAGTCCGGAGATGTGGCCCTTGGATATCCTTATGCTTGACACATTCTCATATTTCAGAGTAGATAGGCATCACCTGCAAACCGGCTAGACCTGTCTAGAAACACTTGTGGTGATGAGTCCACTCAGGGTATTCCCCGTGCAACCTATGAAAGTACAATTCCTTTGAAACCCTACAAGCAAATTAAAAAGCTGTTGTTCTCTGATAGAATCTTTGGGGTAAATAATAAATGCACAGCCTCTGCTGCTATAGAGCTGAATTAAGCTGGTAGAGGGTTCAATTCTTTGTTCAGTGGAAAAGGTTAGAGGATGTATCAGATTATGAGTGAGTGGTGAAATTGTGGTCCCATACTGTGAGGTTATATGAAATACCTGGAAGACTTTTTAGCCAGTAGAGAGATCAAGATTGATGGAACAGATTTGTCTTTGTGGCATAGAGTGGAATGATGAATAAGTGCAAATGATATTTTTTAATTATAAGAAGATGGTCTGATGAGAAATCCTGAAGGCTCTTGGCTAGAGGGAGAAAGTGCTACAGAATACCAGAAAATAACCAGTTTGAAATTCATCATCTAAGTTATTTTGTTTAACCCCCCCCAATATATTACAACCTCAAAACCCAAAACCAACCAACCAAAAAAACCCCAGCAAAAGACAAGATTTTGAGAAATAGTCAGATCTCAATTTCTCAAGCATTTTATCTGACTAGCACCTTGCTTAATTAAGATCAGGCATCAAAAACCATTTTCCTCTCAATTCAATGATATTTCAAGCAGATTGGTTTAGTCTTGGCACAATCTGGATGTGGTAAATAAAATTACAACTGACTTTGCAGCACACAGCTACTTATGACCTTAACTATAAAATTACTATTTCTGTTCACAATTGTACCTTCAGAAAAAAAGAAAGTTCTAAATGTGGTCGATGAAAAATCCTCAGCTATGTTTTGGTTTACATTTCTGCCAGTTACACTGATTGAATTGCAAAATCTAGCATTTTGATTATTCATCATATATATTTTGATTGTTTCCTCAGTTGGGACACAGTCAAGTGATCACACAGGAGGACTGTAGAGATGAAACTTTGGAGAGTTCCTTTCTACTCATTCTGTATTAAGACAAAGTTGAGAGCTTTCAGGGTTTTAAAATTGCTTTTAGTAATTTAACTGTAGCAAATACACGTACAATTCAGGTTATTGAGTATCTTGGCTTTTCTGGTGTTTCTGCTATCTTGTTTTGACAGGAAAATATCCAATACAGCATTTCATGGTGTGTTCTTATGAAAAGGATTGGTTGCAATAAATTTCCAAGTTCTTTTAAAATCTTCTTTTTTTGGGTGGGGGAAATTTCCTGACAACTTTAATGAATACACATTAATGAAATCCATGGATGTTAGCATTCAGATGGAAGAGACACTTAAAGGTTTCAATGTGTCTATCTGCTATAGTTTGTATTATCAGTTCAATTGTAAGAGCTGGTAGGTAAGTTATTTTTTTAGTTTTATTCAAAATTTTTTTTTTGAAATAGTGTATTTTCACACAACATATGACTTTTTGTGTTCTCCATCTTGTAAAAACTGTACAGTTGAATAGGAATTCAAAATGTTAACAATGTTGAAAATAATAACTTAATCCTTATAGTTTACAAAGCCATGGGCATTGTGCAAATCTACGCAGCTGCAGCAGAACAGTTGGCAAGCAGATTTGGATGCTAATTCTGTAATTGTAGATGGTAAATGACCAACAGTTTCTTTTCAATCCTTTCAAGCTATTCATGTAAATAAAGGGATTCTACATGATTCTATAATTTTTTAGGTGCACATTACAATTTGTTTTCTAGAACTTTGATTCATATTTCAAGCATTTGTCAACTGAACTGAAAAACAAATCTTCTGTACCTTAATTTCTAGTGACAAATGCCTTGACCTTCAAACTCAGAAGAAAAATGTAACTCACCTTTGAGTCTTCTCGTGGTAGTAGAAAGCATCCTAGCAGTAGAGAAGTACTTAAAGCAGTCTTTTGCATTCAAAGAGATGTGAGAGGGTAGCTTGAACACAGGGCATTCAAGAGAGTAAAGATTAAGATAATGTCTCGATTGTTTAATCCATGTACCGCATATTCTAGTAGTGTAAGAATTCTTGATTGTTACTATTTTGCTATGAAAAAACCCCCATGCTCAGCTAGTTTGTCTGTCATGGCTGTTCTGCACCTTCAAGGTTAAGGAGAATTCAGTGATAGTGAATGCTCTGCTGGGACCCATTTCCATCACTTGATCTCAAGAAGGCTCTCTATTAGTTTTTAGAAGAGCCTGTGTGACATTTGATCCCTCTGCCTTCAGATAGTCTTGTTGTACATGCATACTGCACTGTTAATTCTGGGGCCTGCAGTATTTCAGGTAGCAAAACAGGCTGTAACTAACAGACTGTTTATTGCACTCTTCTTCTCCTACTCTGTTTTAAGCTTCAGTTACTGGGAAAAAAATCATGGATGCTATAGTATAATTACTGTTTTTCATGTTTGTCATCTAGTATTGCTAAATGAAATGGCAGTGCCTGAGAAATGACATACTAGAATGCCGTAATATGCACTTTCGCCTTCTATCTCGGAGTTTATACCAAGTTAAAAGAGTTTATGCACGTTGCAGGTTGAGTGCTAATGGAGGCTGCATAACTTCAGTTAAGATATCATTTTTCTGGTGATGTCTAAGCCTCCTGTCTAAGAAGTATACCATAAGAAAACTTGTACCTAATTCAAATAAGTGGGTCAAGTAGGAACTAAGTAATCTATTAAATAATCTGTTTTATTAGTTTTCCAGAATCTTAAAATAGGGTAATAAAAATCAGGTCATATTATTTGGTAATCATCAACCTTTAAAAATATTCCTTCACTTTATATACTGGAGGAGAGGGAGTTTTTGCTGCTGATATAATTAATGATGAGGTGATACAGCATTTTTTTGATATCTACTCCTGGGCAGTAGAAAACAAATATGTATTTTTCCTCCCATGACATACTTTTAATCAAAAAAATACGTGTTGAATACAGAGTTTCTCACCTTGCCAAGTTTCACTGTTCCACTTTTCCTCTGCTGAGATACAGAACCTTGTCTTTCCCCCAAGATTCTGATTATATGCAGATAGTATTTCACATAGTTTCTGATCTACTTCTGTAATTTGGGATAAAATGTGTTTATCCCAAAATAGTTTTATCCAATCACCTTTGGAAAGGATAATCCCTTATCAGCAATATGAAGTAATTGTTTTTACATATCTGTCCATATGAGTTTACAGTAATGGAATTTGGTTTTGCTTTCTTTTAAGATTTTCTTATATTCTGCACACCTCTTAGTTCCACCTCCTCATCTGTTTCTTTAGTCACCCTTCCCTTTTTTTCTTACAGTATTGACAGTGAAACATATCTGTAATTAGAGTCTACAAGTCATGGACCATCCCTACCAGCAGTTGTAAGGTACTACTGTAAAATGATAGCCCGCAATAAATGTCAAGCTGGTGTTTTGGATCTCTCTACACCACTTCGATATTTTGAATTAGAGGAGTGGATGGACAAGAAAAAATGTAAGTCATCCCATTTTTAAATAAAATTATCTTTTATTTTAATTTCAGTGGTCTGTTTATTCTTACATAATATTCCGCATCTGCAACACAATTACTTTAAAGTGATTTTTGGTGCAAGGAAGATTTCATGTCTCCATATGCACAGCTGCATTTCTAAGATGTCATTCTGGCACTACAGAACTGTAGGATTTAGCTTGAATAAAGAGAGTCTCCTGGTCACTTGATGAGGAGATTAATAATTAACTATTATCATTAACTATTTTATCTCTTGCATGCTGCACTTTGTGATTGTGTCATTGTGTTGCAGTTCTTAGACTGGAACTTTGTTAACTGTTAAATGATGGGCAGAGTCACAAACTGTCAGGAAGAAGGATTTGTAATGACATAGTAGGTGAGAAAGTGCAAAACTGAGTATCATCACAATTTTCTTAACACTTCATCCTTTGCATTCATTCTTGCCAAGATTTTTTTTTCCCCTAATATTATTGCGCTATTGCATTTTTGGGGGATTGTGTGGAAAATGAATAGCACTTAAACATCTCCCATAATGAAATTAATAACTTGTACATTTAGACAGCCTCCTTAAAGAAGATCTCTCTGCAGATTTTTTTTGAGCAATGTATTATATATTTTATTCATGGAACTACTTTTTATACTGCCTTTGTTTCCCCTGTTTCTTCATGAGTTTGATTCCTCATGAGTTTGATGGCTCACTGTACAGTCAAGCAAGTGTGGTAGAGAAGATAGATGTTGCTGTTCAGCTGCATGGTAGAAAATTCGTGGACACACACAATAGAATAAACAGCAATGGTCAGGAGAAGCATAAATGACAATAGCTTGAAGGCATAATCAAGAAGACACAGACACAAGGCCTGCTTCTCCTGGTACAGAAGCAGAGAAATGTTGAAAGAAGAAGAAACAGTTGACTAATACCAAAATTGCCTGTTCCTTAGCTCCAGATGCGCTACTCACTGCCTGCTGCATTCTTCTGAATGTCTTTATTTGTGTAGTTCTTAGCACCCCAAGGATTATATGAAGATATTAAGGAAAATAAAAAGCAGTTTAGGCTGCAAAATTTAATCTAAACTTCCTTTTTGTCTGACCCATTGCTCTTCAAATTCCTTTTCCAGAGTAAGAGGTGGCTGTCTCATCACAGAGGATATTTAAGATTAGATGAGTGCGTACACTAGAAAATAGCCTTCCTTATGGGAAAAAGCTGAGAAAAAGAGAATTAGTATGAGTTTTCAAACATGCATCAAAATGCAATACTGCAAGTTGGACTTAGGTGACCATTTTCATACCTAAGGGTTAGAAATGTAGTGCTTTTTTTCCCCCCTCTCCTTTAAATAAGCATTAGCATTCCAGAGAAGTAAAAATGTACCACCTGTTTAAATACTGGAATTAGGTTCTAATTGATTTTTACACCTTTTCAGCTTGATATATATTAATTGTTTATATCTTGATTCCCATTTCCACTCAGTCCTTTAATTCTGCATTCATAAAGCTTTATAATTCATTATAAAGTAGGAGGATTGTAATACTGAATTTGAACATATTCAGTGAGTAGGCTTTGAGTTCCCTCCACATGCCTTACTGATGCAAAACATGTAATCTGAAGATTTACGGCATAGTTTCAGTTTTGACTTCTAAACTCCATAATCAGGTCTTGTATTCCTAGCATCACATAGGGAAAAAAAAAAAAGAAATGTATATATATGCATGCATGTTGTGGTTTAAGCCCAGCTGGCAACAAATCACCATGAGGCTGCTTGCTCACTCCTCCCCCCCTCAATGGGATGATGAGGAGAAAATATAAAGAAAAGCTCATGGGTCGACACAAGGAGAGGGAGGGATCACTCACCACTTACGGTCACGGGCAAAAGACAGGCTCAACTTGGGGAAGAAACAAACTCAATTTGATTTACTACTAATCAAATCAAAACAGGATATTGGGAAGTAAACCCAAACCTGAGGACACCTTCCCCCCACCCCTCCCTCCTTCCCAGCTCAACCCCACTCCTGGTTCTCTCCACCACCTCCCACCGGCAGTGCAGGGGAACAGGGGATGGGGTTGCAGTCAGTTCATCACACCTTGTCTCTGCCGCTCCTTCCTCCTCAGGGGGAGGACTCCTCACTCTTTCCCTGCTCCAGCGTGGGGTCCCTCCCACAGGAGACAGTCCTCCATGAACTTCTCCCACATGAGTCCTTCCCACGGGCTGCAGTTCTTCATGAACTTCTCCAGCGTGGGTCCATTCCATGGGCCACAGTCCTTCAGGCACAAACTGCTCCAGCACGGCCTTTCCCATGGAGTCACGGCCATCTTCAGGGGCATCTGACTGCTCCGGTGTGGGCTCTTCCCCAGGCTGCAGGTGGGCATCTGCTCCCCCGCTCCCCTCCATGGGCTGGGGGGGCACAGCCTGCCGTCTCACCACGGGCTGCAGGGGCATCCCCTCCTCTGGCGCACCTCCTCCCCTCCTTCTGCACCGACCTCGGTGTCCGCAGAGGGGTTCCTCTCACATTCCAATCCCCCTGCTCACTGCAGGTTCCCCTTCTTAAATCTGTTCTCCCAGAGGTACTACCACTGTCACTGCTGGGCTTGGCCTTGGCCACAGGTGGGTCTGACTTGGAGCCGGGGAAGCTTCTAGAAGCTTCTCACAGGAGCCACCCCTGCAGCAACTCCTCTGCTACCAAAACCCCACCACACAAACCCCAAACAATATATAATTTGATTTTCCCCATATGTTACAAAAAATGTATATAAATCAGTAAAACTAATTAATTCCTAAAAAAGGTACATGCTTATCCTAGGCTGCATAACTCATAACATACTGTCAAATGCTGGCTGATGGAAAAGTTTGTACTACTCTTCATATTGTAATGAAATGCTGGTTGATGGTTGTGTCACTGATGGTTTAACAGGAAGTCTTAAATTTATAACTTCAACACTTCTTTGTTTGTAGATATGATAAGATGTTGCATCCCAATGTATTCTTTTTTGTTGTTGTTTTGTCTTTATGGTCTTCAAAGATTAGAATGCAATCTCTGCTTTAAAAGGCAGATGCTGTTTTTCTGAAATGTTAAATTGACATTAATTTGCTCTGCATTGAAGACAGAAAGAGACATGTTATAGACCTTCATGCATAACATAGAGTGTAATATGATCTATTGCTGTTAACCCTTACAGGAAAACTGGTGGTTTTGTTAATTAGTAGTAAATCAACTAGACTAGTATCCTCTGTCTCTCAGGGAGAAAGATTTGCAGAATTGTTCCAATTCTGCAAAAGTCTGTGAGCTAGGTAGATCAGCTGAAATGTTCTGTGGACATGAAAGTATTGCAGACTGCAAAGTTCTTTATTTTTATTCTGTACTTTTCCTTCCCTGAGCAGTACAAAATAAATCACAGAATACCTATCCCTGAGTTAGTCTCTTTGACTGAAGCTATATTATTTAATACATTAAATTTATCAAGAAAATAATTGACTGTTAGCCTACTGGTATAAGTCCTCTTTGTTCTTTTTTTAAGTAGGTGTGGCAAGGCATCTATGAGCATTTCCGTTATGATAATACTGGGGACAATGTCTTACACTGTGAGTTTTCCCCTTGCCTTTTACCCTAGGGGGAGCAGTTTAATATACTGCTTTAGATAGGTTGAATGTATCTGCCAAGTAAAAAAGAGTGTTAACCACTATAATTATCTACTTACCTTGACCTCTTTCTACCACCCTAGCTCTGCAGAGTCCATCAACTTTCCATATTGAGAAATTCTAATACGGGCAAGAGATGTTTTTCAGCCTGACTATTCCCCTTTGCATTCAGTAAGAATGTGTGAGTTTCACTTTAGTGCAAGAGTAAATCAACAGCAAACTACCCCATCATATGACCTCTGCATAGGCCTAAGTCTTCATCCAAAGTTTATCAAGCATATTAACTTGAATCTGAAGAAAATATTTCTAAAAAAAAAATCAGTGCCTAATAACTTACTGTAAATATATATCTGATGGGAGCTTCTTTTCTTCAGTTTATGAAACAATGTTTTCCAAGAGAGAATTTGACAAATAGATGGACAGAAGTGATCTTCCTGAACTTTTTGAGAGACTGTGGATATTCAATACCTGCTAGTGGAATACAGCATGTCTTCCAGTTGGTCTGTCTAGGCAAGTAGTTTCTTAAAAATGCTTTGCAATGGTACAAGATTTCAACCACAGATGCTGCAGGCTTTGGGTTTTTTGCTTTTTTGTTTTTTTTACTTGCATGAGTAAAGGAGCTACTGTTCTTAAAAGCATAGTTAGGACAAACCCTACCTGATGTTGATGACCTTTTTCAAAATGGAGCATTTTATCATTATACTTGAAATAAACTACATTTTATAGAATTCCACTGTGTATAATGATGCTGGAATATAATCCCATACTATCTTTAAGTATACTTAAGAGGGTGTAGAGTGATTTTGTAGCAGGTCTGCACTTGCAAATGTCTCCAGGAAAAACATTTGCTCCCTTTGTAATGTCAGAGGTGCTTGCCTTCCAACATCCTTAAACAGCTCAGCCCAACAAACTTTTACAAACATTTATAGGTGAATGTTCGTAAATAAAATAAGATGTCACAAAGCAAGAATCAAGATATCCTGTACTGTAAACAGGAGGGAGATCATTACCCTTTAAAAGTAGAAATAATATTGTAACCGATTAAGCCTTTCAAATAAATCTAGAGTCTCACCTTTCTTCTGGCTTTTCTTTTTCCCAGGGCAGTCAGTGGAGGAGCCTGCAATGCTCTGCTCTTCGTGTGGAGCAGCAGCAGCAGCTTCTGGGTGAGACTTATGGAGACAGCCTTTTTTGGGCACTTCACAAATTGAGGTGGGAGATGCCACTTGCAATTTCTCCTCTAGCACACTTTTGGTTTGTACTGACATATGTAGGTGCTGTAAACCAAAGCTGGTCTAAACATGAATTTATATTACCTCTGTGTCTTCCTAAGTTTGACAGTCATCACAACTGGGAGATTCTTGTGGACAGTGATCTTCTTTGGAGGTTACAGTTAAATTTATGTAGCAGCAATTCCAAAGAATGCTTTTAAAGTATGACTTTATTTGGTGAGAGAAACCCATGTTTAATTGGTGCTTTTGATTTGTTAATAACCTACACGTGGTTTCTTTTTTGTATGCTTTCTTCCAGTTATCTGTTAAAGCTGCATCTTTGAGAAGGTGGTCTCTTTGAGTGTCTGACCACACATCATACTCACACATTATCTGCTTCTCAGTGTTGGCTCCTAATAAGTGCAATTAATTTCTCGTGGAAAATCATGTATTACATGTCATTTAGGTCACATTCCTAAGACAGTGTGAATAAGACCAGGTATTTTTAGTCGTTTGCTCAGTCCCCATCACTATGGTAACAGGAGATTTTGTGACTGTGAGACAGATTTCTGTCTTACATCCTAGATTTGAGAGACTATTGCTACTTTTCACTGTGTTCCCAGACAGACTAGGGAAGGTTCATGCTTCCCTACTCATTATTTAATTTATTTAGAATCTCTTAGCTATGAATTGTTATCAAGGCTTGTTCGGCTATTTGAGGCAGTGTGTAGGCTTCTTATTCATTTTGAGTTCAAAACTCTCCCAAATTATGAACGTGTAAATGATGAATAATTGCTGAAACGTGGAGATGTGCCTGTGTCTAAAGGGCACCTATAAAATGATTTCTAACATGGAAGCTTTTTGAATAAATGGCACTTATCTGTAAAGTGCCCTCTCTTTCTCAATTTTATAATACAAATATCATTATTTCTGAAGATAAGTTATTAACAGAGTATAACCTTGCTAAATTGCCTGGGAGAGACACTGCAACCGGTTGAGTTTTTTGAATTGCTGAATACAGATTTGATGTAACCGTCTTCTGTGCCAATGCAGAACATTCCATACCATCAGACTGTCTATTCAGGAATGGAAAGATAAGGGGCAGTGGGGGTGTATGTATCTGGGCAGAATGGTGGAGAGATCTACTGATAATTACTAGACTGAGATTTTTTGGGTGAACATTGCATCCTGTATGGCCATGTGACCAATCCATGGAAGGTTAAAACAAGAAAAAAGGACCCTGGCCTTGTGGCTCTTTAGTCTGAGCACAGGGATAAAAAAAGGTTCAGATTTTATCTTGAAAATTTTTCTGTCTCATTTTACTCTTACAGTTGTTTTGGGGGTTTTTTTGGTTTTTTTTTATGAATCTAAACATTGCTGAAAAAACAAGGCCTGTGAAAATAAGTGCCCAGATGTTAAATGTCCTGTCACTTGTCCATTTCCAGTAATGAAATGATGAGTACTGTCTTTGGCTAACAATAATTTAGGCAGGAAAAACTCGAAGACTTTTTAATTTACATGTTCTCTTGAGAGTTTTAATTACATCAGTCATACAAACTACAAATCTGATTTGTATGGGATCTGCTTATTTGATGTAAAGGTTAGACACTGAAGATAAGGTAGTAAAATTATCAGAATAAGACAAGAATATTCGTAGCAAAATGCTAATATTCATCAGTATATAGCAAAGAGCTTGTTGTCAAAATAAGAAGGAAGACTATCTGTTATAAAATACCTGTGAAATGTGAATTAGAAATAGTAGGTGGAATAGAAAAAAATATGGAATATATGTAAGGCTACTAGACATACTGTTATGAGTGTCTGTGTTTATACAAGCTAAGCTAATACAATATTTTGACCAAACAAGACTATATTAATGACACTCTCGGGAACTAAAGAAGACATTGGTACCTGGAGTGGACTTGTGAGTGCTGGATGGAGGCTTATACAGAAAAAAATGTTTGTGATTTCCTTTTAAAATCTGCTTTTTAACTCCTGGGGAACAAAGGAAGCTTCCTTTAGGTCAAACAAATTTAACCACAGATGATTCTCTAGATGTATCCATACATATCTTGTTCCTCACAGTGTCAGGAAAAATGACTGCATTACTAGCTAACACATTGCTCACTGAGGAGTTAGGAGCTGACTAGAAATAATTGAATGCTTTTCTATCAGTGGTGAGGTTTAGCTGCTGGTTTCAAGAAAAAAACATCTAAAATTAAGGTCATAGTGCAGTGATTTTTAGATTTCATACACAAATAATGGTGCTATTTCATCATATTTCAAACCAATTTGTGCTGCTACTTCATTCTGCTATTGAAAAGCAGAATGCCATGCACTATGCAGTCAGGAGAAAACCTCAGTGCAACACTGCTGTGCTTCATTTGAAGAAAATAGGAAAAATAGAGGTAATGAACCAATCAATTTTGGCCATGTGATTTGAAGTATCCATTGAAATTATACCTAACTTATGAAAAATATGTCTTTAAATACTTTGCAGAAAGCAGTATTGTAGCCTATGTTTAAATACACCTTTTTTTCTGATTGATTCCAAGTGCTACATGTTCTGTTCAGGTAAATATTTCCATTGAGTTCAGAGGAACAATGCATACATGTAGGTTAGATACCGGGACTGCTAGTTATTTTGCTTCTAGATTGCTGTCCAGCAGTAATATCTTGTTATTTAATGTATTCTGCAGTCACTGGAATTACTAGTATCAATGCTGGTTGAGATTGGGTTAGGTAAATAGTTATGAGCTGATCCTGGTGTCTGTTGTTAAGGCAAACTGTTCACAGTTGCAGCATCCTAATAATGGGAGTATTTTCAAATAAAATAAAATGTAAACACAGTAAGGATTTTCTCTGCAATTAGCCCTTCTGAGCTGCCTCCACTAAAAAACATTTCTTCCCATCTCTGTATTTTGTGAGCTTGATAACTAGTCTTGTATTTATATAAAATATCCAGTGTTTAGGCTAAAAATATGAAATATCACATCAATTTATATCAGCCTTGCCTCATTGCTGATTGTTCTACATTTGCGGGGAGGTAGTGAACCATCTCTTCATTTTAGTCCAGAAGTGTCCATAATTTTCATATATTAGTGGAAGGTAAGGTTTTCAACAGGAGCTTTTAGGTTGCAGACTGGTCTGGCTTGATTTGAAGCAGCAAATGGTAGTGCAAAACAATGAACTCTAACAGGCATGTCAAAGCAATGTGTCTTCATTAAAGTCAGTGCCAATTCCCTTTTAAGCTGCAGACAGGGAGGGGAGATGCAGAAGGTTCCTGGGATATGCTTCCTTGCATGAAGCTAGTAGAGGGTAGTAGAGCAGTCCCACAATGCCCTTGTCACAACCTGCGGTTCAGAGCTTGACTCGTGCTGAACCGTCATCATTTTTCAGTCCCACTGGGCTGTTCCCTGATAACTTGTACCTGCTACTGGGGCTTTTGGAAAGCTCTCATGGTTTTTTGGATGTTCAGCTCAGAAATGACACTGTCTGACTGAAGCTTTCCGTGATGCATCCTGCAGTTATTGTCTCTCTCAATTCTTCCTTACTGTGGTTCATATTTGTGACACCTTATGCATAAATTATTAATTATAAACAACACCTAATAGCAATTTCAGTTGCAGTTGTGCCAGAAAAGCCTTATTTATAGAGCTGGACCCTTCTGTATTGAGTACCGTGCACTTTCTGAAGAAAAATATGCTTCCTGCATCACTGATGGGCAATTGCCTCCTAAACCTGTTTATTTTTCATTAAACAAAATCTTACAGGACAAGCAACAGGAAGCCATGAATGCTGTAATAGGAACAAAGGTGTAATAGCTCTCATGCATCTGGCAGAACACAATACCAGGGAGTTTCTTTCATTGTACTGTTGCTTAATAATGTTCTCCACACATATGTGGTAATGAGCCCTGAGGCAGATGTAGGCTATCATTATGACCATTTAAGCCAAATATAACATCAAAAAATTTAAATTCCCCCATGGAAGAACTCTACAAGTGAGTTAGTAGTAATGAATAGATGCATTAATAAAATGTCTTAATAGAGCTATTGCAAAGCATTGCATTTCCTACATAATGGTTGCTGGATCAAGGCTAAATGCAAATCTGATCTAATGATCCCTTCAGGTCTTAAAGACTGTGGGTCATTCACTATCGACTGCAGCAAAAGGAAATAAAATATGTATAGTATACCCCTCTCCTTGCTGATTCTCTCCCAAAAGAATTACAGATTAATATAAGTTTAAAAGGTTAAAGAACTCCCATGACATCTGGAATGTTTGTCAACAAGCATGCAAGGATCCCTGTTGGATCCAAAAGCTGTCTAATCAATGTTTGTCCACAAGCATCCTTTCTAACCTACCACATATATATAAACATAAGCTTATGTTTCTCTTTTTGTTTTTTCCTTTTAAAGAAAGGTAAATTTGATGCTTAAGAACTTAATTTGCTTGAGTGTTTTGCTGTTAGCATATCATCAGTATGCTCCTCCTGGGGTTGGCAAATCCGAACAGGAAATTCAATTTAGGTTACCCATGCAGCCTAGAGTACCCTAGGCCAGCCACCAACCTTGTTTTAACATGGTTAAAATGTTATTTCTTTCTGACAGTAATAATAGTCCAAAACATCATTATGGATTTATTAAGATGTTTTGATAATAAAGTTGAGACCTAAACAAAACAAATGTCGTACTTAGTTGATGAAGAGAGTTTTTACAAGTCTGTTCACATTTTGCATCACGTTTAGAATTATTCTAAAAACCTACTTTGGAAAAACAACGCAATTATCTGAGAAGTAAATTTTCTCCTTAAAATTCTCCTTTGCTACGATGTCTACAGAATAGTTGACAACAGTTGAACTAGTAGCATGCTGACACGGCTGCCTGTCATCCAGACTGATGCTGCCTTATTTATATTCTCCTGTATTGTCTCTTCCTCTTATACCTAAGCTATAAAATCTTGGACTGGCTTTTTGTTCCATCTGTGTTAGAATCTGGCACTGAGGGTCTTGTTCTCCACCTAGGGCTCCTGAGCACTATGCTAATACTAATAGATTGTACAACTAATGATGCATTGTCAAATCTGCTTTAAAGAAAGTTGGGAAATTTTTAAATTTAAGTGATGGAACTTCTCTACACCCATATAGGCAGAGTATAAGTCCTTACATTTGACTAGTTTTCTATTCCAGGTGCATCTCTCTACCCCCAAATATAGGAAGGATGATACCTATCACGGTGAATCCAGTGGCAGGTTATGCGTGGGAAGCATGACAGGATTGCAGTACTTATCCATCAGTGTATGGTCAGTGGTGGAACACAGAGCAATGTTTATGCTGGTCTGACTGCTTCTGCGACCATCTGGCTGAAGATTAGGGAGAAAGGACCTTCCCTGGGCCAGCGTTGTTCATTACAAGTGCTTATCACAAACTTGTGGGATGTAACCTCTTTACTGAAGCGTAGGATGTTTTTTTCCCTGCTCTCTCTAATGGCATCCTTTCGGATCACTGCAATAGAGTGGCTTGATCAAGTTGCCCGTTTTCTCTCTTAGCATTTTGGCCTGTCTCAGGCCCAGAAGGACAATTTCGTCAGATGACATCCCTTTCCACCTGGCAGTTTGTGTTTTCATTAGTGTCACTACAGGGAATTTGTATTTTTCTATAAATATTAGTGGCTCAGTTTGCTAATACATTTCATGCAATAATATCGAGTGCAATTCATTCCTTTGATACAATAGCACACACATTTAAACCCTTTTTAGACGTGTAAGTAAATTAGCATGTGTGCCACACTAAAAATGGTTAACAAAAAACCATAATGCTGCTTTGTCTATTTTGCATTTGTGGGCTCTTTATCTAGGAGATTTTCCAAATCACCAACTGGTACATGTAGGCAGTCCCTGTTTCATTATTATGGACAAACATGAAAGTATTGTAGCAGTGTGCACCCACTGATTTGTCTCCAGCTCATCCTCATCTGTCTCTTGCCTCAAGATTTCTCTTTGCTGTCGCTAAATCTTATTCACCTGTTGAAATCTCTGACTATTGGTGTGTTAGTATCCACATGAAGTAAAAAAATGAAGTGCCATCTATTAAGAGAACTCATCAAGTTCACTTGTGTCTTAATAGCATTAGCTTTTAAAACTTTTTTTCATGTAGAATTTGACTTTAGTTCCTTAATTGAATGAACTGCCTTTGAAGGCCCACCAATACTGACGGTGCAGGTTCGTCGCTTCTTACACCTGAACGGCAGCTTATCTGTTAAAACATGTCAGGATGACATTTGCTCTTTTTGCAATTCTATTTTTTTATTGCCATTCTGTTTGTTGCCCTCTATAGCATAACCCTTTACTGCTGCCAAGACAGTTTCCACCATTTCTGAGCACTTGATTATTTCTCTCCAAGTTTACTACTTTGCACTTGTCTTTATTGAATTTTATCTTATTGACTTTGGGCCATTTCTCCAATTTAGCAAGATAATTTTGAGTTTGCTCTCCTGTAAAGTGCTTGTAACTGCTTCCAGCATGGTGTCACCTACAAGCTTTATAAGTGTCTTCTCTATTCCATTATCTTAGTAGTCATTAATGACAATATTGAATAGAACCGGACTCAGGACAGACCTCTCTGAGACCTCACTTTATACTTCATCTCAGTTTTGACAAGAAAGTATTTATCCACCCTTTGAGTAGGATATTTTGATCCCTAATAAGAAAAAATGAGTCAGTGGAAAATATGAGCTTAAAGATTAGGTAGCTATTAAGAGATTCACAAATTCTAGCATAGAATAGCAGTATGTGGGAGAGAAATTAAATGTTCAGCATTTATTGCTACAAATATGTCTTTTACATGATTTAAGAAGGTTTATTCTCCAATAATACATGAAAAGATTTATCATTGCAGTATGCTTGGTCATAAAGATATATACTAGTTTTTAAAAGTTTGAAGAACTTGTTGTCTGTGAGGAGATGGACCATATAAACTGACTTAACTATCACCCCTACTAAAATATATATTATAATATTTATAATATATTTTAGTATATGCACAGTACAATGCGACTACACTGATATGTGGATATGTATGTATAGTACATATAGAATATATAAAAATAAAATTGAAGACTTGCATAATATATCTTGAAATAAAAAAGATCTATATCCAGAGAACAGAAATCACTTGTTAAACAGGAGGAAATGTGAATAATCGCTGCTCCCATACCCCTAGATCTCTTGACAGGGCAATGAGTGTAAAGAGATTAAACACCTTATTTGATAACTATGAAGGGACAATCATTCTAATATCCAGTTATGTATTAGTTTATTAATTATGTTAGTTTCATCTTTTTTTTGTGATTTTTATCCACACTTTAAAAGCACAATAATCTTTCCAATGCTGCTGTGTTGTAGATAAGTAAATATTATTCTCATTTCTTAGATGGACAAGTACGGAAAAGAGTTTAAATTATTTGTCTCTGACCATATACTGAATTGGTGTTAGAAATTTGGCCTGAATTGTTTAAAATTGGCTTAGAATTGGTTCTTATGCCCATGCTCATCAAATAGGTGATTTCTAAGGAGCAGCTTATTTTTTTGTCTGTCTTGCATATGTATATGCACATACACACCCATATTTAGTCCTCTCCCCCAGGCATGTACCTAACACACATGTACTCAACTCCAGCTAGTTCTTGTTGCCTGTTGAGACAGGTACTACTCATGAAAAAATGGTCCTTGAATTCTCTCTGTCAGTAGTGAATGTGTGCGGGAGACTAAGTAAGATACAAAGGATTTTAAACGAGAAGTAGAACTTGCTTTTTCTCATGAAAAATAGTTGTCAAAGTAGAGAAACTGCCTGATTTGTTTAATAAAACCCTAAAACCTTAACTTTGGTTTTTTTCCTGTTAGGTTTTGATAACTTGACACATTTTAGGCAAATTCCAATCTATCAGTATAACATTTGGCTTTTTGTCACGATTACAAAAGTAGGAGCATAGGGGCTTTGCCCCATTAAAATTACTTTGCTGATTAACTCTATGTCATTATACAGGATCCTTTTCCAGTTGAAAGCAGTGGCAATAAAAAGCTTGTAAAATGGAAGAAATAAGATCTATAGCAAAATGGTTTTAACTGTAAAATTGGTCCATACAACTTTATATTAAAATAACAGGATTGTTCTATGCTGTCATCTGACACTTCATTTGTAGTATTTTCTTAAATTTTTCCTTACTTCAGCAAAGCTAGTCTTTGCTTTCTGCTGCTACGTAAATTATTTGAGTAACAACATTTTGTTATTTAAAATGTCGTCGCATGTTCTTGTAATCCATTTTTGCATTTAAGGCGCTCTCAGGTTAGATGACATAAACTTAATCAATCATTTGAGTGACATAGATATGCTTCTTTTTTTGAAGAATAGCCCTCCATAAAACAACTCATCCACCCTTCAAACCTAAACAAAAAAGAATTCTATAGCAAAATTATATTGTGCAATATCATCATATCAACCATTTGTGATATCAACAACTGGTGTTGATAATAACCATTTCTGTTAAGTTCCTGTCCAGACAAATATCTTGAGCTTTTTGGTTAAGATTCTGCCCCTTTCTTACCTGGTTTAAAAATGACACAACTACAAAAAATGTAATTAAAGTCTCAATAGTTATGTGAATTCTACCATTTAGGCATTCTGTGTATCAAGACTTATCAAGACCTTTGTTTCCTTTTGGATTATGATCTTTTTGCATTCTGTTGTAGTAACTGTATAGGAAGTAGTATTTCTTGTTCTAGTGAGTAATTATTTTTTTCCCCTCTAAATTATCTTTTGCATTCTATTCAGTAGAAGGATTAAATACTCATCTGGCTATCAACTGTTATATCTGCTCTATCAAAACCAACACAAAACATCCTCTTCAACCATACAACACTCCTAGAGAACTACCGGTCCTTCTACCAGCATGTAATTTGGCTAACAATGTTTGTGTTTCTCCTAAAGAATAGAGACTCGGTTGTTGGTTTTGATCATGAGTAACTTTTTGGTTTTCTGTTATGCGGCTTGCTGGGATTACATTAGTCTCAGTTCTGCTATTCTATCTGAAATTGAGGTTTAGTGTAGTATCATCACTAATATTGTCCGTCACCCAGCAAGAAGCTGTTTCTGCGCTGGGGACATCTATCATTGTTGGAGTTTTCCCCTCTGGTTCATGAATTATTATTGTAATTCCTTTAAGTTTTGCTGAAAGCTGCATATTTGTGGTAATTTCTTTTTAATTCATTGTTTGAAACTGCACGCCTTGTGTTGGATGTCTTTTATATAATGTTGTGATAACCATCCAACTTCTTGAAACAAAGTCTTTAGAACATGTGTGGAGGATAACATCCAAGATGTTTCTCTGCTGTAGTTCAAGACAGTGTCTAATAAATCTCTGTGTGGCAGATGACTGAATACTTTAAGATACCCATCAAGAGACAGCATTTTCTTAAAGGAAGTCATCAACACTGTCAGCTTAAAACTGCACTTTATATATTTTTGCCACGTTGCAAACTATAAAAAATGATGGGTTTATGCATTTCTATATTAATAAATGTTTTCTTTTAAATGGAAAGTAATAATAAAAAATAATAATACCTATATGTAGATTTCCTAGTTTCTTATTCAAGAACATGCAATCATGGTATATGTAGTTTAATACAATGATGGATAAAAAATCTGTAACTCTTTTCTTAGAAAACATTCCAGACTAATTGATTAAGTCTCAAATAGATATTTCAAAGTGTATTGTCTTCTAAATATACAGACAGACCCTCACTTGTAGGGTTTAATCCAGAGACCAATGACATCAATAGAAAAACTGATTCAAATCAAGCTTATCACTCCAAATAATTGGTCTTGGCTGTAGGTTCAGAGACATATGGGCAACTCTCATTTAAGTATTGGCATAATACTGTCACACTGAGTTAAATATTTGTGTGAAAGTAATTAAATAATGACTTAAGTCACTTATATCCCTTTTTTGAAACAGTTCATGATATCAGATTAAATCTCTGTAAACTTAAGTTGAAAGTTTATGCTAGTAAAATGAATACAGTTAGTAAAGCTGCTTTTGCTACTTTGTTTTTCCAGTACTGAAAGGGTATTTGAATGTAGGGTCTAGGCAAAAACCTAAGAATTAAAACCCAAGATTTTTATTCCTGTCTTTATTCTGGGAAAAAGGGGAGCATGTGTGTTACACAGCTTTGCAGTAAAGTCCCTGGAAAATGCTGATATTTTATCAAGATTTATCAATTTCATCAATATTTCCAGGTCAGGGAGAAAATTGGCCATCTATTACAAGAAAGTATTTTGACAATATTCTGGTTTATTGACAGTTTCAGGACTGCTTTTTCTCCAGAACTTTCTTCCAATGAAGAGTCAGAAAAGAATCTCACTGTAGAGGAATTAATGGGAACCACCCTGTTTTGGTTGTATGGATTTAGCAGGGTTGATGGTATGTTTTGTGTTAAAGGCACATGTAAACATTTGAAATTGCATGATCTGGAATAGAAATTGCATTTTTATAAATTTTGCTGTCTGTCATGGCATAAAGTCTTTGCCATTTTAAAATAAAACTGCACCTGGGTAACAAAAGTGATTTAGACTTTCACAGCTTGATCCTATGCTTCCTGCAGTTGAAACCAGATCTTCTGCTGACAATAATGATACAGCAAAAGAAATTTTTTACTTTCAGAAATGACCAGGAAGCCATTGCTATGTGTAAACTTGTATTTCTTAAATATAAGCCACTGCTTTTATATTGCCAAGTTCACATGCAAGTCTGTCCATGGAAGAAGTGGGATTTTCAAAAGCTTGTAGACCTGTGTTTAGACTGTGTGGCAGATTGTGGTTTGGCACTCTTCAGAACTGTGGACCCTTGACCAACTAGGCCAGAATTAGGCCTTTTGTCAAAACACTAGGAAAAAAAGTGCTTACTACACTGGTTCTTTCTTTCCCTTAAATATGGAGTAGGTCAAGCAATACCTCATGCAGAAGAAATCTGCATGTACTTTTTCTGTTATTAAATACGTTGTCAGTGATACCTTAATATAACAGCTCGTGAAATGTACTGGTCACAGATGTAATTATAGAAAAGACAGGGAAAGGGAAGAATGTAGAAAATGGATATAACTACCCAAAATTGTCTGAATATGAATCCTAATAGGTAAATCGACTTTTTGGTACAAAAAGTACAAAAGTTCAATTTGGAACAGTATGAAATTCTTTTTTATTCTTCTGAGTTCAGCTCATACATAATTCAAATTTCACAAGAACTATCACCTATATGAAATTTCAGCCAAATAGTGAAAAATTTGGCATTGTAGCTTATCTTCTGCCACCTTGAAAGGTAGAAGTTTCATTAAGTTTTAGAGCATCACTGTTTATAACCTTGGCTCTGTCAAATGCAAACATGTTCGTAATTTATCTTCAGACTTCATCCATGGCCTAAACAAATTTGAAGACATATAGTTATCTCTTCACACCAAGACTGATGATAGTGTTTGTTTGTATACCCCAGTTAGGAGGTAGTAAAGCATACAGAATTTTTATACTTTTTTTCTAGCTCGTGTAACTCCTCCATCCCTTTAAATGAACATAAAATTTAGGTAGATCTTTTCTTAAATGTTCACAAGAAGTAATGGGCCATGGTGCTTTGTGGAAAACCTGAGATGGAATAACATGTGTAATAGCTGTTTCCCTGACATAGCCTTCGTCTGTTGCCTTAGGAGGTGTGGCTCATATGTTTTCCTTTTACCTCTTCTCTGAAGTATTATATCTCCTGGAAAGAGTAAATTTCAGCTTGCACAGTTTTGAAAATACTACATACTGTATGAAATATAAATATGTAGAACTGGCTTAGTTACTGAAAGCTGTTTAACCTTCCAGGCTATCAAAGTGCCCTTTATAGAATATGGTGAGCTTTGGATGCTTTTACAGAACATTAAATACAAAATCATATTTTAAGGTATCAGCTAGGGCCAGCATTAGGACTTGCTCTTTTCAAAAGCAGTGGCAAAGTTCTCATTAATTGTAATGGTGAGTGATTAGGGGATAACATAGGAGACTCAGAGTTAACTCCCATATGCCATCTACATGTTCTCCACCACCCTGCTGTCCTGTTAATTTTTATCAACATGGGAGATGAGGTTAATTTATATGAAGTAACAGCTGAAACTTTGAAATTCTGGTGTCTTTTGTTGGTTTGTGTCACAACCTAAGTGTTATTTAAAAATCTATTTTTTCATATTTAATACTGGATAATACTCTAGAGGCCTCTTTAAAACAGCTAATGTTCCCTTTGGCACTGAAATCCACTTACCTTAACTGACTTGTGTTATACTTCAACCTGATTCTCAGAGTCACAATGGTAATATTCATTTTAATGTCCCAATAGGCTCTTAGTATTCATCAAATATTTGATTTACATTTCTAATAAGGCTTATTGAATGCAGAAACATGAAACCCATACTCTGCCATGATTCTAACTACTGTCTCTTTCATTAACACTGTGAATTATTTCTCCAAAATAATTAAAATCTGTAATTGAATATACTAGAATAATTTTGGAAAATTAGTTTAATTATTCCAGTGCTTCTATTTGGAAAGATCAGATAATTTATAATAACAGAATAGGCAAATATGAATTTACTCTCCCAGAGTCCTTTCGTTTATAGTTACCTTTTAAGAAAACATATATACTTGAAACACATATGCTTGTTAAGCAATACAGATACAATGTAGATGTTTTGTACTCCAGAATTCTACTGGAAAAAAAAAAAATCTCAGAATTATTTCAACAATTAATAGGTATGTTCTCCCATTTAGGAATTAATTTTTCTATATGCATACTGTAATATAAAACTATTCTTTACCTGAGCTAACTTGTAAATTTAGCCACAGTAAAAGTGAATATGCAAATGAAGTGTGTATACTGTATGAAGCATTACTTATACACCAGAAATCACTACACTACGTATACAGAAACAAAAAGTGCAACTGAAATAACTGGGAGATGAATTGAAAGGGTATACTGGCAAATCCACAGTTTTGGAAGTATACTGCTGCTGGGTAGGCAACTGCAAAGTCTTGCTAGGGTTCATGAGTGGCTTCCTGTGCAAGCACCTAAGGAGGTGTGTGATTCATCAGAGGCATGACAAGGAGGTCTGAAAACTGGCCATAAATGTCTGAACAGCATTTTTTAGCTGCTACTGCAACATATTAAGTCGTAGGTCTGACTGTCATTTTGACCATTATAAACATAGATGGGAAGTGTATTGAAGAGAGCAGAAAAGCCAGGCTAAGAGAAAACCTGAACTGGAAAATTTATAGGAAAGAGAACTGGAGTGAAAGAACAGAATGGAAGATCAGCACAATAATAAAATGATGGATATCTTAGTAACTTCAAAAAATTTTCAAAAAATCTTCAAATTGTGGGGCTCCAACTGTCTCAGGGATCCCAGCTGGTTCTTTGACATGATGCCAAATGGTACCCGCTAGGGACCTGCTCCCAGCAATGGTTATATCTAAATTCTCTGAGTTATTGGACTGATTTGGTGTGGACAAGCATAGGGCGCGCACAGCTATACCAGTGCATTGCTCACAGGTCTAATTCTAGTTAATACAGAGGGCTTGCAGGGGAATGGCTTCCAGGCTGGCAATACTGCCGTGCCTAGAAACAAATGCCGCATAAGCTACTGATTTCTGTTGTAGTAATTCCTGTATGGCACATTTCTCTTGTGATGCACCCAGCACTTCTCATTCACAACCTGTACTGATTCCTGCATTTTTTTCAGTACAGTTTGTAGTGTCAGTTTGAACTTGTAAAATCTTAAATGTCTGGTGTGTGTGTTACTTCAGGGGTTGCTTTTACTGCATGATGGAATATAGTTTATAGCACTGCTGGGTTAGCTCTTGAACCAGGACAATACCACCACGTCAGCACACGTGCGGAACCTGGACTAATTAGCCTTGCTGAGAGACATGGCTAATTAGTCCAGACTTGACACAAATCTCACCATGCTTCTGTGAGCTGAGCTGGTATTGCTGCATGGTGATAAGTCTGCCTGCTAATTCATTCAGAGGTCTCTGCGGGATCTCTGAGTTGGACTGGGTCATCACCTACGCTCTCAGATAGCTCCCTTTTTGGGAGACCTTATGGCATGGAAGCTCTTGGGGTCTCATCAGGTTTAACCTCAAAGCACCGACAAAGGTGTCCACATCCAAGATGGTTTCCTTATTCTAAATTCTGTTTCCATATTCAGTCTGCCAACATTTTCTGTTCTTCAGTTCATTTCAGAGGCCCGTTTGCTCATCCAGGCTCCTGAGCTTTCCACTCTTCTTTGTCTTGCTGGCTCTGGCAGGTGGATCTTCAGTGGCAGAGTCCCCTTCCCAGTCCTGACAAGGCCACAGGCTCTGTGTAGGGTGCAGGGGACATTATTCATTACTGTTCCCAGCTTTCATGTTTTGGCTTGGTCGTCGTGAAGCAGCTGAGCGCTGAGACAGTGAGCATTGCAGATGGTCAACTGCTAGATCAGGCACCTACCATGGGTGTCCTTTACTATATCCTTCCCAAACCCAGTACCAGGAAAAATGGGATCAGATTTTTTTTTGTCTAAAGACAATTATTTTCTGTAGTAGTGATATGAGAGGAAAAGGATAGAATCTGTTTGATTCTACCTCATTTCAGTCTGTTTCAAATCACTGGCTGGTAATTTGTCACCTAACCTTGCTTGGTTTTCTCTTTGGGTCCTGCGAACTGTATGAAAATGTTGCAGACTGCAGCATAGGAAGGACAAATAAAAGCCATGTGAGGGGAAGACAGGGTGTGTAGTAGGAGCGGGATAGTAGGCTATTTCCCTGTGTTCTGCCCTCCAGGCAAACAATGTTAAGTGGTTGAATTGCTTAGTGAATATTACTCTTTTCATCTGGTCTTATTCCATACATTTTACCAAACTGAACAGTGATTATTAATAATAAGTGAGATTTTTAATAGGTCTTATAAAAATACTGTTCCATGTAAAGATTGCTGATTTAGCCCAAAAAGTGCTATTACAACAGCTGTGTATAATCACTTTTTTTCTGAAAGAAATACTAGAGTTTGGACAGCTGGGGCTGCGTGTGTGCACTGGGGGCAGAAATAGCTTTCATTGTTGTCCTATTATTTCAAGAAAGGAGATTACTGAGTAACCTAAGAATTCTTGGAGCTGTTTAGCACTTTCCCTGTTCACGCCAGAGAGAATCACACATTTACTGCTAATGAGCAGAATGCAGCTTTATGACTTTGTCTGAATATTTTCCCTGAGATGACTTCCTTTACTACTAAAGTCATTGGCAGAACCCCTCCTGTTTGTTGGTTTTAATGAGGAAGGATTGGACCTTTAATAAGCATCACAGTCACGTAAGCTTGGGGTTTGTTTTTTTAGCATCGTGCTTTTTAAGTGTTTTTAGTTACTGCCTGCAGTGTATACAGCTGTGAACTTGGATAATAAATAAGGATTATTTCTATGAAGAAACCTTTGGCAGCAATTTTTGCTTTGCTGAGGTAAGCTGTTAGTCATCTGCCACCAAAGGGTAATCAGCTAGATTTTAAATATTGCTGTGTCTTTCTACTTTTACTGTATTTTTGATTAGTCAATAAATACATGTTCAGTCTATTTCCAAAGCCCAGCAATCAGTATAGATGCAAGATACATTGCTGAAAAGAAACAAAACAACAACAGCTAATTGTAAAGCTTTCGGTTGTTCTCAGAAAAAGTTGGGCTCACTTGGAAATTAGTGGAAGGTGGTAAAGCTTCATTATAAAAACATCACAACAAAAAAATTGTGTTGACAGGTGGTAAAGTACATTCTCAAGACTGAATAAACTTATTCACTGATAGTAAAAGTTAAGCCAGAGAAACTGCACTCCCTGATACTAAGGGTGAATTTGAGCTAGAGTACCCTGAAGGCAAACACAATTCAGATTCGAGAGCCTACATTTAGGCTTCTAAATCCATATTTAGGAACCTGCCTGATTTTCAGAAGTGCTTAGTACCAAGTAAAGGAGAGTGTCTTGTGTAATAAAGTAAATATAGAGATAAAAGAGGAATCATAGTTTTCTATTCTTGCTTGTTATCAAATCAGAGCCAAAAATCCTTACCATCCTAACTCTCCATCCTGAAATCCCCAAACAAAAAGTGCTGAAAAAGTCTAAGAAAAAGATGTAACAAAATGTACTGTGGAAATGGAATTGTTTGGCATATTGAGTAAATAAAAATGGCAATGGTCTGACATGGTTAAAACCCAATAGATATATCCTGGCTTACAGGTAGAGAGTAAGGAAATTAGCTGTTTGGGTTCTTACTTACCCAGCCAGAAAGAGACAGAGTTATTAGTTGCATTACAGGCAAACTGGGCATGTGCTATATTCAGTCATTGGATATACTGCAACGATACACTGAATAAAAAGTAATGGTTTAGCCATATCTAAAGAAACTCTTCTGATAAATAAGGAACATGGTGTATCATAAGGTACTTTTATGCACCTCTGCTGGTTTTTGTCCATGATATGGATGCAGAGAAGGACACGTGCACTGTGCAGATGACACTTGGTTCAAATCTGGTTTGAATAAACCTCTGCTTGGTATTTTAACTTGAAAAGCCTTTAGCTGATAGCAAAAGATTGGGATGCATAATATTGCTTCACCTCAATAAAGCAGTCCTTGCTTAAAAAGACTTCTTTCCTTGGAATAATCAAGATCATATCTGTTATCATGTGTCAAAGTCTTTCTCTCTTCCATCCAGAGGGATTTTCATTTAAAAAAAGGGAAATGGACAAAATAAAAATTGCCATTGCACAAAATAGTCAGATTTGATTATACACTTGTAACAGATATGAAACTGGGAGCACTTTAAGGCCCATGGATAAAACTGTCAAGAGAAACTGCTTAAATATTCCACTTCCAAGATGTCTGTCAAGTTTGTAATGTGGGTATGGATGCTTGCAGATGTTCAGCTATTGATTTTCCACGGCTATATCTTCAACAGTGCATCAGCATGTGTGTCGTATGACATACCAAAGGATAGAATTCAAGGTTTCAATTAGATGACAACTTTTACTTTATGCCACTTTTTTTCAGACTATGCCAGTTTTTAAGAGAAAGCTGTCCTTCAGCTCTTTGGGCTATATTCAGTCATTGGCTATATTTCAACAATACATCAAATGAGTTCTGCAATCTGAGCAAAGATGAATTTATCAAAAGAGCGTGCACCACATTGTTCATTTTGCATATCCCTGTTGGTTCTTAATCTTTGGAATGTAGTAGTGCCTTAGAGGACATCGTTAGATAATGGTAGGCCAAACGGTGAACTTGAAAACTTACAGTTCTGCAAAAGAAAAAAGTAAAAGAACCATCCTAAAATTAAGAAACAGTGTAGAGAATCCAGTAACATAAGTAATTCTGACACACAGCAATAGTCTGAGGAAAATTGAAGCACCTACAAAGCTGGAAAATGTATTGCAGCCAGCCAGTGCTTAGCTGCCATGGATGGCAGAAGAACATACAAAAAGATTAGTTTACAGTCAGGTCTGGGAAGCAGGGCACAAAAACAGAACTGCAGAAGCTTGGGAATTATGCCCAGTTCTGCTACAGTCTTACTGGGCAACCTGAAGAGTTGTTTCATATTTTTGTTTCTTCCCTACGCTCAGTTTTGACTGTTCCCGACCTGATGTTACAACACGGATGTTTATGGCAAATTAAGGTTTGGACTGTAAATTCCCCTGGGCAGAGCACCATCCTGTGCGCTTGTACAACGCCTGGCACAACAGAGCTGGTATCTCTGTGGGGGACTGAAGGCATTACTGTAATATAAGTATCAATATTTTAATCATCTGCTTTATTTCATCTGTTATCTCACAATTATTTAGAGTAATTTGGACATTTGTTTCCTTTGCACATTTAAAATGGTCCCAGGGAGACTTCAGTGGATTGAGGTTCAGGGTTTATGTGGACTTGATTATTCAAATTCCTTGCACCTGCGGGGGTTTCTTTTGATATTGCATGTTTCAAACTGAATGTTCGCTAAATACAATGAATTTAAAATATGGAAAAAATGAATTAAATGAAAACATTAGAACTGCATCTAAGTTTATAATCAGCATGATGTGGGGGATGGAAATGAATGTGGAACCCAGCTGAACAGTGTTGGCATAAGAACTCTTGACTTACAGCTGTTCCTTTGTTCTTTTTTGTTAGTTTTACAGCATTTTTTTCTAGAAAACCTTACTTTGCATGAAAGACAAATTCATACAAGAAGATTGTTTAGCTTTGTGCATCATAATTTAAACAGAGTGAATCGAAATCTGTTAAAGTTGCACAGCATTCTGATGGAGTGGGCAGTTTAGCCTAATAGGTAATTTCTGTCCAAAATTAAAAACTAGTCTTTTCTGAAATGTAAAAATCAGCTTAGACAGAAATATTCTTACTGTCTAGTAAGGCTAACATATCTTTAATACCAGAATTACTGAGATAAAAGAAGAAAATAAAAATCCATTACAAGAACTATATGTGGAAATTGCCTGTAAGCAGCTTCTCTAGATACTGTGAAAGAATGAGACAGATGGGTTAAGAGCGAAGGACTCTGTCTAGTAAGCATTCCTAGTCTAGTGCAGGTAGTTCTGAGATCCTCACAAGGCATGGTTTCCACTGTTGCTTTTTCCACAGAGTAACCGGTGAGGAAGGCCACCACCCCACTCTTTCTGTGAAAGCATAGAATAATTGAGGTTGGAAAGAACCTCAGGGGGTCTCTGGTTCCACCTCCTGCTGAAAGAAGGCTTAATCATGAGGTCACACCAGGTTGCTCAGCATTTAATCCAGTGTGATCTTGAAAGCCTGCAGGAATAGAAACTGCACAACCTTCCTGTGCAGGCTGTTCCCCTCCTTGACTGCCCTCATGGTCAATAAGTTTTTCCTTTTATCAAGTCAATATACTTTGGGGTTTTTTGCCTGGGACATGTTTTTTTAAGTTCCATTGCTTTACCTAACCTGAAAAAAATTGAATCTGTGCTTCCATCCTCTTGGATTAATCTCATAATCATTGTGATACAGGCTGGTAGGGTGGGTTGGACTGTATTATTACCTGTTGAAATCATTCTGCTGGGCAGAAAGGACTCCATGGATCGCTAGACTAGAGAAACAAATCTAGGGGCAGCAGGAGTCTAGTCTTGCAGCTAGGGGAAAAAGGGACTAGGAAGAAGAGGCATTTGGTTTCTGATCCTTACTGCAATAACTGTTATGCATTTCATTATAGTTAAATAATCATTGGATAAAATACATGAACAGAAACATAACCCGGGTTTCTTGCCACCCACAGAAGTATCCTGTTTACTGCATTAAAAAGTCATGCCATAGTCCTGGGATTTTTTTTTTTCCCACAGTTTCATCTAATGAAACTTGAACATTTTTTGCTGAGGTTGTCCAGCTTAAACAGGAAAGGTATCATATCCTGTATAGCCAGGTGGTGAGAAATCTATTCAAACAGATGGACTTTGAGCCCCCACCCCCTAAGGTGGTTTAGCCAACGCTTTAGCATCAGTGCTCTGATAGCTTGCCTGTTACAGAACAGAAAGCACTTTCACTAACCCCTCTCCTGGACATCTTGGTGAAAGTGCCATATTCGTAGCCACACAGCCCATGCTTACAGAACAGCCACTGACTGGCTCCATCATGAGGCAGGTTTATTCCCTGCCAGGTTTCTGAATTTGGTTCAGGTTTAGGTTTTTAAGTCAGCCTTCATTATCTTTAATGGCAACGGTGTTAGATGAACATCTGCCCCTAGGTTCTCCAATTTGCAAGGAAATTAGAAAACACAACAACAAAAATATCTCTAATTACTCAGGTTCTTCTTCTTCTTCTTCTTCTTTGTTCCTTCCTTCCCACCCTTTTTTGATTGCCTTTTCATTTGTTGCAGAAATTGTAGTGTGCAAGGTGCAGAACTGCTAGGCTGGAAGGGTTGGTCTCCTGGTTCAGGTGATCAAGTGGCACTGCAGGGGACTGGGTTCCTCTCCTGCCTTCACCACCACGTTGCAATGGGATCAATCATCAGCAGATTTCTTCAATCAGAGGTTTCACAGATTTTTTACAGACATTTTCTGTTTACAGACATGCTAAAAGCTCATGTGTAAAGTACAAGTTAATAGGGGCTGTATTTTAAATGTGTGCACTGCTACATAAATTGCAACCTCTTCCCCCCCCCACCCCAAATACTTAGTTATATCAAAGCAGGCACCCAAATTAGTGCATATTTAGCAAAGTGGCCTTCATCTCTCTGTGCTTCATTATATGATTTCTTAGAGGTGTTGGGAGGATAGATTAATTATAGTGAGAGCTGAGAGCACCACAAAAAAGCTGAGAAAACCACAAAAAAGCCTATGAAGAAATTGGTAATTTTGTATTCAGTGCAGGGTTTTGATGATGTGTGCTAAATAAGGTCTGGAATCAAACATAGAAGGATGAAGATAAAAAGAAAAACTGAATAGCTCCCCATTCAGTTAGTGTCCATATTATACACTGAATACGTCCTGTAAGGGGGAAAAATGCAACATTAGTTCTTATATTTTATAACTTTTGAGTTCTTGAATCTGCAAATTTAATATTTGTGTAGCATGAGATTAGAGAAAATGCACAGCAGAAATGGCACAAAAGAGTGTTCTTCCATGAGGACATCTCAGAGATTTCATTTAAGCAAGATACAAGAGTTTGTGCAAATTTTTATGTACAAAGAGCTTTTGTTATTGTTGTTGTTAGTGCCGGAAATGAAGCTGCTTGTTATCAGTAAACTTCTCAGCAGCTGCCCAGCCGACAGGCTGCCACATTTCCTTGTCCAGCTACATGGTGCTGTGTACGGCAAGTACGTCTGGGGGTAGTAAATAAACTTCGAAGAGATCTAATATTCCTGAGCTGACATGATGTGCCTGCCTTTTTTGTGAAAAGGAATTGAAGTGTGGGATTCAGATACATGGGAACTTAATTTTTAAGCTTTATGATTAGAGGTACTGTCTTTACTGCCCTCACCTGTACTCTAACTATTTAAGTCTCCTGTGTGAATCGCAGTCCTCTCTGGAATCAAAAGGCAAAGGAAGCCTCGGTTTTTAATTTCTGCCTGTCAGTCACTCAAGCAGAATTGATGACCCTTTCACAGGGATTACTAAAGCTACACAGGCAGGAACCCATTTGACAGGTAAAGGAAAACTCCCTTTTTGTTTGGTACCTTCGTGGCTGTAATTAACATTTCTGTTTTGTTCTAATTATAGTTTTTGTATCTTAGCCATTATGCTAATGGTGTTGTTCAGTAGTATGTGAGATTGCATTCATTATCACTGCTGAATTAAACCTTTATTAAAGAAAAATTCCCCCAGGCCTCATTCTGAAGTTAAGTAATTCATTTGGTTTTATCCTGGCAATTAGCTTATATACTGTAGCACTCATGATTGAGTTTCTATACGTCCCCAGATGAGATTAACCCACCATGGTAAATAAATGCCTAACAGCTCCCAGCATGTTGTTTTAAGCACATTATTATATAGCAAAAAAAAAAAAAAAGACTCATCATTCAGTAAAACAGCTTTCCAGTTCCTAGCAGACAATACAGTCAGAAGGAGATTGTGCTGGACATTTGGGGCTCTGTGGAGCAACAGTAATAACAAATGAGTTTATGAAGCCCTCCATCAGAGCAGTTAATTCTTTCTTCAGCTGCAATGACTTCCTCATTCAATATGCTTCATAACTGAGATATGCACTATACTCAGCCACACTCACATTGTAAATCAAACCTGAGAGCTTCCAGACATAAATAAATTTCCTGGATGATATAGCCTAGCTCTCAGTCATGAGAGGGGAAAGAAGTGTCAAGGAAAACCTTATTCACCCACCCCTACATATTAATAGTTTGTGAATGCCTCAAAAGCACTATTGAATTCAACAATACTTCCCTGAAGAAAAATGAGTTTTTATGCCTAGCTTACCACCAGAACATGGAGGCATGGAGGAATTAAGGATTTACCAACAGTCACACAAGTAATCATCAATAGAAACAGATTCTCCTGTGGCCTAATCAGATGTTTTACTTGTGTTAACAGTTTTCTCTTTCATATCTCTTTATAGCACACATTGAGTTTAGAAATCTCTCACAAAATGTGAGTCAAATGCATTTGAAGTCTCTTTTTACTGATCCAATTCATCTTTTGCTGGTCTATGGGGAGAGGCAACCATTGTCCTGCCTTTAATCACAGCTACAGTTTTTAGAAGTATTTTTAAATGGAAACACCTTAAAGGCACTAAATGAATCAGTCAAGCATCCTTGACTCCATACAAGACTTCAGTGATGGCTCATATATAATCATTGCATAAGGTGAAACCTAACATGCTACCACAGCCAAAACATTAATCAACTACCTGAGAGTTTTGCCTCAAGAAGTAATGTAGGATTTGACCTTGAATTTGGTTAGCTAGTATATATGAAATGCAGGCATTACCTCCACTGTGTTGTGAACCCAGCAAATTTGCACAGGTAGGAAAAATTAGTATACATTGATTTTTGATAAGCATCATTTAATCTCTTGTATATTCTGGCAATATCTACCATATATCCACAGGATGTAGGAACCACCTTAAACATCTCCACTTCCAATTCCAAACGCAAGCTGCATGTCATTAACCTTGCCTCAATATCAAACATGTGAAGCACAGCAGACATAAAATAAATAAATGAAAAATAATATTGAAAACTGCTACATAATTTTCCCATTGGGAAAAAAAAAACCCAGAGAAAAAGAAGAAGGGAAACACAATGCTGTTCCTGTCCTTTAATGGATGTCATGAAAGTATTTCACTTCAGATTCTCAGAGGTTATCTGCCTCACCTGCACTACTATCAATAGAAGTTGCATGCCTAAATATACTTGAGTTTCTGGACTTCAGCTCCGTGCAGCTGAAGGTAGGATGAGAATCTGAATAGAATTCAAGGTCTTAAGTAAATTTTATTAAATTATGTATTATATGTGGAGTTACAGATCACATAACACACTATTGATTACAGTAGGTGCTATCCCACCTTTTGGGATAATAAAGAGGTTGCTTGGTTAATACTCATAAGGTGTTTTAAAATGGTAAAGTGATATATAAGTGAAAAATATTATTGTGCTGTACTATAGCTCGTTACGCTAGTAGGGTTGAATTGTGTACTGTAAGACTTCCAGACAGAAGTCATTCTCCTCCAAATTGTGCTTTACAGACCACTGCATCCATGGAGGGCTCAGTGGCAGTATGGTACAATGATCAGGAAGGTTCAACTTCCAGGCTTTGCTCTTAACCACTTTATGGAGTAGTAATTACATCACTATGGAAAAAACCCTCTCATCAATAAAAAGGAAATTGCAGATATGACCTGTTGATCAGTCCAAAATGAGCGCTAACTGCTATTGAGGAGGAAAGGAAGGAGTAAACTTGGGTTTCAGCTGAAAAATCGTCCTGTCAAATTGCATTAAGAAGACTTCCATGTTTAATCGTGTGTCAGTTATTTTGCAGCAAACCTTTTCTGCTTGTCGGTAAATCTATATTTTTGATTTCCACAACAGCAAAGGAAATCAGACTTGGTTTTTATCCCTCTTGCATTATTAGAAATAATGCTTTCATAGTAGTGAAAATCCTGAAGACCAAATTCTTTTTTCTCTGGTATCTATTCAAGTGAAATGCTGCTTGTGCCCTGACCATCCGGTGTTGGGATACCAGTAGATAATGCCATGCCTCAGGACATCCACTGCAGTTGTGCAAAACGGAAGTAAGTTTCCTCCATGTATAAATTATCCACAGCATGATAGTCCTTTCAATCACAGTCCCTCAAAGTTCTCCAAAGAAGAAAGTGGAAGACAAGACAGAAAGAAATCTAAAACTGCAGATTTTTACACTGGTGAAATTGTCTTCTGTTGACTCTTACTGTGGATTTTTGTCCCTGCAAGAATGGGAGACCTAAACCTGCATTCTTAATTGAAGAGAGAAATGTAAAAAAAAAAAGAAAAATGGATATTCGCCTAGCCTTTGATGATGGGACATCAGGCCAGCTGAGGTTGGCAGTGAACTGTTAGGTAGAACCTGCAAATGCGTTGATTCTGTTTCTAGACACTTTTGCCTCTACCAAGAAGTCCATAAGCTGCTGTGCATGCATCCACTACAGCAGATTAAGTCTTACAAGCTTATTTATTTAGCAAGGCTGATTATTTTTTCTCTTTTGTGTTGGGGAAAAAAGCACTCCTGTTTATTCTTTTGAAAATTACTTTCTCATTGAAATGCTGAATTTCCATTAATTTTGTCGTAACTGTAGTCAGCGTAAACAGGAAACATTTGCACTTTGAATCAGGCTATCATATAAAAGTAGAAGACATTTCAGTAGGAGAATTTTGGACATGTCTGTTTGAATGCTCTGCTGTTTTATGATGGTACTCTGGAGAAGACACTAGGAGTTTGTGACAGGAATGAAGAGGGTTTGGTCTGAGCAGCTTATTGCCTCTGGCAGACACTCCAACAGCAAAACTTGTGCAAAGTATTTGAAATTGTTATTATCATTGAAGAACTGTAAAAACCATATCCAATTGGAGAGAAAAGGACATGTAAAGATGTTCAAAGCTAGCTGATTTAATTGGTTGGTGAGCAGCATGTTTCTCTCAGAGGGCTTTGTCTGTTAAAGTATTCAGATATATCAGCCTTGCGTTAGAGCAGTATCTAATGAAGTTGGAAAAGAGTGCAACTCTAGCTTGCTTGTTGCTTTGCATCACTGTCTTCAGTGGTGATCATAACAACATACACAATCATAGCAACACTCCTTAATTTTAAATTAGTAGAAAAAATTTCTTGCTAAAAGGAGATATTGTTGATTTTCTGTTATGCTCCAAGTCCTTGAAGTGGCAGACTGTGAAATGATGACTATAGAGGTTGATTAGGAACACAGGCCTTGCTTTGTAGGGACAGGTCCCCAGTGCTGTTGCCTTAATGAAATCTGGTAATCTTGAGGAAAACTTCCAGATATTCCAGTAAAAAGGTGCTAAAAATATATATTTATTAATGGCCTTTAGAAAAATGTTAGCTTCACGTTTTATGTGCCATTGCCCCGTTCACATCTGAATCACACCAATTTTCTGAAGTGTCCAGAAAATAAATGTTAGTCCATTAGTTATTTTCATAATTCCTTACATTGACTAGATATGGAATTCCTAAAATTTTAAGTTCCTCATTCAGGCTGCTCTTCAGCTAGAATAGACAGCACTTTTTAAAAGATAAATTAGAAAAACTACCCATTTTAAAAGAGTGTTCCAGAATTTACCTACAACAGGGAAGTCTGGGACTCCAATTTCTTTCAATTTTTAGAATCCTTTCAGGAAGGTGGTCCTTAACTATGGTAATCTTGAAAATACTGGTGGCCACTTGAAGTGAGGGATCTTAATTCTGTAGGATACCAAACCTGCTATCTACAGTTAGGGTATAGATGATATTAGCCAAATTTCCTGTGAAATTTCCTTTGTAAATAGAGTGAAAGTTGGGATATACTCCGATTCTGCTATCATAACTCTTAACAGATGTTGGCTTGAGTAGTCACCATTATAATGTGCTTTTGAAAACCTGCAAGTTTGTTTCACCTCCATCTGACTCTGTCTCTTAAGTTTCTAGGTATACATCCATGCATTTACTCCCACTGCAAATGTGAAGAGAGTATTAAGAAAGTTTTAGTAAATTATCAACACTACTTTTTATAAAATTTGAAAGGTGCTTCAGATTTCTGCTGGCAGATGACGAGAGCTAATCTGCAAATAAAGAGATCACAACATGCTGTGCCTATGAGCAGAAAGGCATGTTTTTATACCTGGCTGATACCTGTTCTTTTCCAGATTCCCTTAAAAGGAACTGGGCAGAAATGATACCATTCTTGAGTCTTACAGAAGCACATTTGAGTTCCATTGTAATGATAACCAAATTAAGCTTCTCTATATTAAGGCTGGGAGTGGATTTCCTGAAGAAACAGATAAAAATAATTTCAAATCAGGACAAGCTTTTGCTTACTCTTTCCACAGTCAGGTGAAATAAGACCTTAGAAGGTTCAGAACCAGGAATGGAAAACCTGCAGATGACTTTGCCACGGGCAAATGTTTGGTACTGTTAAAGTATTTTTTAAAAGTTGTTTGTTATATTATTTTAGGAGGTTGCAGGGTCAAAAATAGAATTTTCAGCAGGTCAAAATATCAAAGCATATTTTTTAAATCACTTAGACATACTAGTGTTTTTATTGCACATAGCACAGTAATGGCTTGCTGCCAGTCAGACACATTCTGTTTGCTTTATTTACACATTGAGGTCAATGAGATTCCAAAGCAGGATTACTCACTTGTCCCTAACAAATTTAGATTTGCCAGTGAAATGACCTATGTAGTCAGCACGATTGTCTTAAACCAAAGATCCTGAGTCCATCCTACATGAGTTAAAGGGGTCACTAGTATAATGGTGATAACAACATCTTTGGTAGACCTACACTCTTCAGTTTGTTTAAAGAGTACCAGTTATTATGACAATATGATACTATAACAGTAATATTGCTAACAGCATGTATGTTTTTGTTGGCATTTTAATGACCTCCTTTCCACTTCTGGAACCCTGACTTGTGGTTATGAATGGTCAAGCATCTCGCATTGCCTGACTGTGTTGCCAAAGCTCAGAGTGACTTTGAATCCTTTGGTGACTGTTGTTCGTTTGTCTTTTCTACATGGGTAACCTTTATTCCAAGAGTAGCCAACAGACAATAGGAAATACGAAGTTTAGATAACTTTTGTAATTCCCAGTCCTGGGTTTTGTAATTCCCTAACACCTGGGCTAGGTGTTAGGACCACAAGAACTTGCATTTATGCAGTTTCTGTCTGTATATCATAAATGTTATGTTTTTAAATGTTTTCTTTCCACTATTTACCCACGGAAGGTATATTGCTTCCTTTTCAGTGCTGGGTTAACAAAAAATGTATATTAGCCTGAAAAAGA
Organism: Haliaeetus albicilla; assembly: GCF_947461875.1. Lineage (NCBI taxonomy): Eukaryota > Metazoa > Chordata > Aves > Accipitriformes > Accipitridae > Haliaeetus > Haliaeetus albicilla. The sequence continues at coordinate 17,979,158 of NC_091483.1, read as the reverse complement.
TAAATTACTTAATGCAATTTTGTAGCTACAGTCTTTGTTATACTTACAGGCTTGTTATTTACCCAACCAATTGTATAACCAATTGTTCCCATAATCCTCAGCATTTAAGAATAAGGTTTCCATGGTAATCTTAGATTTTGTAAATGCTTAGCATTTCTCTAAATGGATAGCTTAAATAAATAAGTGATCAGCTATCTTGTAGCCAGAATATACTTTATTGGTATAAAAAGCAGAAATATACCTCTGTTATAAAAATAGACTAGTTTGTTCAGCCATAATAAGTTCACAATCTGCAGAATCATGACCCTACTGATAGTGTTAACAAAAGCTTGCTCCTTAATTATCTGCATTGCATTCAGCTGCTGTTTCCCTCCTAAACTCAATTATAATTCTAATAGCAGCTGTGCTGCCATTGTTTGTTGCAATTAATTTTAAAGAAGTTTGATTGGATGTCATTGGTCTTTTTGACTAAATGTGCAAGGTTCAAAGTATCCACTGCCACTAATAGCCCTCATCTCATCTCAAGATTATACTAATTATTTACATAATTATATATTATACATTATAGAGCTATTATGTATTATTCCTAAATGATAGTTCTCCATCAAAGATGTTGAACAAAGGAATATATATAGTTTTATTGTCCTTACACATATTTCAGTGTTGGTGAAGATATGCTTATGATTACTCTCTGTTTCTGTGTTAGCCAACAATTGAAGTATCCTTCCAATACACTGGAAATTTATTAGAGCATTCAGGAGTCTCTATTGCTTTCAATTATGACTCTTCATTTATTATTTTTTCTGTACATCTATGTCTGCAATGGATGTGATAAGCAAATATTTTTACAAGAACAAAAATGTCCTCTAATGTCCTTCAAGTTTTGTTGTCCTATTATATGACAGATCTTAGTTTGACGATTTAATGTAATAATTACAACGCTTCATGATTACCACTTACATAATTCTAAAAAGCCAGCTCATCTCTAGTGTAATATAAGAATTTATAGGATGGAATATTTCAGGTCATTTATACAAGAGAGGACAAAAATAAATGAAGAAATTGCTGCAGGTCTTGGATTTTCGATTGGATTCCATGTGTGGAGCTAGTTCTATTGACTTTATATCACTACTACAAATATAACTTTATTTCAGGATAACTCATATATGTCAAAGAAAATAAAGCAATAAAAAAAAATATCTTTGGTTGTCTTAAGAAAAGGCTATCTGTTTAGTCACAGAACTGGATTTCTATGATGTTTATAGGTGAAATGAAGTGACTTGAAGTGGCAGTTTTATTCCGAGGACTGTGGAAGCCTGAAGTTTCATTTGGGCACATATAACACAAAGGCAAGGCCGTGAATTCTGCCTTCTTATCATGGAAATGATGATAATGGTCACCTGTGTGTATGTGGACATCAAAAGGCTCGGTGCCTGTTAAAAACTCTGGAGTGTCAGTGCATTGAATCATGAGGGCAGTCTTGCACTTTTTTTCTGTTTGTTATTTCTAATATCTTAAATGTTACCAAAAAACCCCCCAACAACTCCACAAAGCATTAAAAGAACCCTGCTGGAGTTGCAAAGTCAAGTGATTTATAGTTTGCACATCAGCTGCACTGCACATGCAAATTAGTCTCTACGTATATACATAGTGTAATGTTCTTCAGTTGCACAATCACGTATATATTTGTGAGAAATTGCTGTCCCATTCTGTACAAGAAATTCAGAGTTTATGGTGAGAGATTGCAGCCAAGACTCCTCCATTTTTTGCAGAAGCTAGAAGCTATGTAGCAAATGATGATGAGAATTGCAGGGAAAGAATGGTTACACAGAGTATTTGAAAATTGCCCACAGCAGCTCCACAGAGTTTTTTTGCTGATAGTTCATTTATGTAAAAGTGTTTGCAGAGGTGTTCAGTATTTTTGGATGCCTGTCTTGGGATCTTGATGACTGATACACAGAAATGCTGAGGCTTCAGAGCTACAACTGACGTTCAGATTTCTGCTGCAGCTAGAAGCTTGTGTTTAAAGCATATAAAATGTTAGGAGAATGCCAAACATTCTGAAGATGAGATCCAAAATGGCTGAGAGTGCCAACCCACAATTCATGGATACCCTCATCCTTAATCTGTTTTGGTCAGATTTTAAAATGTATTTGCATGGATAGTGTTGGGCATAGTCTCACAGAAGAAATTTCAAAGGCACCTGTGTGCTGGAAATGAAGAGTTTTAGCACTTTTGGGAAAACTATTAGGCTCTTTCATGCATTTTTGGGTACCTATTTAACTGTGAAAAAACTGATCCTATGTGCCTTAGCTCTTACGCAGTGAAGAAGAAAATGTGGAAAATGGCCATAATAAAACCTACTCCTCTCTCAGGTTGTTGCAAAGGTAAATTTGTTAATGTCTCTGAACATCTGATACTCTTGTGATGAGTCCCATGAAGAAGCTCATGAGGAAATTACTAATTCCATCTTCAGCTCAGAGCATGAGTACTGTGTGGTAATCAAGTCCTGGAACAACACACTGAAAAAGGAGAAAACAAAATACCAAATAGCTGTTTATAAAGTGAACACCGTCAGCTTGGTGCAGTGAAGGAGACAGGGCTCATGTGGATCGTGAAATTAAGGACCTTATCGTAATGCACATGCAAAAGGGATTCTAATGCTGGAATAATATTTGACTTTGCAACCTTAGTAATGATATCAGAACACAGTTCTTTTATATGTAATATTCTATAAAGTTTTGGTTGACAGTCGTTTGGGAAAACACATATATCTAACTTATAGCTCTGCCACCTGTTATTAATAGAGTCGTCCTAAACCGGAGGCAATACAAGCTTTATTGCACCTCAGGCTGTCATATATCTATATTAAGGGAGTGATGAATGCACTTTTTCTTTTTTCAGAGTTGGCTACCAAATACTTACAACTGAAATCCTCTGGAAAACAAATATGAATCTGGATAATGAGACAAGTCTGCCATGTTGATGAAAATAAATGTGAAGTTTATTCTAACAGAGCTTCAGAAGCACAATCCATTTAGAGGAGTATTGTATATCTGTTCCAACTATCTCATTGTATGGAATATGAAAATGTATTTTAGACTTATGCATGGTATTTCACACAGAATCCAAACTTTAATCATGGTTTAAGATTTAAAGAGTAATTTCATAAGAAAAAAAAAAAATCCACAATTTTAGTCTGAAATCCCCCTCCCCGCCCCCCTTTCTTTTTTTTATTATATTCTTGGTATCTCTGCATATCTGGAGCTCTGGTCTGGACTTGGCAAATTCTGTGGATTTCCTTAGATTTCTGTTCCAATACTATCAGGCAATTATTTTTTGGAGTCCTTCATCCTGTGAGTGTATTTCTAAATACTTAGAGAAGGCAACCAATGTGTGGGATTCATGGTCATTTTAGTGTTTTTTCTGCTGCTTCTTTTTTGCGCAGTGGACAAAGAAGAGCTAGCAGTTATACCATGTTATTCCACTTTGAAGCAAAAGCTTTTAAAGGTCTTATTTTGGTTCCATAGATGAACATTTTAAAATAATTTAAAATTAACTGAAGATTCTGTTTGGTTCCACAGGTTGTTTACATTTGGAATTGAAAAACTGAAGGAAAAGCAATGGAGGGGAGCAAAATAAAATCCCAGGGTACACCACCAAGAGGTTGCACTTTTGAGATTCCAGCCTAACCTGCATCTGTTTTTCTTGTATGTTACTCTCTTTAGCTTGGATCTCTCTTACATTCCTGTTTATGTTTCTTTTTAGTAGATCTTCCCGATTCCACATTTTTTTCATCTATTTACAAATTAAATGCAAAGTGGCATGCAGTGTGAAGTACCAGATGTGGATTGCTTTCTTACCTCTGAAGCAAATAACACATAGAATAACTACAAGTATTAGGGGAAAATGGTAATACCTTGTATTTGATTGGAATCATAGTTCAGAAAATACAGATGAATATTCAGAAGTAAACCCGTTTTTTCTAATAACAAAGGCATATTTAAAGAAAAAATTAAAATCTAGGATGAGAATAATTATAAAATTTAAAAAGGCAAGCAACAATGGATACATTTTTACAAATACATCACTGTACAGTTTTCAAAAGAGATGCAGCACTAATGGTAAGCACACCAAGCAGACATTCTTATGTTTATTGTATTATTGGTCATTCTAACCAGCTCTAACCATTCTAGCTTCTTATTTTCTCTTACATTAAAAATAATAATAATTATTATTTTGTATTAAAATAAGTGATAAGCATACATATCTCTGCACTTTTTAGATATTTGCATTGAATACAGGATAGCTAACAGAAGTAAAGTCTTCAAAATGAATTATAACAACTAAAGAATTTCTGAAGAGCAGTGAGAAATAATGCAGGTAAAAGATGCTGCTGTGACTTTTATGGTCAGGTGATACAGACCTGATTCCAGTAGTAGAAAGTATTTATATTTTATAGAATTACAGAGCAATTGCTCTAGTCCTTGGAGGGACACTACTCACTCACTGCTTCTGGAATGGGGTAAAAGATGTTAAGTTAGCAGCAACGTAAGTCTGCCTAGTTGAATTTGCACTTCTTAATAGCTTAGTAAGGTATCTGTGTTCCTTTTGTTTTGTGACCTTGCTTATGGCTGTGATTATCTGCCTCACTTGCTTTTAAGACACACAAGAATTTTTTTTCCTCCGTCAGTTTGCAAAAGGAACTCCCTGTATGCTTTTTTCCATTACATATATTAGAACAGCAGGAGTTAGGATGTGAGTCCCTAGTCCAGACTGAGTGCCTACATATAGAATTTACTTCTGGAATATACAGGAAGCTATGATATGCCAGAAAACAGGCTATTGGTAATGAAGAAGCAAAAGTAAAATGGTTTGTCTCACTGTTCATAAAAAGGCATGTATGTTCATGTAAAGAAGCTTTAAAAATGAAGACAGTTGAACTGATGGATTTTTTGAAAGAGGTATATATATGTTTGTTAAAATGGAGAAACTGATTTATTTTCTGGAACTTTGTGATGTATTCTGGAAAAGATGAACTCATCATTTATCCAAGTACTTTAGGGCTAAAATGAACAGGGAATCATTTTTTGTGTGTTTCCTGATAAACCTGGCTGTTCTAAGTGTTTCTGTGTTTGCTGGTTTCTAGTTCCCATGTCCTGTGGGAAGAAAGAGGATTCTATTTTTATTGTTTGATTTTCAACATGAGAAGCTTTTTGTAACTGGCAGGGAAATGACCTTCCTAAAACACTGCAAATCAAAACCTGGCAATTGTTTCCTAAACTGTTTTTGTAACTGATGAGATTGTGGACCTTATCCTATATAGGAATATTCCCATACGAGCGTGATAGATCTGTGTTCCATCTTCTGTTACACGTTGTAAGTCTTTTTAGTGTAATCAGCATGCAATTTAAAGCCTAGTATTTGACAAATGCAACATGGTCTAATGTTGTAAAATGTTTGAATGGTATAAAGGGACATTACCAAAATAAAGTTTTTCTGCCAAAGTGCTGGGAAGCAATAAGGAATTAGACCAGTAGATTGTTCCTCCTGAAGTCTGCTAAAAGGTGACTATCGTACTTGCTGGCGCATGTGAAAGTGTCTTAAGGCAGCCTGATTGTACTAAGGGGTTGAGTAGGAGCAATAGCACTGAGCAGGAGGCCAATAATATTTATATCATAGACATGCTTTGTCTTTGCCAATTCCTATTTCTATTGTTTATCACCCAGCTTTCAGCATGCCTTTGTAGCAGGTTGCAAACTAACTGCTTTGCTAGCTGACTTGGCAATTTGAATTTGAATTCTCTGTTTTGTAATTCCTCTGGTAGGTTGGCTGTTTTTTATTTTTTCTCTTCAAAATACGTAATATGGTTTGTCATCTCCCAGTTCTGGGACCTTGGCTGTTCTCCATTAGTTCTGCAGAATAATAGCCAGTGGCTCCAACACTATTTCTGCAAGTTCCATTAGCTCGCTGGGATGAATTCCATCTGATTTCTGTGAATTTTCTTTTGTTGCAATAAATGTATTGTATATTAAAAGATCAGTTATTGCATTACTTAAGAGAGCCTGGGCAAATCTGTTCTACCAGATTTTTTAGGAAGGCTAGGAATGTGCGTATTAGTGTCTGGGTGGCAAGTGAGAGCTGAATTTACAAAGGACAACTGAACTGCTGCAGTGATTCTAGGGGACAGAAATGTAACGTATCACAATACCAGCAGATGAAGTGGTGAATGGTACATTTGGAGATGTTGCACACAAATGAATTGTCTTTATAAATAGCTATTAACCATTACTCTTATTTAAAATTGGAATAGTGACAAATATCTATTTTTAAAATTATTTTTTATTAAAATGAAAGCGCTTCTTGTTTATAAACCTGACTCTTCCCTATTACATCTGCTTGATTAGTTCCGCATCTTAGGTTCCAAGTCAAGTTTAAATGAACTTTGTTGTCCTTTCTCCTTGTCATGTGTTTTGTACATTTAATTATGATATCGGAGATCAATGATCCTTACATTTATTTTCCTAGACTGTATCACTCGATGACATGATTCTGAAACACTTTTTTAACAGTTTTGCCCTTCAGCTGTAAATTGTGATTCTGTACTTCTTCATTAATGATCTTGGAGTGCTTACATAACTACTTAAGAGAAAATATTAAATGTAAGATGGTTCCATTAATTTAAGAGCAGGGACATTCTATTTAGACTCCCCTTTCCTTGCTCAAGGAGTACAGCATTTTTCATTTTGATAAATGATTTGCCTTGTTATAACTCTTTTAACTAATGGGTATAGAAAAAAACCTGTTAAATAAAAATGGTATGACAAAAAGGTGTGACAATCACTTTATTTTATACAGAAACGAATATAACACAAAGTGGTTTTGTTGAACTGTAACAACAAAACATTGGAAGTTCAGAGCTGAACTGACCTTAGATTCTTTCACCTCCAGGTGTAGGTTCAGATATGGCCCAAGTGGTTAAAGACCAAGACTGCTAGCAATGCAGTGCTATAAGGCGTTTGGCTTATTTCCCTTTTCTAAAGGATGCAACAGGTGTTCTTACCCTGAGCGTCAGTATCAGCATCCTGGACACAGGTTGCAGCTGGATGTTAATCAGAAGGGAAAACTGCTCCCACCCCATGCCCATCCCCGACACGCTTCTGGAGAGGTTATTCTGATTGTTGCTACAGAAAGGTCATATCCAGAAATTTACATTGCTTTAACTGTTCCTGCAGTCAGGAACAAGGCTATAGCTTCCAAGGAAGTGAGCCCTCCCTGTGTGAGTGCCAAAGCTCCTTGGTCTCATGAGGACTCATGCTTCCTGAGTGCAGTAGAAGGACATGCATGAGGTACACTTACAGGATCAGACTCCTTTATGGACCTCTTTTTCATGTCAGAGTTGTTCCATTTTAAAAAACAAGTTATGATCAGCCACTGTTGAAGATCAGTGTATAAAGCGTGGTGAGAACAGTTTCTTACTTGAAATTTTAGCTCCTTCTGCTTTTTAATAGGGTACTGTTAACAAATATTTCATTTAACCATTTAATTTAATGGTCTAACTTCAGGTGTGCTACAGTTTGTGATCAATAAATGGTAAGAATCAAGCTTGAGATTTTCAGAGGGGCTGGAGAATAATTACATATTCATCTCCCATTAAGTTCTGAATGCCTTTGAAAATTTTAGTCATGCCTATTGCTGGACTCTACTCGGAAAAGATTGAAACGTATTATTTACTGAGTGTCGTTATAGAACACATCTGCATATTGAACTAGCTGAAGTATTAGAACAGTAATCAATTAAATCTTTCCAAACTGGAAACCCTTGTCCTTTTTTTTAATCACATCCAGCAGCTCCACAGCTTATAAGCCTACATACATCTCAACCTTTTAACCTGCAGAAGTTCACAGTTCCATCCTAATGTGTTTCAGTTAAGTAATAAAAGGAAATCTATCTGTACAGCTTATTAGTGTGAATGTCAATTGCATTTTTATATATATCAGAGGAAAGATATTGGTCACTAAATATTTTTTCCTCTTCTTCAGGTTCCACTGCTGCTGTAAGAAGCATCAAAAAGCATCAAACAATTGAAATGGCTTTCACATTATTTCCTCCTCTTGGTGCAAAAGTGAAGAACCAAATTACAGTGCCACTACCATAGGTGCACACTCTCATGGATCGAAAAGATGGATCCAAGAAATTAGGTAAAAATTTCAACCCCACAGAAGGATATTAATGTAATGAAGGGCACAAAGGTCTTGCACCTTCCACATCATCTATTAGAACCTGTATATGTGGTATATACATCTCCACAAACAAATTTACCACCACGACCACCCCTGCCACCAAAGAACTGATGTATACTTTCCAAAATTGAGTTAGTTTGCCTATTGGCTTTCCATAGGATGAGATAAAATCCTTAGGTTTTGGTAGTTTCCAACACAAAACCTACTAATTCAGCAACTGAGCATCACACGTAACTGGTAATGTTTTTTCTATGTGTGTTAATATTAAGAAGGGCATTTTCAGTTGTCATCTCTTTGAAGGTTCAAACCCAGGGGCAGAGCTGTTTTTCTGCCACTTTTGCCTCAGAATCGTAGGCAGAGGAACTCCACATTTACATGCAAATGAATTTGGATGTACACAAAGAATCCTCAGTGTGTGTGCTGAAGAGGGGAAGTGAAAAGGATGGAGGAGAGAAGGCTGCCTCTCTGGGTTGTGCTAGCATTGAGGGTATAGTGCTACTACAGAGTCTAAGCTGATACATTTAGCGTGTGTCAGGGCATGATTCCACTGAGAAAGGGACAATTACTGCAGTCAGGGATTGTGTGAGCAGGAGAGAGGTGAAAATAAAAGGAAAAAATAAATTAAAAACCTCCACAAAACTATGAAGTGTGTAGCAGGCTGGGTTTTTGGTTCCTTAGTGTCAGAATAAGAGACTTGCAACAAGCTTGGAGTCAAGTGTCAGACTAAAGTCTGCATGGGAAATGGTCCACGATTTACACTTGTTATACCCTTTCCCCTTTGACATGTAATGGCCAAGCTGTATGTTAGAAACTCAAGGCCAAAATCTTGTCAGTTCACACCTTCATGGGAATTTCCTGCAGTTCTTTTAGGCTCTAAACCTGTTTCTAGGATGCTGGCCCAAAGACAGCACTCTGTAGGTTGCACAGAAATGTGGAATTTAGGGACAATGAAAGACAAACATCCATCTCTGCAAGCATAGATTATTTTTCAAATGTGTATGTAAATCAGAAGATTGGTGGAAAGAAGGAATAAGTGGCAGAGGAGAGTGGGAGCCATCCCTCGTCCGGAGAACATTTAGTGTTCTTGTGCTGCATTCAGATGAAAAGAGCACTGGATTGAAGTTAAGACAGTGGTGCTCATCCTTGATGTGTTAACAAGATAGTCTCCTTCTCCTGTCACTTTTCCCAAGTGTCCTCATGACAGCTGCTGTGCTGAAGAAATTATTATTCAAAAAATAACTTTCTATCTCACTCGAACTTTAAGTTGCAGGATCTGTTCTTAAACTAATTTTTCATTACTATATTTTCGTAAGTAATAATTCATGATTCTAACAGCTGTAAGCCTCTGATTGAAAATGAAATGTAAAGGGATTTTTTTTTTTTACCTGCAGACATAAAAGGCACTTTTAAGGCAAACATACAAAAGCTTTTCCCTGTTTTTGATGTGCCATTAGCACTGTCTTTAACTGTGCTTGAACTGGTACTATGATATGCTGAATTATACTTTCTTTGGGCCAGATTCTTGTCTGCTGGAAATAGCCATAAATTCATTGATTTTAATGCAGCAAGGCTGGTATACAACACGTGAAGACAGGTGCCATTTTTGTGAGATTACTGAAGTCTGCCAAGACTTGAAGTATTTAAATGCTCTCATGCTAGTCAATATTCTAGGTAATGACTTTTTATTTAAAATGCTTATTCCGATCTTTGATAGCGTACCGGTCTGTCAGGTCTTGATTATAATTTAGACAAGAACACTGGAGGAGACAAAAATAGATTTTCAAATGAGATTATGATGTATATGGTAAGATCTACCTCTGCAGGGCTTTCAAACTTTTTTGCTCAGTGACCAGAGTATTGCATCTTCTTGAGTTACAGCAGTTATTAAACTGGTTGACAAGAGAGATGCAGTAGTTGCCTTGAAAAGACATTAGTCTATTGAAGGAGGACTTTCTGTAGCTCAGAGACTCCTCTTCCAATAAGCACTTTAGCTCTGGATAGCCCTGGAAATTTATTTTGTGTTCCACCATTAATACTCATAAACACTACAGGATTCATACACCCCCTTTTTGCTTACTGTGTCTGTTTTTGTGGCTTCTGAGATGCATTGAGCTTTGAGCGGGTAACTGTGAAGCAGTGAACACCCACTTACCAACTCATCTGTAGGCAGGGCTTTTACTATTTGGTAAAGATCTAAGCCAAGATAAATAATCCTTCAACAGTGATTGTATTTAATTCAGAAGTGGAAGTTCCCATAGCATATATTAATACCATATATGTAAATTACGGATTCTGGTGCGGTGTACCATTAACTTCTAATCTAAGTATAAAAATTGTACATGTGCTTAAATAAGCGGGAATTAAGCTTTGAAACTTTCTGAAAAACAATAGTTCTTTTTTCATATCATTGATATACAAGGCATGTTTTCATAACACTTCTGCGTTTATATCCACTATTATTGCTCCTATATTACCAGTAACTAGTGTGCTAACATCTCTTTTATGAATGAGTAATCTTCACTGTATTTTTTAACTGGAAAATGGAAGATAATATTCATTTCCCCTTGGAAAAATGACTATATGAAAATGCATCTTCCTACTCAATTTATTTGGCAGCTCTTGTATTCATATTGCTTTATTGGCTAAAGAGTCAGGACATCAATGTTTAATTCCCATTGAATTTTATCACTGTGGTAAGTTTTGCAAGCATTTCAACTTTCCATATATCCCAGTGTCAATATTTGAAAATGGGACAGTATTTAAAATTCACTTTTCTGAAGTGCTTTTAGGTGAAAGAAAGCATGGTTTCCTTATTTAAATAAAGGCATGGGTGATTGATCAATCCTTTTATTTTGCTGTGTGAGCACTTTGAAATAAATACTAAGCTGTATTACACTGTCAATGATAACATAGAGTCAGCTTTTCTCTGTTAGGCTTGTGGTACAATATTTCCTTTTGATAGTTAAAGGAAGGACACTGTTTTTTACTTTATCTTTTACAAAAGTCTTGTTCCTCTATGGAACCAGGACATGGTCTGGGTTTTTTTGCTGTAAAATAAGACTTTTTTTCAATGTTTTACTGCAACAAAGAAGCAATACCACAAAAACTTAACGTTGTTGTGCTTGCTGGAGATATATATATATATATATATATCTTGAAATTATCAATATTGGTAATACAGCAATGGGCTTAGTGTGGTTAATTCAAATGGAGAAGTAAGGTTGCAAAAGGTTTTTGAAGAGAAGTCTTTCCTTGAGAAACTAATTTAGAAACCCACTGTTTACTACCAGAGCCTCCAGAAGTCAATGGAAGTGTTCAGTGGTGATGTAGATCAGTCCCTTATGATATGCTGGTGGATGTTCACAGCAGTCTGTTTACTCATCATTAGTTATCTCACAGGTGTAAAGAATCTCTGCCAGGGATGGTTTCCTGGTGATATTCAGAAGAGACGCAATTCCATCAACATTTCCTTTCGCTGCTAGACTAAACTGTGATAAGAAGGCCCTGAATATACCGTGTCCTGTGATTAGGAGAACTGTAATATTATCATGTATGTGAGAAGAAGCTTTGTAAACATGGACTCAGCAATTCCTTGGGGAAAGAAAGAAGCAGAGAGGAAGCAATGTAAAATGGAAGGCTGAAGCACTCATACTTCAAGGGGTGGAGGGATTATTCTACTACCTGAGCAAGAGAGGATATGGCAGGTGTTTAAATGTCTGTCTGTGGTGCATATTAGCTCTTTCTTTTAGCTTTGATGTGATTTTCCCAGTTTAATTTACATGGTAGAGCTTCGAAAATAAAGAGAAGATATTGAAGAGCTATCAAGGCAAGCTTTTCATATGGTGTCAGTTTGGGATAAAGGAACAAAAAGTTCTAATAATATCTTTCAAGCATTAATCTCTGCAAGATGTTGTGAAGACCAGAATTAGAGCAATATGTGGTCTTTGCCATCTTTGACTATTGTGACTCAAAGACACTTTTGATCACTTAAAAAGAAAATTCAACACTTAAAAACACAGAAACCAGTAGAATTTCCACAACAATCCAGTTCTCCATTTACATCCCAACAGGGTCAATTTTCAATGCATTTCACATCATAAGAAAAAATATACTGTTCTCACGATTGTTTGTGTGTGTAGTTCTCCATACCCCATGCTGTAAATATACCCCACAGTGTCAGATCCATGCTGTGACCAACAATATATGCCCAGTGGGCTAGGGTAGCTATATTGACTGTATGTTTACGTTTTTTCCTTTGCATTTTTGCAAGGCTACTTCTTCCTCTGTCTTAGTGTGGCAGTATGGCTTGCTATAGTTCGGGGGATTGTAAAGCTGTCTCATATTGGAATGCAGCATTTGGACTCGCAAAAGAAAGCTCAAGCTCTCTACTGTGAGGCCTTTATTTTCTAAATGTTTGCAGGGTATGCGGCAGGACAGAAAAGCTGCACATCAACACGAGTGTTTGCAGAAGTTGTAGATAGTGCAGTGACATCTTAGTGCCTCACTTAAGGTGAGAATTGTGTTTTTTTTGCTATGGGGCATTTCACATTAGAGCACACCTTAGCTTCCTGAGCTGTATTGGATATCAAAGGAATCTGAAGTAAAATTCAGCCTAAAATTCCTTTTAAAACTTTGGAAATGACAGCTTGACTGCTCAGAAAGGAAGAATTTTATTTCATAAAAAGTGAAAACAGTGTTTGAAATCTCTTTAGAACAAGGCAAAAGGGAGATGTCACATCTCTTCTAGTCCTATTTTCATATGATTCTGTGAATGTGGCATTTAAGTTGGTAATAATTTGGCTATTAAATATATCCCATAATTTAAGAAAAGTCAACCCTTGTCTCACTTTGTGTTTAAGAGGTTCTTGGAGTGGCTGCAGTTTTGTAAAATTTCATCCATCGCATTGCAAAGTCGGAGTTTGAAATCTGACCTGTATGCATGTTTGTGACTAGTCAATTAAATCTCAGTTTTATTTCTGTTTCCTGATTTGATTAACTGAGCTCACTGAAACACAAGTAATGGAGCATGAAGACTTCATATTGACTTTCAAATAGGCTATGCATTACTCAAGCCTGTTCATCTGAAAGTTTGCTCAAAAGATGCAGAGACATGCCCAAGGTAAAATTATGGAAAAATACCACTAAGTACTCAAATTATTCGAGGCATGTATTAGCAGTGTGAAGCCTGAACCATTTTGAAGTGTTCGAGGATTATCAAGAACTCTAGAAATGCAGATTTAGGATAATTTCTAAACTGTTCTACATCTACTAGACTAAACTGATATTTCTTAAATGTAAAACATAACTCATTGCAACTTGTGAGGGCTAGTATTAGTGTAGCATTTCTTTTTCAATTTTTGAAAAAAAACCCAACGTAATGCATCTGCTAAGAACAAACTTTCCAAAAGACTTTAATAATGAGAAATAAAGAATTGTATATCTATGTATGTACATACATGCATTTATGTATAAATATATAACATATGAACCTTATACATATCTAATTATTATTTATTTTATCACATCAAATTGTTTAAGGAGAGTGCAGCTACTGATTTTTTAAATATTTTTATGTTTGACTGAAGTAGTTGGCATCCGTTTTTCAGCATCCTCTGAGTGAAAGATGTCAGTATTCTTCAGTGATAATTTTTTGTTTAAAAATCTCTTTCAATGTATTTGAAATACAAATTTCAAACCCTTCAATATAAAACAGAAAATTTTTAATCAAGCTGTCACTTTTTTGAAGTACTGCTTAACTGAAGTATCATTATTTCATTGTGAACCAAGACAAATTTTAAAAATATCAAAGATAACAGCCAAAAATATTTGTATGTTCTTTTCTTAACTGCTGTTTATTACTGGATTGTCATTTGCTGCTTATCATGAAGCAAGATATAATCCTTTCTAAGGAATGATAATCAAATAATATCATAAAGAGGTTTTTTTTTTTTTATTTGCAATTACATTATTTAATGGAATTACTTATCAACCTACTGGGCCAAGAACATGAATCCTAACTGAAATCCAGAGTCAAGTCAGCCTTTGTTAGAGAGTTTATAAAATCAAGGTATCTTAATGGTCTGTAAGGATCTTACAAAGAGGTCATAGAGAATTCCAATATGAATATAGCTGGAATTTTGCCCTTGAATTAGGGATTTAAAGTTCTGAGAAACATTGTTGATGAATTCATGGTAGAACAAGAAATATTTGTCCTACTCTGCAAATACTCTGAAGGTAATTTGTGTCCCAACCGTTACATTCAGAAATCTCTGCTATAAAAAAAACGGAGTGAAAATAATTTTTGCTTGCAAATTAACCAGAATGCTGGAAAGTTAATTTAATCTAAAAAAATCTGCCTTTAGTTACAAGAATATTGAATGAAATTCATGTCCTGAACAGGAAATATAATGAAATTATCACATTTACTAACAACACTACTAGTCCATTCATTAGACATACTAGCAAAATACGTGGGTTTTGTTATAGTTATTGCCTACCTTTTGAGAGGTCCCTTGAATAAGGATTTCATAAAATAGTAAAATGCATGCAGTTCTTTATGAAGAACTGTAGAGTAAGTATATTAAAACATTATATACAAAAGGAAAATTTAAATTTCAGCTTTTGTGGTTACTGGCATAGCTATGCAATCAGTAAATCAACTGATTTGCTAACATTTTTCTCAGTTCAGAGTAGACAGCAGAAGAAAATTCTGAGCAAATTCTAAAAGGCATTCAGGTTTTACTTTAGTGGTTGCAACAAAGCCTTGACTTCAGAGGACCGTAATTACCTCAATGAACTTGCTGCACTGTATTACATCTACAGCAAATATACAAAGACATACAGTTTTAATAACTTAAAAACTTTGGAATTCCACAGAAAGAAGAGCTGTGTTTCAAAATTCTATTGGGAATGATACAAGTGTGACCCAGAAATCAGATCCCTTAGAAACCAAAATTGCAATTTTACAAAGAACAGGTTACTCAGAACGGTGAAGCTGTAAGCAAGATAGGGTTTCAAAATAACAATTGTTTTTTGACATCGCAATTACCACCAGATAGATACCTGGAGATAGCTTAGTATCTTCCTGATAATTTTAAGAAAAACAAGGCTTGGGGGGAGGGAAGGTAATTGTACTAGAGAGGCCTTTTGCTTTAAAAATTCTTTTTCAACTAACCAAACACAAATGTAGCTTCATGTGTACAGTCCAGAACTTTGGTACTGTCTAATCTGTGATTTGTGTTTGCAGTCCTTAGAATGTGAAATCCACATCAATCCATAGATCGATTTCGAAAACCTTAAAAGTAAGTTATATTTTATGAAAATAGAAATTCTTTAAATCCTACTTTCTTGGCTCTTGAAACATATTTACTGCTTATTATCACACACCTATTTATATTCTTTTTGCCTGCTCTAACTATTTAATGTACAAGTTTTCATACATGCATTTATGTTGTTTTTCTGTAATGTTTAAAAATTAAATTGTTTAAAAATATTCAAAATACTTAGTGAATAAACTGCCTGTCTTTGAAATCAATATACACTACATGCTTTGTAATCCTGCTAAAATTCCTGCTTGCATTTGCTTTGCATACTATAGGCAAAACATTGCTTACAGCTATTTCCCTTGATGCCAACAGAAATTTTGAATATAACAGGAATCAAATTGCTGAATATCTTCTATGGCCCAGGCATTGCACTTCCTAGTATTTATAACTGCTCTCAGGGTTTCAATCACAAGAAGAAATGCTGAATCTGTTGCTTAGCAAACTCCTTCCTTCATTAACAGGAAAGATATTTCAGAAGATATAATTCAAATTAAAAAATTTGAACCAATGGTTTTAGTGATCTGATTGTTTGAGTTCCTGATTACATCTTAATACTGGTTGGTGAGTATGAGAAATTATCCACAGAGACATAAGAAGCTGCATACCTGCAGTTATTTTTCATTGCTACATCCCATAAAACCAGGCTCTGGGATTAATAGACTCATAGATCAACAAAAAATTGGCCACGATGTAAGAAAGTGCTAGGCATCAATGAGAAGACAGTTTCTAGTCAAAGTACTAGGAAAATGGGAATCCATTTATTTCAGGGCATTTTCCCCCCCAGAGTCATTGTTACTGGCCTTATTCCTGTATCTGATTTGTTCTCTTGAATAGTCTCCAGCAGGTGCCATATTTAATACAAATGCTTCCAGTCCCGAGTAATGTACTGGAGTTTTAATATTCACTAATCTGTTTTCAGTTGGTTATCCTGAAAATAATGTCTGCTTGCCCTATTGGCAGCTCCAAAGACTATAGTGAACAGGTGGGGCGTTTTCTTTCCAGGAAATGTCAGTTTGATGTCTGGAAGCAGATGTAGTTTTCCCCGACTCAGTGCGGGTCTATCTTCTAACTTAATAGGAGCTCTAAATAGCTGACAGGTGATAATACATCTAGTCAGCTCAAAGCATATTCTGACTATACTGCCAGCTAGTAAATGGGAAACTTTCACTTCTGCAATGGTGATCTTAAACTGATCACCTTTTAGAGGAAGAAATCATGTTTAAAAAACTTCCTGATTAGAAAATCAAGTCAGCCACCTTCATAGATATATGTAGTTGATACAGCTATGTCTGTAGAAACATTCTTTTGTAAAACAGCTTTTATATTGGTTATCTGATACTAAAAATAATTTTCAGGGAAGAAGAGATTATTTAAATCTCTGTTATAGGCACCTCTTAAATGAAGGAGGGTACAGAAGTCTGTATCTAATCTGACCTCTGATGTCAGCTCCAGAGCAAGGATCCAAGGCTAAACCAGTAAGTAATTCTTTTCTTCCAGAAACCCATTTTCACTTACTGAGCATTTTGGGTGGATGAAATGTGGCTCCCTGAGTGCAGTTCTCATGGGCTGAAAGCTTTCTTTCTGGACTCTGGTACTCTTTTGGTGACTTCTGCAGCCATACTAGTTATTCCAAATGAGCATTAGTCAGTTCTCCTGAGAGAAGAGGGGGAGGAGAGGAAGACAAGGGAAGGAGAGTTCAGATATTAGGTTTCTTCCACTTGCTCTGAATCCTACTGTCTCCCTTCAGTCTTCCCTGGCCTAAGAGAGAACCATCTGTTCCTCTCAGCTCCCAGTTTTTCCCAGCAATTGGTCCAGCATTTAGAAAGCAATATTTTCTTCTAGATATAATAATTTGTTCTCTAAGAAGCACTGCTGAGGATGCTCAGTTAATATGCGACTTGCATTCCTGCTCCAGCTAGTTCTTGGTGTATGTTATTGCAAACTGTGTAAGCCAAAGTGAATATTTGATATCATGCTGAGACAGCATCTAACTCCAGGTTATGGTCAATTCCTGATTTGGCTCACAGCCCACTTAGAAAGTAGAAAATTCATTTTAGGGTTACATGGAAACAAAGGAGATTTAAATCTGTTCCAGCACCATTAATATGTAGGAGCAACAGTGTAATGATCAGTTTAATGAAACAGAAAAGTTCGTCACATTCTAACCACATGCAAGGCAGATGATCTGTTTGGGTTAGCTAAAGAAAATCCTGTGGGAATGTAGGATGTAGGTGTGAGAGCTGAGCTGTATTGTAGATGTGCTGACATTCTTCAAGGATGGCGATCAGGCATCCACAATCACAGAAGTTCCCCTGTCTCTGAGGCCAAAGCAGTTCTAATATGAAAAGAAGAAGATAGAATATTTATGTCTATGAAGATGGTGCACAGACCTTGTGGACGTGGTGCACCAAAGCCTCAGTCTTCTGGGGCTGCCTGCAAGACCATCTTCAAAAGGAATTGAGTAATGGTCAAGATGATCTCTGAGAAATGATACTGCACAGTTTAGGGATCCGCTGATCCTACGTTTCCTCTGGAAATGAAATGGCTTTTACTTTTTTTTTTCACTTAGAAAAAAAGATGGGGCCTGTATTCCCTTTGCCTTCCTTGATGTAACCTGGTAATCTGAATTATGAGGATTTGGGCCTTTGTACATTTGCAGTTGTACGAAACGTAAACTTGATTTTCATGAACTTGCTCTGGTATGTAATCACCTCCAATACAGAATATGCTCCTGAATGTGGTAAAATTGCTTTATATATTATAAGATGTTAAAGCAAAAGAAAAAATGTCTGCTCAGTTTTTGATACCTTGTTATATACCCATTCTGGGTGAGAAAGATCTTTGAGATTTAGTACATGCAAAGAACCACAAGCCATAAAGAGCAAATATTTAAACCTCGGTCCTGCAAATATTCCTTTATCATCAGGAAATACAAATTAATTTGACTGTATGGTGGGTAAATCATTTGCCAAACCCCACTTTTTAGAACAACAGTGATTTTGAGCTATATAAAGTGATATTCCAAACAACACACCAAACGGATGATTCTGTCAGTCAGCGTTGTGTATTGCAGGAATGTAGATTATATGTGTAGATAATAGAGAGGCAGGCAGACAGACAGACAGACCAACCGACTGACCAACTTTATTTGCTAAGCCTGAGATTCAAGGAAGAAAAAATGCCAGCAAGTTAAAAACTCCTGAAAAACAAGATTTAAAATAGAAAGGAAAGGATGACACAATTCTAACAATAGCATTGTGAGTGGCGACATTGTCATTCTGAATGGAGATCTGCTTAAGTCAAATTGAATAACAATGCTCTTTTTCTTCATTAAGGCCATTAAAATCTGTAAGGCTATGGGACCTGGATAGACATAAAGGTTTTAAAAAGCAATGAGGAGAGACTAATGCTCATTGCTGCATACTTACTTGAAGAGCCCAATTAAGTAAAAGTTTGTGCTAATTTGTGCTCTCTGAAAAATCTAAGTGGAAAAGCCTCATTTTTGCTATTGCATTGGTTCAGAAAAAAACCTACAATTTTTTCTCTGTATCACCACATAAATATTACGAATTCTGTTTGGAGTGCAAAATGATTTTAACTATTGTAACTGGAGATAAATGTTATTTTTGCATAACATCAAAATATAAGAATTCACCAAAAATTCCGTGCCTCACTATGCTGTTTCAGTGGAGTGTCTCTGGGAATATTGCAGTTTTCTACTGTTTTTTGGAAGTGCTAATATTAGCATGAAATGTGATAAGAATTATTTAAGAACCTAATTACATGCTCTCTATTTGGCATTTGAATTTTGCATCTTTGGAATTCATCTTTTCAGAGTGCTTTATTTAGTTTCTATTAATACTCTGTAATTTTATAATTGTAGTGGGAGGCTAAGGAGAATATGGAACAAGGAAAGATTTACATATTTCTTTGATACAGTGGTTTGTGATGGGCTCTGACCTTTTTTTTTAGACTGATCGTAAAAAGCAGTTTTGCTAAGGCTGGCATGAACACCACAGAGCATGGAGAGACCAGATAGGGAGACTATTCATCCTTTATTCGACTCATTTGTCATATGACTAAGGGAAGGCTGAATCAATCAATCAAAGCTCTGCAAAGCAGTATTAAGCAATGTAATTCTTGATTAAATCTTGCTTTCAATGTAGATATCAGCCTGAAGAAAAGATCTTTTAAGCTAAATCTTACCATGAAAGCTGAAAAAAAATATTGCTTTTTCTGTTGCCCTAAGACTATGCTGAAAAGCACATCTGAAAAAAATTGTGGCTGTGACTTCATGTTTGAGTTTTTGCCTGTTAAAACATATTACTACAGGCCTCTTTTTTTTGCACTTGTAACCTGAGTAAGAAAATGGCATGCAAGAAAGAAATCTTCTGGAAAGATTGGCTAATGGCTATGTAAACAGCAAATGCCTGCCACATATGGGCATTGGGAGTTTCTATTGCAAAGACTCAGTGACTACTGTGAACAGGGTAGAGCTCTGAAATGTGGTAGCAAGGCAGATCTTTGAGGTGATGCTTGGAAGTAGTTTGGCAATGTCCCTACCAGAGGCTTTGGGACTTTTTACTCAGGGCCTATGTTGAAAAAGGACTACAGCAGCTAAATGACAAGGCTGTATTGTGCTGTTTGGGTCTTCTGCAAGGGCCTGGAATGGTGTGAATGAAGGGAACACATAATCAACAGAGCAGGGCTTAAGCAGAATCACCTCAAGGATTTGCATGTAAGCAAGGAAGTGCTTGCAAGGCACAATTATGGGGAACCCCCTCCTGGACCTTTTCTGGGAAATTCACATGCCGGGGTGCCTCTCTGAAGTACCCGTACACTAACACATGCAGTATGGGGAATGAGCACAATGAATTAGAGGTCTGTATGGAGATGCAGGGCTGTGATCTTGATGGGATGATGGAGACAGGGTGGGATGGCTCACGTAACTGGAGTGCTGCAATGGAGTGATACGGGCTCTTTAGGAAGGACGGGCTGGGAAGATAAGAAGGAGTTGCTCTTTATGTGAGAAAGTAGCTGGAGTGCATGGTGCTCTGCCTGGGAATGGGTGATGGGCCGGCTGAGAGCTTATGGGGATGGAAGACATTGCAGTGGGTGTCTGCTATATAGGCTGTCTCATCAGGAAGAACAGGTAGATGAGGCCTTCTACTGAAAGCTAGAAGTAGCCCTGCATTCACAGACTTGGTCCTCATGGGGGATTTTAACCACTCCAATATCTGTTGGAGGGACAACACAGCAGGGCAAAAGGAGATTCTAGGAGACCATTGATGACAACTTCTTGACAAAAGTGATAGAGGAACCAATGAAGGGAGGTGGTCTGCTGGACCTCATACTTACAAACAAGGGAGGGCTTTCTGGGGATGTGAAGGTCAAAGGCAGCCTCGGCAGCCTGCAGTGACTAAGAAATGGTGGAGTTTAGGAGATGGAGAAGAGGGAGCAGAGCAAAAAAAAACAAGATCACAGCTCTGGACTTCAGAAGAGCAGACTTCAGCCCCTTCAGGGAACTGCTTAAAAGAGTCCTATGGGATAGGGTGATAGAGGAAATGGGAGTCCAAGAAAGCTGGTTGATATTAAAAAATCACCTCCTTCGAGCTCAAGAGCAGTCCATCCCAAAGAACAGAAAGTCAAGGAAAAATGCCAGGAGGCCTGCATGGATGAGCAAGGAGCTCCTGGCCAAACTCAAACACAAAAAGGAAGTAGAGAGAAGGTGGAAGTAGGGACAGATAACCTGGGAGGAATATAGAGACACTGAGTACGCAAGGACACAGTGAGGAAAGTCAAAGGCCACCTGGAGCTAGATCTGGTGAGGGATGTCAAAGGCAACATGAAGGGTTTCTACAAGTACATAAGTAGTGAAAGGAAGACTAGGGAAAACATGGTCCCACTGCTGAATGGGGCAGACCTAGTGACACAGGACATGGAAAAGGTTGAGGTACTGAATGCCCTGTTTGTCTCAGTCTTTACTAGCAAGAACGGCTTTCAGGCCCTGGTGTTCAAGCGGAAAGTCTGGAGCAAGGAAGATGTACCCTTGGTGGAAGAGGATCAGGTATGGGAGTATTTAAGCAAACTGGGCATGCATCAGTCCATGGGCTCTGATGGGATGCACCCACAAGTGTTGATGTCATTGCAAGACCACTTTCAATTATCTTTGAACAATCATGGCATTTGGAAGAGGTTCCTGAGGGCTGGAAGAAAGCAAATGTGACTCATGTTTCCAAAAAGGGCAAAAAGGAGGACCCAGGGAACTACAGGCTGGCCAGCCTTATCTTGATTTCTGGGAAGGTAATAGAATAAGAGGCAATGGGCACAAACTGAAACACAGCAGGTTCTATGTGAACATCAGAAACACTTCACTGTGTGACTGAGCACTGGCACAGGCTTCTCTGAGAGGCTGTGGATTCTGCATCCTCGGAGATACTCAAATGTCATCTGGACATGGTCCTGGGCAACCTGCTCTAGGTGGCCCTGCTTGAGCAGGGGGGCTGGACAAGATGACCTGCAGAGGTCCTTTCCAAACTCAACCACTCTGTGATTCTGTGAGCTGACAAGAAAATTGAAAAAGAAAGACTTCAAAATATTGTGATTGTCCTGAAAGAAGTGGGCTCCCTGCTGCGCCTTTGGCAAGGATGAAGTAAAATTTTCAGGAGGCTTCCTCAATAACAATGAGTGGAAAAACTCAGTTTCTACTCTCAGTCTACTTTTTGAGGATTGGAGAATGTGCCCAGGATACAGCAAATATTGGGGCATGACAGAAGGGAAAAATACACTTGCTCACGGAAGTGGGCATCTGAGTAACTCTCCAATTTGCATTTCCAGTGACTGTCCCCTTTCCTCAAATAACATTACCTTCTGTTTTTCCTGTTAACAGGGAAAGATCCTAGATTTCTCTACAGATTTTGTATAGAAATTATTTTAACTATCTTATTTATAGGGCTAAATACAGACCATAAATGGAACAGTATTTGAGGTCAGCTCAAATAAACAGAGTGCATCAAGAGGAGAGAGTTACTGTGATTTAACAAGGAAACCCAATCTAATATATTTTTAGTTGGTTGGATTACATCCATGCATGACTTATAACCATCATAGTAATTCTGAAGACAACTTTCCATCAACTAGTAATAATAGTCCACCCCCCCTCAAAAGGAGGCTTTGTACTGTGCTGTCATTTCTTTGCTTGCTCTGGAAAGATCAGAAAAGATAGAAGTAATTGCCACTAGTGTCTGCAGTTTGCACAGAAGTGTCCCATTTTCTGACAGTGGATGTCTGATGTCATGAGTGTACAGATGATAGTGTTTCATCCTCATAGCTTCTCAGAGCATAATTACTCTAAATAAATTTTTGTATCTATGAGAGCTGAAAACACAGAGAACAATAAAATTGAGAAGCCCCAAAAGCATAAAATATTTTCATCTATAGTTATTAATATAGGTCAGTTAATTCTGACAGAAGACTTGAGTGTTGTTTTCCCAAGATTCACCCATTTTTAAAATAGTAAATCCTTATAGGCCAAAAGATGTGTTCATTGCTAACTACGTACTGGCTTTCAACTGATGAGGAGTTCTTTGCTCCCAGGTATAAAAATTATTGAAAAATACTTCTTGGCAAAAAGGAAGAAAGTGCAAAGGGGTTTAATTGAGTAGTATGCATTATCTCTTAAATTCTTGGTTTAGCATTTTTATTTCAGCATTTCTATTTCATCACCTGACTCCCTGGCCACTTTCTCTGAAAGAAAATGTTGACTTTTCAGGAAATTATGAGCTTTGTTGAATGGTTGGAATTTGACTAACGGCTGAGTAAGGATTACTTACATGAGAGAGATTTTATAGCAACAGCTTCCCAGATGTGGCGCTATGTTTGTATGTTTCAGGAGCGTTGCATGAGGACATGATCTAATATTCTGTTATGAATCCTAATTTTCTCAGTTTCTCGGAGTTCAAAGAATTCTTGCTTCAAATGCAGCAGTAGAAATAATACTGTTCTTTAGCAAACAGTCTTGGACAGATTGCAGAAATCTGTTAAATATTAATTCCATTAAGGCTGAATATTCAACTAAAATTAATTGCAATGCTATGTAAAAATAATTTCATGAATTTATTTAAAGAGGGATGCAATGAAATGTATAGAAACTTGTAAGTAGTATTTTAAATAATGCAGTGAAGCTTATAATAATTTAATTTTATATTTGAGGGTAATATAGGTACAAACTTTGGAAGAAAAGATCACATATATATACTCATATATATATATGTGTGGATGTGTGGAAGTTACACACACACACACATATATATGTATATATAAACATGACCGGTGAACCGGGAAATAAAGCAGAAAATAAACTGGCCTTGGACAGCTAGTCTACAGATGTCCTATCTGTGCTTGTCCAGATTACTGGTCTTCTGAATTCCTGCATCCGTGTGCATGAACCTGTTAGCACCTCCATTTCCTGGTATGTGGGTTTTAGCATGAAGTTATGACTGGATATGTGTTGATCCAGACTGATGCCTGAGCTGGACATTTGGGAAAGCTGGTTACTGGAGCATGGTATAGCCGGAAAAATTAGCAAGGAAGTACAGATGCAGTGGCTGTGTCCTCAGTGAATATGATTTGAGATGATAGTAAAGAATTTAGAATATTAGGAAAGAATTACTGTGTCTGTTCTCCATTTGCCGCACAGTTTTTTAAGGGAAATAAACCTTTTCAATTTTTTTCTTGCTCAATATTTCTCTCTATCCCTTCTCATGTGGCCCATCAGCCATGTGGATATTTTGCAGAAAGAATAAAGACAGATATATGAGTAGGAAGGGAGAGGGAACTCAGTAAAACTACTTTTTCCTTTCATATATGTCTTTTCTTGTGGTATATTTCCCCTCAAGAACATTCACAGGGTGAAAACAACATAAGGGCTACTGAAAATATGTAGCAATGTACTGCATGCTTCTTATCCTCATTAATTCAAGATAGATAGCATGTGAATGTAAAATATCTCTCAATATCACTACAAAAAAGGGAAGTGCAAGATGAGCAATGCAGTATTTGTTTCAATGAACTTAGCGTGGAGTTCAGTGCACTGCAAGGGACTATGGAGTAAATATTCAGAGGTATTCAGTTTTCTCACCCTGCATGCTGGAGGGTTCAAGAGAAAGCTCTGTGGGATGGCTCATCTGTTTTTCCAAACCCGACAGGTATGTAGACGTCCTTTCTAACCCCTGGTTGGAGAGTGCAGCCACTGTGGGGAACTACTTGCCGTTCATATCCAACATGGGACTAGGTATTAAACTCAGTATTAAAGGAGTTTGGTGGGAAACTGAAAGTTCCTCTGGGAGAGCAGCAAGTGAATGGAGAGCTCGCCCACCACACAGGCACTTCGCCCACCCATCCAATCTAGGCCATAAACAAATGAGTTTATGCTCTGATGAGAAGCTGGCATGCTCTGCATTGGCAGCCAGTCCCAAAACTAGCGGGTTCATGCCTAGTCCTGCCTCTTTGTTGGAGTCTGTAGCTGGTGCGCTTGTGCGCTGCAGTGCTGAAAGGCTCCAAGGCCCCACTGGTCTGACAGGCTGCTGCTTACAGATACAAGCCTTGATCCTATGGTTTTGGATGTCATGGAAAGGTTCCATTAAGTTTGGTGGGCTTATGAAAAGAATCTGTTCTATTTCATGCTGTATCGAGTGGTTTTTTCGAATGAAGATTAGGATACCTGACTGTCCAGTCTCAGACATTTTATGAAAATATTGGCTCAGGACTCTCTTCCTGTGCTTCCTGTTCTTTTTTCTAGGAAGACCAGTTGCTATGACCAAAACCAATCACCATTTCAAGATTCCTGGCACACATATGTAAAGATGAATCACTTTCTGTCATGCTTCTATTGTTGCAGTTATGTGGTGAAAAGGAGAATGCAATCCAAAATACAGAAGCCCCAAATCTTCCAATGCAAATGCCCTTGCAAATGAACCCTCTACCCATATGGAGAGAAAAGATCCAAGCTTAGATTCATGGTATGTAGCCTGGCTCTGGTTCTATGTGTGAGAAAGTTTGCTGTAAGTCCAAAATCAAATTATCTCTGTGTTCACAAGACAGTTACCATGAAATTAATCTCTGCACCATCTAATTTCATTTTCAGTTTTTTGCATAGTTTATCTTAGCTAATGAAGAATGTTGACACAGCAAATCATGTTGTGCAGAGAGGGACTCAACTTTAAGGGCTTTAAAATGGTTGTCTTCGAAACACTTCTGGGCAGAATGACATAAACGCAATAACAACCCAGACTTGTAGCTGCAAATCTGTATTAGAAAGCTTTATATTAGTGTTAGGGTATCAGGGTTGCATTGTCAAAGAGGGGCAAAGATGCTAAGAGCCTGAGAAAGGCTTTATTTTGTGAGTATTTAATTCCCAATGAAAGAAAAGTAGCATAAGAAAGGAAGTGATTCTTTTTCATCATTTCAGACTGCATGTTAATGTCAGTATATCCAAGTGCATTTACAATGTGGTTTATTCTAAAAGTACCAATTTATTTGTACTACAGCTTTTTTTCTGTAGTTTTGTTTCAGGCTGCTATTTTAATGTCAGGGAATCCAAATTTGGAACCTTGTGAAGTCTGAGATTTTTCTAGTAATTTGCACAAGATTTTCTTTTTCTAATTCCTTCATGATTGTTCCAAGGGTTTTTATTTGATTTTATTCTGCAGAAGATTAGACCTTAATATTACAAATGTTTTCATTGGGACTGGTATATGAGGCTGCTAGGGCAAGATACCATCTGGGTAACATTGCTTGCATTGAGTGAAATGTATTCCTAGGACAAAGTGCCAGGACAAATAATTCAACCTTGCTATCACAGGAGTATGCAAAATGTATTTGCTGTGCCACTTTGAAACCCATGGAACCACTTCAAAGACAACTTCTTAACTGTGGCCACCCTCAGAAGAGTTAACTGCTTGCTACTGTCTCCTGTGTGTCATCCCACAAAGCTTGAAAGTCCAAGGAGTCCTACGGTTGTACCTGCAGGAGCCAAAATGCTCTCCAGCTTCTGCTGTCACTCCTGCAGCAGGGTCTGCTCCCAAAGCCATTCATCCCTGTCACAGATGAGGCATGAAACAATAGAGATGAATATTCTCTTGAGAAAAATCTGAGGAGTTTTACTTTAGTTTGGTTGTGAGAAATGGCTGGTACAGGGAGAATGTGAATTTGTATTCATTATATTACATGTATACTGTATTACAGGGAACGTATTCCAACAGCAGTGTTATTGTACAGCATTATACAGTAGAAAATGTGAGCAATAGCACTTTCAGGACCTGTAAGAAAACCGAAGATAATGCCTCTTCATCTTTCTACCAATGTTTATTAGTCCCACACCAATAAGACCACCCTTTATTGGCAAATGCAGTTATCTCGCTTGGCATCTGAGAAGCTTAAATACTAACCAGTCTGTGGCTTTTTCTTCTCCCCTTAATACACAGAGGATTACCCTTGTGAAGGACTACATAAACAGAAAATGTGATGACTTTGCTTTAACTACAGTAAGCCCGTCTTTTTTTTCCTGGCAACAGTCTTAAGCATCGGTGTTGCATCCATATTAAGTGTGAATTCCCTCGTGTAAATCCCATTAAGGTTAATAGAATTTTAGTTTTACTGCTTAATAAATTTCAAAGTGGATTAACTTTTGAGAAATATATAATCAACCATAATGCACAGAACACAATCCCATATCAGCATACGTATACTGTAGCGAAGATATGGGAAGTGTTAATGGAGACATGATGAAGCAGCTTTGTATTATATGTAAAGAAAATAGAATAGAATATTTTCAAGTTTGTAACTTAGCTAATATTTCAGTATCATTTGTCTTTTATTGTTTGTTGTTTTCTTTTTTCACTTCTACTCATTTTGAAATTACATTCTTCCAGCTTTTGTGCTTCTGGATTTAAAATAATAATGAATGATTTGAGACACCAGCATTTCCAAGCTGTTAGATCATAATGCAATCTTATATACGCAGTAATCACTGGACCCACTGGGGGAACTGGACAGTGGGAGAGCTGGTACTCAACTCCATGTATTTCAAGAGGATCATAGAATCATAGAATCATATTTTAAGAGGATCCCATGACTTTTTCACATACATAACACTGTATGTATTCAAACTTCGAGAATTTGAAATTGGCTTATAGTATTAAGTACAGGCTTCCTCTAAAATTACCATATTTGTCTCTCAGGAGCTTTCAGAGACTCAGGTCTCTCCAGTTGCCTGTCTTCAAGCGCTGTTAGATTGGATTTGCCAACTTTAAAAGACATGCTTAAGGTAGAGGAACATTTTTTCAGTGGAGTCAGGCAACACTCCTGAACTTTTGGTCATTGGTGCTCTTGAAGTCAAGGTGAGGGTGTGTCTCCATGGGCTGGCAGCCTTTTCCCCGACCCTCAGTGGGGCAATGCCATTCCTCATGGGTGAGGGTCAGCCCTCTCTTCTCAGCCCCAAATTTAGCTAACAAATGTAGACAAAAGGTCTAAGCTTTCTAACGCTCACCCATCTCTGCATTTCTGCCAGAATTCTTAGCTTTTTCCCATTGTTCTCATCCCTCTGTACATCTCGACATCTCACTTTTTATTTGTGTTGCTGGTGTGGTGAGTTGGGAAATCTGCCGATGTGTAACTGTAAACTGCAGCCAAGGTTATGAAACAGCAGACTATCTGATTATTACTTATATTCAGGAGGCTGACCAAAAATGTCATTACAGGTTTCCATATTTATTATCTCAGAGAATTCCATACCCAATAAGAATATGATTTTTTTTCTTTACATGCCAGCCCTGTAACTCTGCCTGTGATCTCAAAGTCAAGCTGTCATCTTTGCTTTTAATGAATTTTTTGCCACAAAAACTGACGTTACAATATTGCTGCTAACTTGAGCCAGCATAGGACTAAGGCTGTTTTTATAGCTCCATTGGTTCTGCAAAGAGCTGAAGTGAAAAAGGAAAGAAGTAAAAAAGAAAAGAGAACCCCAAGAAATTATTTTTGTTATAAAAATAAATAGTTATGATCCTAAGAAGTTACAGGAACACCAGTAGTTTAAAAATAAAATGGCATGTCTTCATAGTCCTTTTTAATGAGTATAACTGTACTCTTAATCCCTAATGGCAGTAAACATGCAATAGCATCCATCTAAAAAAGCAAGGTGACTTATGCTTCACTAAAGCACATAATATCTTAAAATTGAAACTTAAATAAGATTCATTCATGCTAAGAAGAATTAGCTAGGAAGCTCAAGAGAGGTATCACTCAAGATTTCAGCCTATAACTTTGTTTTCTTGGAAGGATCCAAACCAACCCTGTTTGCTTTACCTTCCATTGTTCTAGGTTATGCTTGATTTTATCTTCAATTTCAGCAGTTTTCAGTGGCCACCTATCCAAAATCTGAATACCTGTATTTGTGATGCTACCTAAAAATGCTTTCCCTTAAGAATCATTTGTAGTTCTTTATCTTTCTTCTGTGTCTAGAACTTGCAGTTAGATTTGCAGCCAACCATGTGACAAAGTTGTACACTTCTGCCTTTATTCAGTTTGGGGTAACTTTGTCCAGGGTGAGTTAGGCTGCTGTAGTGCTGATGCTGACTAATGTAACATGTATATTTGCTGCTGCACTTTTAACACCAAGTGATACATAATTTTTCTGTAGCTTTTTAAAAAAAAATAGTAGATAATCAATGGTTGCAAAAAGGTTCAGCATTATCCTAACTTTCAAGATGAGGAAACTGAGGCAGATGACTGAGGCAATCTGTTACAGTGCACTACCACAGTCACAAAGTGTGTTTGAGGCACTTATCAAAAGCAATGAACAGTTGCAGAAATGGACATGTCAAAACCAATTCACTTAAATGATCTGTTTTAGAGTTTCCTAATTTTTTTCCCCCAGGAAAAATATTCAGTATCAGTATCTCATTGCAATGTGTCATTAAGAAGTTGTAAGGTGGCTGCCTCTGCTGTGCAGTATACTTGTACGACTTCAGCTGTGAACACTACAAGTTAATTTTTAGGTAGCATGGATTTATCTTGGAGAGGTGGCTTTTTGTTTATCTATCCGCTCTATAAGTATCTTGAGGACTAATTGTGAAGGATACTTTGTGTGGTCAGTTTTTTGTTGGTTTAACAACATTCTGGTTCTTGGAGATTTTTTAATGAAATTCTTCTGGCGTTGTTTCCTTTACTTCCCACTACCCAGTCCCACTTTTGACACATCTCAGTCCTGATGAGACTTTGGGAAGCCACAAATACTCTATCCAACATGGAGAGTTTTGGTGAGACAGTCTCCATGTGCAAAACCTGAAGAGACCAAGTGCACCATGCAGAGGAAGAAATCAATTTCACTTGATCCTTCTTATTTGGACTGTTCTCTGAACTATCAAAGGTCCATTTTTTTTTCTTTACTTGAGCAGAATAGGTAATAGCAAAGTTTAAGTATGTGTATTATTTAAATCTTTATTTGGTGCTGGATTATTTTATACAGTTAAGCTTTATGGATATGGGTCTATTTTCCACCGATCCTGCCAAGAGAGTTTCCATTCTGGGGCTTCCTGCTTATTTCTTCCAGCTGCTTTTCTTTCTTATCCCTTCTGTTGTTATTCTCCTCCTGTCTCCTTGTTTTCACTATTGATGGAGGAGAGGCTTGGTGAGACTTTGAAATCATAATATAAATGTTCTTGGCAATTGTTTCTTTCTATACTCTTCATAATTATTCTCTAGCTATTCCAGTTGTATTTTCCAGTTGGAGACCATCACTGAGGACTGCATTTCTCAGTCAGAATGTTAAAGGTGCAAATAATTTTTTAAGAGAATTCATAAGGAACATGTTCGACATCGAGACACAGCAGGAGTAACACAGTGGCCATAAAGGTGTTGGCTGTGTTGACCAGAGTGATGCAGGAAAGAAGACTCTTTAAACAGCTCTTCATTTCCTGCCTAGTTCCTAACCTGCCCCACAAAGTCTGTCTGCAACACAAAGCCTCCTACCAGTCTCACCCTGCAAGTTCACCAACAGCAATCATGGGATTTGTGGGACTTGTTGACCCAACCTTCTTCAGTGGTGTGCTACTGGTTCAGTGCATGAAATAGGGGTGTGCGTGCATGTGTCTGTGTGCATCATTTGAATCCTCTGCTGTATTAATGAAAGTTTTAAAAGGAAAAAGTTGGTTTACATCTGTGGAAATCATTTGAATACCTGTTACTCTGATGGCATTGATTCTAGTCTTGTCAGAAGTGAATCGGTCCTCCTTCCTGCAAAAGTAACAACTGGCATGGAGGCAGCGAAGTGCTGTTTTCTCACATGTGAAAGGATTTGCAGAACTAAGTCCTTTGTTTGTTTGTTTGCCTCTCTGTGTATGTGTGTTTGTTTTCTCTACTTTTGGAACATATTAGAAAGCATCCTGCTCTTGTTATTTCTTTTGAATAGTCTATTTTCTGTAGAAAGTAATATCCACATGGTAAACTCCTATTCATTAAAACTGTGCCAAATATGTGCCATTTTAAAGCTAAATATATGTTATTTTATTTTACTTTAAAGCAAGCCAAAATACATACCAAGAACATAGCTCTGGATGGTGTTGGTCGTATTTTCATATGAGTATTTACTGTGTGAGGCACTTCAGTGCAACAAGCTGAGTTGGTAAGGGGCTGCTTTATGAATGAAGTACAGAAAGCAGTATTTCTTCCTCCTCTTACTGTGAACTTACCTTTTAATTGTAAAAATACCTATTTTTCTATTCTTGGCAAACCATTTGAAACATGACCTTGTGCGCCTAATGCAGTCATACCTGGCTTCCTAGTACTCCACTTTCACTTGCATTTTGGGAGTGTTTCTCCAGGGGACATAAAGTTTATGAAAAAGTGTTCGGTTTGGGGGAAGTAAAGTGTTAGCACTTAGGAGCTTCTGTGTCAACTCTTACATCCTTCTGTAGGTATGACTGGCTGATGTACAGGTGTGTATTTTTGGTCCCATTTTTCTTCCCTTTGGTTGGGTGCTAATAAGTCTTTCCTCTTGCCATGTGCCGGTGATATTTTTCCTCCTTGGTTTGGTCAGGATGAGAAAAATTCCTTAAACAAGCTCTCCCATTCCTCTACTATACATCAAAACAAGGCCCCACTTCAGGCCAGAATAAATACAATAGGGAGATTCCTGGAGAACATGTTAAATATCTTCCTTTTCCATTATTTTTCCATTCCATTTATAAAATGTTAAAAATTGCTCTGTCTCTTTTTGAAAGGATTGCATTTTACATATCTGGCTCAACTTTTCCTTTTCTACAAAATAAAAATGTTACTGAGCAACTGTGTTAGCAAATGCTGAAACTAAAACCCTGTATGTTACAGCATGGCCAAATTAAGGATGTGTTATGAGGTTTATAAGTTAAAAAGGAACAGTTTTATAAAGAACTGAGTTATCCAAAGCAGTGGTAACTTGTCTTTGATCACATGGTAAATAGTTCCACATGGTCTGCAAACTTACTGATTTAGGGGAATCCAGTAACTGAAATTAGGAGTAACTTGGCAATTTCACATCTTAGTTGGACACCTGAACTAACCTTTGCTTGCAAATACAACATGGTTCTGCAAACAGAGGCAGGTCAAGTCTCTCTGGCTAATAATTTGTTTATTTAGAATATGAGCTTGGTTTCCTTGAAACAGTCTGCAAATTCATCCTAGGTTTTCTGAATAATCTCAGCTGGGAAAAGGCATTTATCAGTCTTCTCCCAAGAATGTAGAATTTAAGGGTTTTGGTGTTGAAATGTTATTGGTCTTTGTTGTCAAACTTCTGATTATTAAACTTCTTATATACTTCTAATTAATAAATGTTTATTTTTTTATTGCAGCATTTTCCCATCAAAAGTCAAAGAAAGCTGATTTTCAAGTGTCAGCTGCATTAGCAACTTCTTCATTGAGAGAGTGGAAAAGAAAATCACCTCTCTGATCAGGATTTCCTGTGCCACTGCATCAAAAGTGGCTGGTGAAGTCTTTAGAAATCAAGTTCCAGTGTAGAGACACTTTTGTAGGGAAAGAATATTACATCTGAGAATAAGCAGGACACAGGGCTCCTTCATATTGAAGACCTCCTTAAGGAGGACATAAAAATAAAAAAACGCAGCAGGTTACATAATTTTAGACCTTTTTTAAAAATATATGTATCAATTTACATATCATAGGGCTAATCGGTGTGCAGTGTACCTAATGGATTGTCGTGGTTTAACCCCAGCCAGCAGCCAAGCACCACGCAGCCACTCACTCACTTCCCCCACCCAGTGGGATGGGGGAGAAAATCAGGAAAAGAAGTAAAACTCATGGGTTGAGATAAGAACGGTTTAATAGAACAGAAAAGAAGAAACTAATAATGATAACACTAATAATAAAATGACAATAGCAATAATAAAAGGATTGGAATGTACAAATGATGCACAGTGCAATTGCTCACCAGCCACTGATCGACGCCCAGTTAGTTCCTGAGCGGCGATCCCCCCAGCCCCACTGCCCCCGTTTCCTATACTAGATGTGACTTCCCATGGTATGGAATACCCTGTTGGCCAGTTTGGGTCAGCTGCCCTGGCTGTGTCCCCTCCCAGCTTCTTGTGCCCCTCCAGCTTTCTTGCTGGCTGGGCATCAGAAGCTGAAAAAGCCTTGACTTTAGACTAAACATTACTTAGCAACAACTGAAAACATCAGTGTTATCAACATTCTTCTCATACCTAACTCAAAAACATAGCACTGTACCAGCTACTAGGAAGAAAATTAACTCTAACCCAGCTGAAACCAGGACATGGATTCAAACATCAAAACACCATGACATAGTACATTCATAAGAAAACTGTAAAATTGTACCAATCAGTAACCTCCCTATGGCAACACATAAGTCAGTAGGTTTCTATTTTTAGGTCTTTTTTCTTTAACCTGTATAAGGGACAAATCTTTATTCTGACAGTCTTTCTGTAAATGGAGAGGCAATATCCTTCTGTAAAAATTCAGTAAATATTTCAGAATTTGGGACCGAGAAGAGTAAATGGCACCTCTAATTTTTTTCAATGGGTGCAGTGGTACCTCTGTCCCTGGAACTGGAATAAATCTGTTGTGCAGCAGGCAGGGCTTGTTTCTTTTGTCCTGTAAGCACAGCTGACAACTGAGGCGAGAAAATTGTTAAGGGATATTATTCTCACAGAGTTTTCTTCCCCATTGCTGCACAAGCACACCAGCAGCTGGTTCAGCACTCAGCCCACCTGGAGGTGAGAGGCAATGGGGACCCCCTAAAATAGATGTGCTGCTTAGGGAGAAGTGTCTATCCACCGCCAGCTGATGCCCTTTAGGAGTTGCCAAATGTCCATCCCCAGCTGTTCATGCCCCTTCTGCCAAAACAAGGTGCTTAAGCATCTGGCAGAAGGAAGTCAATCGGTTATCATTTCTGAGATGAAAAATGACCTACCAGTTTATCAGTTACCCACCCTCCTGCTGATTAGTTTGAAGACATAAGCATGTTGCATATGAATAACTGATGCAGCTTTGAGGGTAACTTGGCTGCAGAGGAAAATTTGGAGAAGAGCTGAAGTGTTTGCTGCTGCTGCTGCTGCTGCTGCTTCATGGATTCTGCCTGCTTTCTTTCAGTGGAAATAGTGGGGTAATTGGAAGGCTTCTTCTCTGCTTTCCTTCATCCTTTTTAACACAAATGTAAAAAATTATCTGAATACATGCTGCTGTGGGACATGTACGCTGGGTCTGTCCAGCTACTAGAAGGAGGGTACCCGTGTTCCCCTTTGCCTGTTTCAGTCTTTTTCAATATTTTAATTATTACTATTTTCTATTATTTTTCTTATTTTTTTATTATTAACTAAATTTTTCTATTATTATATTTCTATTATTTTCTAAAAATTCTTCTCCCATGCTCTAGACCTTGTAAACAATGCCTTCTAACAGCGAACACCCTAAATAAAGAAACTAACGTTAACCTGAGCAGTTTACTCCCTCATCCTCTACAGACAGCGGGTGCATATCTGCCATCAGTTATCACTGCCAGACCTCTGGGTACGGTTCACCACTGGTTCCTCTGCTCCATTACTCACCGTAGCACCCTAGTGCAAAACTGTATCAAGGACTGAACCCTGTTTTTCATTTGCCCAAGCCAGCTGCAGCCCACAGCAGGCTGGTTGTCTCCCTCTGACTTGTCAAGCTGTATTTGTTCCAGCTGTGAATACATTAGCATCCACTATTAGGAGTGGCATCCAGGTTACCCTTGTGTCCTGGTTTCAGCTGGGATAGAGTTAATTGTTTTCCTAGTAGCTGGTATAGTGCTATGTTTTGGGTTCAGTCTGAGAAGAATATTGATAACACACTGATATATTCAGTTGTTGCTAAGTAATGTTTAGTCTAAAGTCAAGGATTTTTCAGCTTCTCCTGCCCAGCCAGCAAGAAGGCTGGAGGGGCACAAGAAGCTGGGAGGGGACACAGCCAGGGCACCTGACCCAAACTGGCCAAAGGGGTATTCCGTACCATGTCGCGTCATGCCTAGTATATAAACCGGGGAGGAATTGGCCTGGGGGGGAGGGGGATTGGTGCTTGAGAACTAGCTGGGTGTTGGCTGGTGAGAAGTTGCATTTTGCATCACTTGTATATTCCGATCCTTCTATTATCATTATTGTAATTTTATTATTGTTACTATTATCATTATTAGGTTCTTCCTTTCTGTTCTGTTAAACTGTTCTTATCTCAGTCCATGATTTTTACTTTTTTTTCCCAATTCTCTCCCCTATCCCGCTGGGTGGGGGGGAGTGAGTGAGCAACTGCGTGGTGCTTAGTTGCTGGCTGGGGTTAAACCACGACACCTCGGCAGGCAGCTGCCCTCTCTCCCCACTCCTTCAAGCCCCAGGGGAGAGTGTGGCTGTTCATCCAGCTGTGCTCAAGGGAGCAGCAGCCTCCACACCTCCGCCTTGCCTGGCTCGGGTGCTGTGGGTCAGCCTCCATCCCCAAATCCAAACCTTGCTGGCTGTTTTACAGTAAAAGCAGTGGCTTGCGCTAGCAATGAATACGGCCAGGGCATTTTTCTATGCAACTTGTAGTTATTTTGATGTTTATTGATACCAGCTTGCTTTACATGCCTCTTTGGAGGAATAAACGTGCATTTAGTGCAATGACAATATGTCACTCCAGATCTGCAAAAGACAGTGTAAGGTCAGTGAAGAGAAGCCTTCACTTTCCAATAGTCGGTTTCGATGTATAAATTGGCACTTGATGCTCATCAAAGAACAAGAAATATTGGATGTGCTCTAAATGTCCATTGTATTTTTGAGCCAACTACCTGATGGAAGTCATCACTTATATGTAAATGAACTGTCAATGCCTTGCCTCCGTTGGCAGTCGCTGGACTGTGAAGGGTATGTCTTAATAAGAACCAAAGCTCTTCACAGACTTTGATTTACTGGAAATAAAATAGAAAAGTCCTCTGAGACTACAAAGGACACTTGTTTCAGATAAAATGTCTAGACAGTAGCAATATATTTGGGGCTTTTATTATAGCAAAACTGCAAATTAGAATAGAGTGCTGAGAAAGTTCCTATGACCCAGCTGAGTTCAAAAACACTGTTTCAGAATGATCCTTGAAACACTTACACTCAAATTAAGTTCATGAGCATTCAAAAAGTGAAAGAAAAGATGTGCCAGGTCAACATTCAGGTTTGCTAGAACTCTAGAGTTGCCCAGACTTTACATTCTCTCTGACAAGGAGGGATTTGCAATTCAGCTGTGATTTAAATCAGTTAAAGAGAACACAAATCACGCTTTGTGTTTCACTGCCTTAGATAACAGTGTGCTTTATAGTCCATTCCTGTATAATGGCTTTTTTCTTTGATTATTGAAAATAAAACACAACAGAGAGATTGATTCTGTGAAATGTTACATTTTGGGGAAGAAATAATCAAAATGAAACTGAAGCATGCTTTGGCTAAGACGTGTCTGTCTCTTGTTTTAAGGAAGGCAAATCATACAGCATTTCTAATAAAGATATGGAATTTTCAGAACATCCAGTTTACCTGAGAACTATTATTGTTACTAAAATTATTATTTTATTGTCATCATCATTGTCAGTTTTTTACCACCCAGAAGTTTTGGAAGATTTACTGAATTTAAAAAAAAAATTATTGGGGTGAACCTATGCCTTTTATCACAGTCTATGTAACTTGGGCTCAGTATTTTTGCCCAAGAGAATTTGCATGCCAAATACAAATACTGTATGTGAGAGCTTGGGTACTTAAAGTAGAACCTTGGTCACCTGTATGGCTAATGGAGAATCCAGAAGGCAATGCAGTGAAGCATCAATTTCCAGCACCAGAGTGCTCTGAATCATCTTCTGTGTGATTTATCACAGCTTTCCAGGAATCATACGGCACTCCTTTGATCACCTCCTTTTCCATCTGTACAGAGATCAAATGGAAACACATGGTGGTGCACCCTATCAACATTTCTTCCCAGTTGCCATCTTTGGTATTGGAAACTCTGTCTTTGGAAGAAACACATTAGTCACTAATTTTCTGAGAATTAATGCATTCACAGTCGTGTTTCCACATACCTGAAACAACAGCTCTGGGAAGCATGAACTGCCTGGGAATCTATGTGACACATTGCATCAGATAATTTAAAAAATTTAGGTTTTTTAGCTGTCAGGTTTTTTTCACAGTTCAGGTTTATGATGCTTGGTGGAGTGTAACTCATCTGTGACGTGGGTCTCAAAGCAGAGATTTGTATGGTGCTCTCAGTCTTTGAGTGCTAGTTTTGAAGTGGAAGGTCAAGGTGGGATTCAGACAGAAGGCTGAATAATTCTTGCTGACCTGAATGAGATAATCCATTTGCCATTGCCATCCAAATATAAAACCAGAAATAGTTTAAGAGGATCAGGCTGAGTCTGCAAGCAATCTGAAATCTTCTCTCTAGAGGTACAAAAGACCCCTTCCAATTCAATAAGCTACTAACCCTGAAAGCTCAACAGTAGCAGTTTGGTGTCCCTTTGAGTGCATAGAAATCTAGATTCAGCTCAATGCTTGTCTACCTAGGTAGTCTATTAAATGATCGTGGTCTATGGTTTTAGTTCCACTGTAAAATTAACATAAGCCCTAAGGTTAAATGGTACACATTGTCAGCATGATGACTGCATTAGCTGTAGCTGTTCCAAAAATAAAATTTATTTGATAGTAACTGAATTTCTACATAGTCCAACAGATGAGTCATCAGATAATGTCCACAGAGATCAATTTTATTTATACTTTCAGAAGATTAATATTCACTGTTTTCTAAATCTAAGGGTATGCATAACAACAGACTGAATTAAATTTAAGAAATGTAAATGGATAATCAGAATGTCTTTTGGGGATTCCTACTGATTCAATATTTGATACTCTGATCATAGCCACAGTGTACCATGTTATCTTTTATGCTGTCATATGGCTGGTAAATACCATTACAAATACAAAATTAATGGACTCAATCCCATACAAGTATAATTGATGCAAATCAGTAGATTGTTTACAGACTCCTCAAGAAGGCTTTGTACCCCATCTATCCTGGCATGCAGTCCTTCAAATATTTGACAAGTCACTGTTGTCAGAGAGTACAAAGAATGAAAAAAACACATGCAATATTAGAAAATCGAGGCTAAAAAGCACAAAGAAATCAGATTTAGAACATTATCTTTAAATGAGCAAAGGGCAACTTTCCTACCTATGTCTTCTTTGTTTTGAAATATGTGATTCAAACATTACCTGTCGTCATGGAAATCATGAAAAGGGCTGTTTTGCCCTATTCCCTGACATTATACCTACAGGCAGTACACTGTTGTAGTAGTTTCACCACCTGAAGTATTATCTGGAACATCTATTTTGCGTTCAAGTAAGTGCTATATTTAGAACCCATTTTTATTCTGTCTAAAGTATACAGTACACTAGACCTTAATGTACCCTCTAACCACAGACATGGGCACAGAAGATGTAGGCTAAAAATAGTTATTACTCTACAAACAATAATTTGTTTGAAAGCCACCACCTGAATTCCCAAGCAGTAGTGAATGATTAGGACTCACTTGTCTTCTCTGCTGGAGAGAAACCTCCTCAGCAGATCCTCTTTTGCAGTTGGCAAATTTGAAATTTGGACAAAAATAGTAATAGAAAAAGTTAGAAAAATTTCAGCATGCCATAAACTCCTGCAGGAGGACAAAGTACTATTTGCGAATTCCTCTCACCAACAGTTACTTTTCAATGCTTTATTTTCTCCATTGTGAATAAGGTAATTACCAGTAGGAGTAGCAGTGAAGAAGAAAAATAAATTTGTTTATTATGGGACCAATCAAGCCCAGTGAGATGAAGGCCAAATTGTTTTTTGTGTGTCTGAGTTTGATTTTTAGTCAGTCTGGATGTGTTTTTTGTTTAGCAGAGAACTTCAGTGAGGAGTATGTTATTTTATGACTGAGGCCAATAGAAAGTCATTGGCATAATAAAACTGCAGATTTTACAATTTCAACGCAGCTGCTCCGTGACTTTTAAGCAACTGTGAAATCACATTGTTTAAACTGTGTTTATAAGGACTGATGCCTGGATCCATCTTTTTGCTTTCTTTTTTCTGGAGAAGTCAACAGAAATCCCTCAGATCAACAACTGGTATTGCAGCCTAACCATTTTAGTGAGCGTTCGCAAACCTTCATTTAGAAATAACCACCTGGTCACTCTGTGTTACTCATGTATGAAAATGAACATCATGTTACCAGTACCATCAACGAATTTGCTAATACTAGTTCACCAGTGAAAATCCGTTCGTTTAATGACAAACACACTTGTTTGGGTAACACACCAATTACATGCAGTGGCCTGAACAAACTGGCATTTCAATTGTTTTTACAATTCTTATGACTTCTTAAACTGCAGCAGTTGGTAGTATTTGGACATGTTGTTATACTGCATTGTCAAGAGTATATATACCCCATTTATAAGAAGTATTGCTTGTTTCTCATGGACCAAATTCTTTGCAGTGAGAGGTGAATTCTGGACCTCAGCTGCAGTCAGGACCTATACCTTTCTGCCCTGAGCCTGTGATCCCATAAACACCCACAGATGTGAGTATTTACGCAAGTGATATCTAAGTGGTGTTTTTTTCTGAAATGCCAACACTTGAGTAAACTTACTTGTTTAGCAGATTAGGACTTAAGGATAGATTTTAGGTCTGCAACTCAAAACATTATATATCAAAGTTGAATCCCCCCCTTATTGACAACCAGGCATCCATGTCTGGCAGCTCTCGATGAATTAAATAAGTCCTGAGGGTTCAGCCTGCCACCTTGCATCTGCAGATGTGTTGGGCACCACTCCAACAGCTGTGGATGCAGCTGGGGAAAGATGGGTGTTTGCAATAAAAAGCGGCTAGTGATGTGGGGAGGAGAGATGTGAAGCCGGCAGGTTTTGTGTGCTTGCTGGAAGAATGGTGACAAGGAATAACTTGTCTATGGTAAGGGTCACTATTAAGTTACAGGGTAAGAGCTAGTTCTTGTGGTGATTGACCCTTAAGATTAAGAAGACCAATAGGTCAAAAGTCCTGTAGAAAAACTGAAATCTAGTTCAGAAGTTTCTGTGTATTTTGTTTGGCTTTTGAGCTTTGCTGAGAGCCTCAAAGAAGGAACCCAGCAGCTGCTGCCTTGAAAGAAAAATGAGAGGTAGAGGAGGCTCTGGAGAAACAGGGAAAATGTGACAGAGCATTTGAATTGGAGACAGCAAGTTTGTGATATATTTGAAAAAGGGCATAGGCTTCAGAGGAACCTAGAAAAAAGACTACATACACCTTTGTCAGTATTTTCTGGGATAAAAGTACTGAGGATATCATCAGGATGGTGTACATAAATCCTATGATCAACACAATGGGTGAAACTGGAAACTCTGAGAGCTCAAATGGAAGAGACTGTATAGCAACTTTTTCACTGTTTCTTATGACTTAAAAATTACTACCAAGGAATAAAATTATCCTTTTATCTTCAGTAGATTAACTCAATGTATTGTATCTGATTCCAAGGGTCAAAAATCTCTTTATTTACACAAGTTTTACTCATGGGTGGTTTGTAGGTGTCAGTAGAGTTATTCTAACTCCTACAGATATAGAGAAAAATGAAAGTTTATCCCCACAGGATTTTTGGTTTTTTCGTGTTACAGCCCATGTGGGGCATGAGACAAAAGTATAGTCTCATGTTCTTAGGCAAGTAAGTAGCCACACTGAAATAACTGTGCATCAGAGGACCAGCTCTCAAGATTACACCCACCCTAAAGTTACCACAGCCAAAAGGTTTTTACACACTTATCACCTCATTTGTAGGGGTTGTACATTGTAGCCTAATGCATAATCCACAGAAAGGATATGTACTCCCAAGGCACTATTCCTTTGCAGTACAGGGTATTTCCAGGGTGGGCATGGGGAAGTTAATAAAATAAGGCATGTTTTAGATTTGAGTCATGTATGCGTAGACATACCTCTGGATGTAGGAAAGCTTTTGGAGCTGTAGAGACATCCTTGACTTTTATTAATAATACCATCTCTCTCTGGCATTAATATGGTCATGAGTAGTGGTTAGTTATTCCTATACTTGGATTTGAATGATGCCGCCTGCACACTGAGGAGGCAAGAGGGAAATTGTTACCATTTCCCCTGCATACAGTGCTCCTGCACAACTGAAGGGAGACATCATTTAGCTGGCAGTGCATAAAAGGAGTGGGTTAATGCATGAAATGTACTGGTTAGATAAAACCTTGACTCAAGTCTAATATCTTTGAAAATATGCATACAAAAATAATAACTCAGGGATTCAGTTTCTATTTTGTTTTTCCACTGCACAAAGAAAACAAAAGTACATCTGTTGCTAGTCTTTCTCACTCATTTCTTTGCCATCTCAAATTAAGATGAATTGCTCATGCTTGTCTCTTGAACAATAACACTGCTCAAATATATAAACTGGGATCTCCTTCTGACAAGTTTTAATTGTGGGATGAGTCAAGCTGGCATTTACCTAGAAAGTTCACACATGCAAAGTCTCTAGTGTCAGACACTGTCTATGCCACATTATAAAAACAGGAAGCTGAATTTCAGAAATGTAGTGAAGAAAAGGTGTGGCATTTGCAGTGAGTCTGGAAATCCAAGCACCATTAAAAAACTTCCCAGCAATGCATGTAACAAGTGCACATTAGGTTCCCCTGCAAGGAAGGGAAGGCTCTATCCGACTGGCACATCAGGAAGGATCCCCTGGGTCCATGCGTAACAGTAGGAAAGGAGAGAGGAGGTGGATGGGAACGAAGAACCCAGTAAATTCACAAACTGGAAAAAGCAGACAGCCCTGCTGCTTCCTGAAAAGAAAGTCTGTTTGAAGTGGGTGTTTTCCCAGAGGTTTCAGCAGAATTCGGGAACCAGATTGTATACATACAGTTCTAAAACCAGGACCATGGCTAATGCTTAGTATGTTTTTAAAATGTGGGAGTGTAGTCTTTCATAGCTGTAGAATGAACAAAGGAATGAATGAAAGTGGTGCTGAAGGTCTACTCCTGAGGACAGAATTAATCTCTGTTAACGCATACTTATGTATGCTACAAAAATATGAAAACAAAATTATTCAAGAAATCCTGCCTTTCCATTCATGTCTTTCAAGGCTGCCACCTTGCTACAACATAGATATCAAGCAGCAAAACATCTGGGCAGCCCCAGAGCTGGGGTCAAGAGAAAAGTACAGAAGGGGATACCTATAGTACGCCTGAAACTTGAGAAGAGGGGGCAGAGTAACGTGTTGGCTTTCTGGTCTTGATAGAAGACTATGTCTCTCTGACCTTCTTGCAATCTCAAATGCCCCATATGCACAATGTGATGCTTGAACTATTAATTATTTGTAAGCCTAACAGATTTGATATAGTGGCATAAATAACTGTAATTATTGGCAGAGGCAGTTCCTCCAAAATTATCACGGCAATGTAGAATAGACCCGCTTACTGCTGACCTGGGATGCAAGCAAATGAGTTTATACCTTCTGCTCACATCTAACCTACTGGCTGCAAATGTGCCCCAAATGAAACACATTTAAATTGTACTGTGTTCTTGCAAAGGTAGCAAAATTTATTCTGGACCTGACTTGGTGCCATGAAATACAATAGGTTTTTGCAGTACCTTAATATTATATAACTGACACACAGTACAGCACACACAAAAAAGCAAATATTTGTTCACTGTGCTCTACCAAATGACATTTGAGAGACCCAGGGAGACATCAGCATGGTGGGTTAGGATGGGGTTGCAAGGCAGCAACTTATTTCTGAGTGGGTAAGGAGCACCTTTAAACCTACCCACTAAAACAAAAATGGATTCATCTGTCTTTTCTTCCTGTTCAGCAGAAACAGAAAGAAATCAGTAAGTAAGAAGTTCTAAGACTGCAAGCTTATAAAAAGCAAGAACCTTAACTTTCCAGTAGAAGTGAGGATCTGGTAACATTTATATACTTTGCTTTGAGTTTGCAGAAC
This sequence comes from Haliaeetus albicilla, assembly GCF_947461875.1. Lineage (NCBI taxonomy): Eukaryota > Metazoa > Chordata > Aves > Accipitriformes > Accipitridae > Haliaeetus > Haliaeetus albicilla. The sequence continues at coordinate 17,936,027 of NC_091483.1, read as the reverse complement.
ATAACATACATGCTGCTTCCTACAAAAACAAAGAGAAGGTGGTGCTTTATCAATGAGAATTGGACTGCTTTTGTTTCTTCCTGGCTTCTGTATTTGCTTTATTCTTTTTTCAAAAACTTGGTGCAAGAATTGAGAAAGAAGGAGAACAACACTGATGTAAAATATACATTTCAGAAAAACAATAAAAGCAAATATATTTTAAAAAGCAGGGGAATACTTGATAGCCTACATATTTATAATTGAAAGCTGTTCAAAAAGGAATTACTTTTTTGTTCACTCTAAATTGTTCTAATCCCAAGACAAAAATCTTCCTGTATTCCAGGAACTAATAAATCCATCAATCAGCAACCAAGGGATAAAAACACCTGAAATTGCCAATAGGAAATAAAAGATAATAACAAAAACCCTTTGTTGAAAATAAATGTTTGTCAAATGTAGAAATGTAAAATTGGTATTACAGAAAGCAGAGTCAAAAATATGTCTCTATTTTTTTTCTTTTTTTTTTTTTTAACTAAATCGGGTCACAAAGTCCTCTTTAACCCTGGAATTTGGAGCTCTGATTGTTTTGTGTAATGTCTTAACAACACTTTAATGGAGTTTTGATGGGTCCATGTAAAAAAATTATCCCCACAGTTTGGCCGAATTTTAATCCATGAACTAAAACCAATCTGATTTTACAGCAAAAGTATCTGAAAGTGGATATAGTGCAGTTCTTTCATTGATATCCCGTTAGCTTTTGGAGCTAATCCAGACACACTGGAGGTTTACATGCAAACCTGACTCACTATGGGTCTTCCATTCATATCTGATCTGCTTCCAGATCTGATGTCAATGGAAGCACTGTATACTCTATGCTGCTGCTATCCAGCTTGGCCTCCCTCCAGAAACTTAATGTTTTTCTTCAGTTGCATCAGTGCCTCCGAGCAAAAAAAGAATGACATCCGTATGTTTTAAGATTAAAGCCGAGTCAACATTTCAAGTGAAAAAATGTATACATTTGTAGACCTACAGTAATATGGGGAAAGTGTAAATTTCTTGAAATAACATTTTTGGTCTCAAAGTTGCTGAGGTCATTGTGTATGTTGCTTTTTCTTGAAAGAGATCAGCAGAAAGATACATGTAGATTGCCATGGTTTTCTTTTGGCAGCTAAATTTTGAACCATATAATTTACTGTATGTTTTTAAATCAAAGAAGAGAAATTGGCAATAAATACGTCAATAAATCCCATTTAAAGCAAGTGAAAGAGTAGTTAACTCAGAAAGCTGATGAAGAGAGCTAGGAGCTTATTGCTGCACGTGAACAGGGCTCAAAGGTGTTTTCTGAGGAGAAATTTGTTTTATTGCAGCTGCATAATGCAACAAATGCAAATAGATCCCAAACAATACAAGTCACTTGCACGCACAGTGAGACTAGACTGGCATTTTAGTCATTTATTGAAGAATTCTTCAAACACTTCCACAAACTTTAGACTTAAACATATCACTCCAAGGGAGTTTATTCTATCTAAACGTGCTCCTGCAAGGCAGTGCTGCACTGGCTGTGCCTGGGCACCTCTGCCACAGGGTATCATGTAAGTTAATGTTCCCTCCAGCATGGAGAGGACTGTGCTAGGGAACCAGTGCTCCCTCCACCGTGTAAAAACATCACGGACAGAGAGAAAGTAGTTATAAATGGATTGTGGAGAGGGTAATTTTACTTGTAATCTGGTAGGGCCACCAACTTGTATGTTACTCCAGGCTAAGCAGGACCTTACTGGAGACATAGTGATGGTGAGATCATCTCATATGCTTACAGAACAACTTTAGGAGCCAGCACTCATTTTGTTTTCTTAAGTCTCTTATATAGCAGAATTATTCTTCCAAAAGCATGATGCCCTCCAAATATATTTTGTAATAAGTCATGAAGGAGCTGAAAGGCTAAAAGGGACTGTGTAGGGTCACTCCGAGAGTGGGTTTTTTTTAAATCATCCCTTTTTTTTTTCAATGAGAGTGAGATGGGAAATGCTTGGTCCTTACCAAATTTTTTTATTTGTTAAAAACAATTTCTGAAGCTGTTTCCATATATTAACAGGTAAAGTGAGCTAAATTCTTGAATGTCTATGAGATTAAGATGACTTCAGCTCCTGTTCTCTATGGAAACTTAACTGACAGGTCTAAGCACCACCTAGTTAGATACACATGACCCTGATTTTAGCTCATCTGTGTCACGTGACCAAAAATCTGATTACGGTTGTTTGAACTGTTTATTAGTTTCCCTGGGTCTTTATTCACAAAATCACCACCGAACACCATATCCAGAGCATTTGTAACATACCTAACTGCTTTGTAATGCATAATATGGAGTAAACCGTGAGACATTCTGCAAGGGCGATCACTTTGGAAATGGCTGAAGCAGTTCAGGATAGGTGCCTATATGCTTCTTTACCCCAACGCCTGGTGAAAGGATTGAGGGATTGAAGCATAAATGCAGAGCGTGTCGGCATTTGCCTCTTCTTCTGCATGGTGGGAAGGGGAAGAGGCATAGCGTGCTCAGCTGGGAAAACACAAGAAAATGGCAGCTGCCACCACTGCTACAATGCACCTCTGCCTTCTGGTCGGTATGCAGGCATGTTCAAGTGCACTTCGCAGATATTTTTCATAGATTTCTAGAGCATTTTCTTACACTGCTGTGTAGGATAGCTGCACATGAGAGATCTTTTTTTTATTAAATCTAAACATAAAAAGAAAATTTCACAAATCTGTTGGTCTGGCTGTTTCCCAGTCATATGTCATCTGAATTACATTACCACAATATTCCAGACATTAAATTAAAGACAGTAGGAACAAGTATAGTTGACATCTGTGCAAAATTTAAAACTAAGGAACTTCCAGTGGTTTCTTTAATCCCAGCCAAATTATGGCTTTTACCACACTCTTCCTTCTATAATGCCAATTTTCTTCCCCTCTTTCTCTCAAATACATTCACAAGATCATGACCATGCAGCTGCAAGGCATCCTGTGCTGTTCCTGTGTGGGCTGGCCATGCCAGCAGTCGCACCAAGGAGAGGGTGCCGGCTTACCTCTGAGGGGTCACTGGCCTGGTTTCCTTGCTTTTTGGTATCACCAGGAATGTGCAGTGCCTGGAAGAGGTAATCTGGTGTGCCAGGCATAGCTTTCATACCTTATTTTGCCAACTTAGGGAAGAAATCAGTAAGAGCTAAGTTTCTTTGCTAGGAGGAGTGTGTAGCACTGGAACATGGTATCCAGGGAGACTGTGAAACCTGTGTCCTTGGGGGTTTTCAAGACTTGCCTTGGCATAGTCATGGCTGACCTGAGCTAGTGCTACAGGCAGGGGCTTGGACTAGATCACATCCAAGGTCCCCGTCCAGTAAACATTTTTAGTGGTCACGGCTCTGTCATTGGGGAAATGGGCAATGGCCATTGCTAGTGGCAGAGCAGTGATTGCTTAAGTGTAACTGTGACTCGTGACAATCTATCCACAGTGAGGTGGAGGAGTTTTGCTTTTTCTCCTCTTCTTAGGCTGAAAGATGTTAATGGCTTCTAGTCTATTGAGTGTATTTCTAGTGTCTACCGAGCAGTCAAAGATGTGGTTAAAGTGAATGAGCAACCTTTTGTTCAGGGCAACTAAATGCCCTGAGTAGTAGTGGTAGTGCAGAAAGCCACAGCTCAAGGCAAAGCCTGCTGCGGTCAGACCAATTAGAAGCTAAATCACGTGCACACACTTACATGAGGGAAAGAGAGAGAAACAACACAGCTACTTGGCTGAGGCTGGCACGCTCCTGCCCTAAATCAGTGGGGCAGGCAGAGGCTGCCTACCCTGTGCTGCAGGTTCCCCCTGACTCCTGCCCTTCAGTGCCCACCACCATCCCTGGTGCTCCTCTCTGCAGTGTTGCCTGTGCCACAGGCTGACCCACACGGGAGTGAATCAGGTTGCCTTGCGATTCCCTGCATCTCCTTGTTTTCCTCTGTGTTTGTTCAGCTGTGAGTATATTTGGAAACGCATTGGTGGTGGATGGGTTGCTTTGACTTTGCAGAAGGAAGAGTGTGGTAAAGGCACTGTGTTTTCCACATTATCTGATTGATAGCATTCTTCTTTCCTCTTAATAGAAACAATCCACTATGGCTTTGAGATTGCCTTAACCACATAGGCCAGAAAAAAAATGGAAAAATGTTCTGTTTTGGCTTGGTATATCTAAACATAAACAGTATCTTCTGTGGAGCTGATCAGACAAAGGTAAATATAATGTGTATTGCCTCAGAAGAAATATCATTCCTCTACCTTTAATATTTCCATCAAGAACTATTTAGATGTGGAAAAGCTGGGATTTTGCATGGTCTTTTCCCGAGGGGGAGAGGAGTAAAATAACTTAAGAAAACATTGATGCTTTCTACCACAATGAAATGAATACTTTGCATAGAAAAATATCTGAATTCTAGTAGAAATTAACTTTTCATATTCTGCTCTAAATATCAGTTCAATATACTTCACTTTTTGTTATATTTGGAGACTCTGAGGTGCAGAAATGAAAGCTGGGAGTATACTTTCCTGTTCTTAAAACTTGAAGCTGTGTTCTGCTATGTGGGCTTAGAAAAGGTGGCTTACAAAGACTGCACATTGCTATGAGAGCAAGGGGGACCACATCTTAGCCTTATTTTTACAGAGCACCAATGTCCCTTTGATGTGTCCCTCGGTGTTGTCCCGCTGAGTTCAATGTCGTTAAGGTTGTACAATCTGTTAAGCAGTGGATAATGGAGGGAAAGTAGGATCTTCTCATGCTTCTGGGCAGAGTTCTGTTTCCTATGGGTTCCTTATCCCTGAGACACGAACATTGAATTGGGAACTCTGCTTCTTAGGTTGCAAGGTAAGGGTGGTTGGATACGGCCCCTGGGACAGGGAGGTGACAGCCACTCGTGGAGGCCAAGCAGACCATGAAGAGGACCCCAGCACATGGTAGCTGAAGTACCAGCCTCAATTCTTCCGCACCTACCCAGGCCTCACATTTGGAATTGAAACCAGGATGAGATACTGGTGCTCTGGCAGTTACCACATTGGCAGAGCAGTGTATATGGCACCTTGTTTGTCAGGCAGAATGTACCCATCGATCCTCTTGCTCTTAGCTTGGGAAGGAAGTCATGAGGCCTCCCCTCTCCTGGACTCCAAGCAAAAAATGGAAATTAAAGTGTCTATAAGACTCCACCATGTCTATTATTTGTTTGTTAGGTGCTGGCAACCTGCTTATGGCGCTGCAAGGCAGCAATGTGAATTACGACCATCCCCTGTAACATTTTCGCTTTATGGTCCAGACCTCAACTTGATTATCTGCACAGGCCAAGTGAGTTTTAATGAAGTGTGTGGGGAATCTCCTGTGAATAAGTCTGTGCATATTGTTCTCTCTGAGGGATCAGAGAGGAGGGAACGATATGTGATGTTTTATTTCTATTTCCTTGTTCTTTTTCATTTAGTTGCTATTCAATTATGATTTTTAAACAGCTACAAACAATGAGATTCAAATACAAAGTCCAACTGTTTTTAACATCAACCAGATATCTGATATCTTTTGGCAATCTGGGATCCAGAAATCAATGAATAAATTGCCATCATCCAGTGAATAAAATAGTCATCTGAATAAGTACAGCACAGATGTGCCCTTTCACTTCACTAACATGTACTGTATGCAGAATACCTTAAACATGATGCAATTTCATGTTTCATAATACATGCTTTTTTGTGAAACATATGTCTTCAGTTGTGATTGAAGGTACTACTATAAACCTGATGGCTATTATTATGTCTGTTGCAGTTGGCTAGTCATTCTAGAAACCATTTTTTCCCTGCTAATAGAAGAGATCACTTTAATATAAATTAGCTCAATAAAAATATTTATTAAAACAACAGTCAACAATCTGCTCCGCCTAGCATGCATCTTGTATGGTATTAGAGTGAAAGGACATATTATCATGTTACTAAAAAGAAAACTACTGAAATAAAAAGATTTATAAAAGAATAACAGTAAACAGTCTGCTCAATCAGGCATCCTAACTACTTAGGTGTGTAATTATAGAAATGACACAATGTTTATGCAAGTGTCTTAAGAATAACAATAAAGTGCAATGTGTTTTCTACCAAGGACGATTTACTTAAATAAATATGCTATAAGCCCAGCAGGGCTACTCACATGACAACAGAGGAGTAAACAGGGAGAGGCATTCCCTAATGCACAGTCAAAAGGGCATAAAGGCAAGGCTATGGAATATGAGGTTTTATTGGTGTCTGAAAGGTTAGTGCTTGGTCTCTTTTTTCTCTTGCTGTGTTTCAAGTATTTATGCAGAAGGGGTGGGCAGCATAAACAGAGCTTAAAGCTGTGATGCTCAAGGCTCTCCACTGTGCCAGGTGAATAAGAAGCCGAAAAGCTGGGAAGATGCCTGTTTGCATTTAGTGCTCATGTGTGTCTCGCTTTGTCACTGTCTCTGTTCCACTTTTTATGTCTCGTTTGCTCCTGGTCCAAGAAAGAAATCTAATCTCTATATCTTACTTCCAGATATCTCTCCTAATCACACAACTTATAGAGCAAATTCATCCTCTTTGCATCAAATTCATACTCTTTATAGCCCTCTTTCATCTCTAATCTTCCCACTGTGACAGGAAAATGTGCCCCGCAGCAGTGCCTTATGATGTCAGAATGAGAGGCTTCTGGCTGGATGAGCAAAAGAGTATTTAAAAGGCAATTTTAAATGTACAAGTTCTGACCACATAGTCCTCACTTGCCTCAAAAATGAAGGGAAAGGCCTCTCTGTAGCTTGGCCTGCAGTTTCCTTTCCACACAACTGCTTGCTCACTCCCCCCGCAGTGGGATGGGGGAAAGACTTGGAAGACTAAAAGTGAGACAACTCGTGGGTTGAGATAAAGACAGTTTAATAGGTAAAGCAAGAGCCGCGCACGCAAGCAAAGCAAAACAAGGAATTCATTCACCACTTCCCTCTGGCAGGCAGGTGTTCAGCCATCTCCAGGAAAGCAGGGCTCCATAACGCGTAACGCTTACTTGGGAAGACAAATGCCATAACTCCTTCCTTCTTCTTCCCCCAGCTTTATATGCTGAGCGTGACATGATATGGTCTGGAACATTCCTTTGGTCAGTTGGGGTCAGCTGTCCCGGCTGTGTCCCCTCCCAACTTCTTGTGCCCCCCCCCAGCTGACTCACTAGTGGGGTGGTGTGAGGAGCAGAAAAGCCCCTGGCTCTGTGTAAGCACTGCTCAGCAATAACTAAAACATCCCTGTGTTATCAACATTGTTTTCAGCACAAATCCAGAACATAGCCTCATACTAACTGCTGTGAAGAAAATTAACTCTATCCCAGCCAAAACAAGCACATTTCTGCAGCCTCTAAAATAATACAGAGTAGAAAATACTGCTGATTTGAGGGGTGGCCTTCTGCAGCTATTCTGTGCAAGAGTTCGTGATGGCAGAGAGTCAGTCCCTGGAGTGTTGGGTCCTCACCATTTATGACCAGCCTGTTTTCTGTGGCATTTCAACAGAGCTGGTCAACTGGTCAACTGCTTTAATGTAACAGACAAAATAATTTGTCGCAGTATTTGGGCCACATTAGTAGCCTGCTCCCAGTCCAGTTATTTCCCTGCAGTACTATGGCCTGTTTAACACTCCCATCTGAAGTGGGGTCTGTGGTGTTTTCACAGCTGAAAAACCACTCCCTCAAGATACTGGTCAGTAGGATGCAGGGGAAACAGCACACCCCTCCAATGCTTTGGCTACACCCCACTCATAACTGACTCAAATAACTGGTAGACATTACCTTACACCCTTATCCTGGGTTGGCCCAAGGTGACATCCTAGCAATGCTAGTAAAACTGGATTGGGTTGCCCTAAGGCTGCACAAAGATTTGGGCCTTTTTTGCCATAGGTAGAATTGGAAGATGGGATCTAGGTTCAGTAATCTGGGCTGAAAGCTCTGAAGACTTGGGTTCAATGCATCTTCTATAATGGTGTGATAAGACAAATGGGCAGCAGCAATTGCTGCTGTGGGGAACAGTGTTTCTTTTCTTACATAGCCAGTTAGCCCCTTCCAGGTACTTCTCAGGCCTGACCCGTAGTGGTCTGCAGATCACAACTGGTTTGAGGTTTATTCGGGCAGGATTTTGGTTCTCCTTTTTCAATACATTATTTGTATTATGTTATGGTAGCAGATATGTAGGAATATTTATGGCTCTGCTTTGAAGAATTTCCTGGCTGTGGTAGAGCCTCTAGCCCCTAAGGAGCCTGGAAAGTAACTGGTTCAAATGAAGAGCATGGGAAGCTTAGTGGTGTTATAACACTGACTTTGAAAACTAAGTTTATCGTCATTTTTACCTGGGATAGTTGCTCTTAAATTGTTGCCTTTTGTCTTTAAATAAACCCAATTTACTCCCATTTTTTATAACTTTCCTCATGTTTCCCTAAAGTTTCCAAAGGGGATCCTGGAAACATCAGCATAGTGTTTGCTTTAAGTTATACAAGGAATTTAAAACACTTAGAAGTAATCCAGACTTGAACCCAGGTGCCAAGAATGACTATAAATATTTTTAAGTCTGTGCAGACTGGGGTCACTAAGGCCCTTGGTATGAACAGCCAAATGCTCTGCACCCTCTGCTCACTGAGCTCAGGAGGGAAAGAGGACTCCAAACAGCTATTGACCAAAGAAGAGCTACAAAGCAACACCTGTAAGTGCAAATCCATATGTGGAAGTACAAGCTCAGCAGCTAAGGATGGGCACTGTTTCAATAACTAGTAATGAATCAAGGCATTCCTGTGCAGGGACAGGCCTGGGTGTGCATGAAGAATTAACAAGATCCAGCAGATCAGCTGTTGGTTTGACATTCAGAGACAGTCCTCCTACCAGCAAAGTTATCCCCAAAAACCACAGAGCACGTATCGCACTTTTACATCCTTTGTTTCAGGGTGGTGCATGTCACATCTTGATTGTACGATTGCACCCCTCCTGTTGCTGGGCCACTTGCTGTGGGGCCGTGATTTCTCCAAAGCAGGCTTGACACGGGGTGCTAATCCCCGGGCTTCAAGCAGGGGAGAAACGCTTTTAAAGCTGACTATGTTTGCATTCAGGAGCTGGAGGTGAGCAGTACGGAGGTTTGCATGAATGTGCTAATCAAACTGGGGCACTCCGTGAGCCTTGCCAGTGCCAGCTTACCCAGTGCTGCGGCGGTCAGGGAGCCCCTGGGTCCTCGACCTGCATCGGGCCAAGCTGTTCCCAAGTGAACTGTGGGAAAGTTATATGACTTTTGGGGCACTTAAGGAGACTGTGGAAAAATGTTGGAGGGCTGTCAGCACTTGCATGATTTAGCCTAAATCCTCTCAGCAGAGCGAATGTTCACAGTCTGAGGGGAAATCTCGCCTGTAGCTGTGTGCAAGCCAACTAACTTAGTCTGAAAGGACCAAATTAACCTTGGATAAGAGGTTTTTGTGCATGGATGGTTAGTGGATTAAAAGAGATGTCTAAGTGAAAGCCCAGGCTAAGAGAGGGGAAGGAGCAGCCCTGGCTGTGTACCCGCTCAGCACGGCCCTGCTACCCTCCCGCTCTGCGCCACTGGCCTCAGGGCCGCCGGGCTGCAGGCGGCCTGCGCTGCCCAGCCTCCCCTTCTCGCACGCCTTCCAGGGCTGCTGGCAAAGCTTAACACAAAACTTGGACCCACAGTTTAAAATTTATTTCCTGAGAGCTGGTAATGGCTTTTGGGTTTGGTTTGGTTTTTTTTTTGACTCAACCACTCTCGCTCAACAGGCAAATATGGGACCTCCGGCTGCTCCCCAGAACATGGCCGCCTCAGCTGCAGGCCGCCTCGGCTGCAGGCCGCCGGGTGCCCGCCCCAGGCCCAAATGCCCACCTGCATTCGGAGAGCAAAGACCATGTCAAGGAAAAAGGGTGGCACTGCATCCAGGGGGCACGTTTCGTACGGCAAGTGGATCTTGCGTACGATCACCCTATCGTGCCTTGTTTTAAAAGTCTTTGTACCTTGGAAAGCAAATACCCCGTGTTACTTTTGGTAGGGAGAAAAAAAGACTACTTTAATTGGATCTCTTTTTAACAGAGTTAAGTCACTTATCCCTTACATGGGAACTGGCTGTCCATTTGACGTCAGAAAGTTGTGCATCATCAAGCTGAGTACAAGCAATTACTTCATCTTTTTCAGAGTGAAAAACTTGCATCCTCCAGGCCTTAGCTCCAGCAGTGATGGCAACACTGGGAGTTCATGAGCGCAGTAACCCTTTTTGGACATCATCTTCTGCTTTCAGTGAGCAGCGGGACTAGCATGGGACCCACATCACTGTCTATGGCCTGGGTGGTATGTTCTAGCTATACCACACTCGCTGCATGGAGAATAAAGATGGCTTATGGCAGCTGGTGGCATTTGCAGGACATATAGCGGCTGCTGCGTATCGGCTCCATGCTGATACAGGGTCAGCAATTGCCTGACAGATTGAGATAAGACCAAACCTTGTCAAGATGCTTCTGGGGTACTGAGCATGTAAAATAAAAGGCTGTCTAGAAATCCTGCTCAGCGCTGTTAGTGTCTTGGAAAACGCCACACAGAGAAAAAGGACAACAGCCAGCATGCATATTCAGAGCAGGAACTACAGGCAGGACAACTAAATCAGTAGGTCTTTAAGACTCAAAATAACCTTGAAGCTGCCTTAAACCATTTTGTTCAGGGTTCCTTTTGTGTTCCTATGGAAAAGAGGGAGTAGCTGACTTGCTGTTGTACTGCGTGCTCTCCTGTGGCGCCGAATGGTCTTCTTGCAGTCAAAGTCATGCAGTAACAGTCTCAGATGTCTTTTAAGTTGAAATTTGGGTCCAGCCTGCTGTGTAATGAGCAAAGAGCAGGGAATCACAAAGATGCTTATGACCATTTTTTTGAATCTCTGAATTTGACTGGAGACTAAATAGATTAGACCAGGATCTCCAGTCTGCCCTCATTATTACACTAAAAATATTTCACTGTGACTTTGCAGATGGCAAGCTTGACATAATATCCACCCCATTATATTTAAGTTTTAAGCTACCCTTATAAGTAAACTCGTTATTTGCCATACTCTAGAACTAAAGCAATGCAAAGACATTTATAGCAATTACACTGATCTTATGTATCAAGCAGCAACATGAAATTAATATAAAAATACATGTATTTATGTATTTTTACTTTACTTTAACCAGCAGCTGGAGTTAATAATAACTGAATTTCAGAGTTAATTATAACCGAAGCTTGGGCTATTCATTTTTATGTTTAGGACAAACCCCCTGAGGTTTCTGTGACTAGGATTTTATAGCCAGAGACAAGAAATTTCACCACCACTGGAAACATACATATTCCTATCAAGTCAGTTAGAGAAGGAAAATAATCATCTTGCAGGAACATGCCCAGATAAACCCAAGAGGTAGGATTAGGTTAGTCATGGAAGATCTTCTCTCTTCTAACTCCTATATATTGCAGATAGAAGGAATCACTGGGAAGACTTTAAATATTCAGAGGGAGACAGCAAATACAAAAAAAAAAAATTGTTACAATGCCTTTGTTTTTCAAAACCTGTCTAGAGTTACAACCAGCATCAAGCAGATCCAGCAAATGGATGAACTAATGCCTAAGAACTGGAATTTCACTAGCCTAGGTTTGAGCCGGCTAGGAAACAGTTTTCCCATCCTGCAGAATACAAGATTTGTCTTCTTCCCATTCCTTTCACCAGAATGGAATCCAGAATTTACAAAGACTTTTTGTAAAGCATGAAGGTCATTCCTGCCAGGTAGGTCCATAGAGGATCTTCCCAGTCTTTAGGGAGCCTGCGTTGCAGTGGCTGTGTTGTCATTTTCTGTTTCTCAGGTGGGAAAGGCTTCTGTAGTCAGACTTTTCCACTCTTCCTTTGGCAAAAATTACACACTGGACAAGAAAGATTATACAGGTGAAAGTTCAGTGGAAAATACTCTTTTGAAGCATTTTGATTTTGATGAAGAAGCCTTTTCTTTTCCTCCATAAAAGGAAAACACGACCCCCACCCTGTAATATCTCTATTTTGCATGCAAGCAAACACAATTCCCCCTAACAATAGCTCTATTTTGCATGCAAGCGTACACACATTTCCCTTGGTTATTGTTTGTAGAGTACTTTGAATAGGAAATCGTATTTTGTGCTAAGCATTAGTGCAGCTTGCTGGCAGCTTGTTTGCCTGGTACCCTATGTGCCCCACCAGGCCCTGAGACACTTTGTGCTGCTATGAAGCAGCACCTCTCTTTGTTCCCTCCATTCCTCATAGTTTCTTGGTGTGTGCAGTAATGATTGTACACTATGTTTTAATTTGCATTTTTAAGCAGACATGGTCTCAGCCATCCTATGTGACAAGAACAATTAGTCTGACCTGCTATATGAATCTGTTCCTGCCTCTTCAGCTGCCACCCTTTTGGCATTTTGTATCTTATATAGAGGAAGGACAAAAGCCAAGCATTGAAACTGAAATCATTACATTAATATGTGTGAACAAATAACATGAATATGCTTCTGAAGCCCAGATACTCTGCTTTTTCATTATTTCCACTGTCAGAAAGAGATCTCTCACAAATGTTTGTCACTGGAAAGAGTGCACAGGAAGGAGGGACATAGGTAGGTAGACAGACAGACAGACAGACAGCTACCTAAAAGAAAGGACAGAAGAGGCAAATGTGGAAAGTTTGAACTGCATTGAGCATTATTTCCTGGAGACTTTCACAATGGAGTCAAAAGACCTTGTGTCTAGCAGGTAATTGTAGTCTGCCAAGGTTTGATGATGGAAAAGCAAACAAAACATCATTCATAAAATATGTCCACAGTACATGTGCTACAACCAACTGGGTCAGCTGGCAGCGTAGGAAGACCCAGATGACAAGACCTGGGAAGTCAGAGCAGCTGTGCTCTAACCCTGACTACTATTTATTATTTATTCACTTTGTTTTGCTTAAGCTGGGACATGCAGACCAACACAAATTTGCTTTGCCTCTTAGGGTACGTTTGAAGAGACAAAATGGGTGTCTATCAGTGGGTTTACCTCATGTGAGAGTGCTTACCATAATTAACAAGGCAATGTCTATCAGGGCAGGACTTGCAGCATTTGCTAAATTCAGATCCATCTAAAGCATGGGCTCACATGAAAGGGCATGTAGCCCAGGGTCCTACAAAGCAGGAGGCCTACTGCAACTGTGTTGATCTTGCTTGCCTGCAGCCATCCCTGAGGGTAAGTCCCCTGAAGCCAACCTTGCTAACTGTAATGTTGCCAGGAGGCAAAAAACACCCAACAGAATAACCTACATCAGCAATAGGACATTCTTTGCCTATTGATTGCCTGTAGTAAGATTTCTGACTGCATAAAGACAGATTTCTTTTCATACTGCCAGCCAACACTGCTTTTTTTCAGGAAGTCATGATTATTTTTTTTCTGTTGGTCCTGTAAGTGGCATGGTGTGAGTCTTCTCTGAAGAAGAAAGCACATAGCTGCAGTTAGCTTGGGAATAAATTTGTTCTAAAGTACAAAAGCCTGGGCTCTGCACTAACCACAGCAACATGGCTTCTGTTTCAGAGCTGTCTCACATCTGTCTGACGAGAAGCACAGGCAGCTGGAGTTAACATCTACCTGGAAGATAACATGTAGACATACCCATATGTATGCTAAATCTTTTAAGCATAGACAAAGCCTATGAGAAATAAAAGGTGACACATCTTATGCTCACTTCAGCTAGAGAAGTTTGATGTTGATCTTTACCTAGCTATGAAGCTAAGGATTTAGGTCTTGCTCAGGAATGGGAGGTTGATTCTGAAAGATGGATATAAATAGTGCATTCAGAGTAGGTTTTTTTTAATGTGTTGGTCAAACTGTATGTTTAAAGGAGGGAAGAAATGCTGTTTTCCTGAATTGGCCATCATTGTGCATGGCTATTTCTCAAGATAAGACAGGCTTGAGTTGCATTCCCAGGTCTTGGATAGAGTAACTTTTAATTTATTCAGCACGTTTTCCCAAATTAGCTTGCTTAAACATCAGTGACAGGCTAGCAGTGGTATGGTAGAGGGAGAGCTGAGCCATGGAGTCTTAGAGAGCTTCCTGAAGGTCTGTATCTTAACCAGCCGTGCAATTTATGTCTTCACAGCTGCAATTTGCAGCAATAAGGATCGATGACAAAGTGACAGTTTCACTACAGGCGAAGTGGCCCAATAGTCTGGCCTCAGCATCAGCCAGGAAGAATTACTTTTATATTTCTTGCCTGAACTTTAGTTTCTTATACTTGTGCTTAAGTTTCCATCTCTCCGTTTTTGTGAGTGAGCTGTGAAGCAGAAGCCGTAGTCTGTGAGGGAGATCCTGCAAGTATTTGAGCCATGAATTACTGTCATTCTGCCATACTGCTGGGCCTCATTTTTTGTGCAAATTCAACTCTGTGTTGTTGTCCCTGATGAAGTAAATGATGATGCTGAGCAAGTCTTTTCAATTCTGTCTGCTTCTAAATGAACTCTAGTTTTATTTCTCAGCATAATGCAGGCCCTACATCTAGTTTACTTATGATTTATATTCTGTTAAAAGATATGAGCCTTCATGAAGCCTACTGGCTAATAATTAATTAAGCTCATTTTAAGTCATTAATCTATTGTTCTGCATGATCTTTCCAGAACACATTTAAGATGTCTGATGCAATGTTTATTTTCAGCCCTTTTAATGAAAGTCTTCCCTATAACTGCCTGCTTTTATTTTCCATTTGCATCACCTGCAAATGATTGTCTATACAAGCCTAATGGTTTACAGTAACCCTTAAAATATTAGATACTTGAGGTGAACCCATTTAAGATATTTTTTTTACAAAAGTCTAGTATTCCACCCCAGCACCGTACTATACCTTCTGAACAGAAAGCCAAGTGCGCTAAATGTATCAGCATTATGATAGCCCAAACCCATTTGCTGTGGTATTGAGGACTGACACAGAAATGACCCTGGGTCTCAGTACATGGAAATTACTTGTAATTATTCTATATTTTCCAAACCTCAACCTGTTCATCTCGTAACTCTTTGGTAAAGACTCCTTTGAGCTGTCTCCAGCATTATCAGGGGAAATTCTGAGATCTCTGTTGGAGCTCTCCAATTTGCAGCCGAATAGCTGACCCATTTTTGTTTAGGGCAATGTGTCTTTGGTTATAAAATCATCATTCTTTATAAGCCTCTTGCAGGGGGACAAATGGATGTATTTTTTACTCCATGTGACATTTTTAAACTGATAGACATTATTTGCCCAGAGTTTTTTTAATCTCCATTTCATGAAAAATGAAGGTCTTTGGCCTAGAATTTCAATTTGATTTATATTCACAATTTCTCTCAACGTGTTTGAGCCTAGCTGATATCAAAACATGAACATTAGGTTTAATCATTACCAAAGGTTTCCATGTGATTTAATAGTGAGAAAGGATGTTGGTTTTCCTCATAATTTTTTAATTTCTCATAAACTGAATATCAAATTCACTAACTTTCATTCCAAAATCAGTTACTTTGAAAACCTGTAGGAAACGAGACCTTGAAAGAATATCCTACCATATTTTCTGTCACTCTATCCAATCTTGCTGCTGTCTCTTGTTAGTTGGAATCATTACCATACCTTAAAAGTAGCAACTTTGTGCAGTGAAATGGCACCATACTGCTCAATCTATCTGCTAGGTAGGAGTCCTCCGAATTTTTGCTGCATACTCTACCGAAATTTTTTGTGTTTATTAACACTAGTAAGTCAATAGAACTGTGAAAATATGAATATTTCTCTATTCCAAGTTATCAGGAAATAATGCTTTTTCTCTTCTGAGGCCAAGATCTTTAAGAGTGGACAGAATGTAAATCAGAATTGAAAAGGATTCAGTTCCCACTTGCCAAGGGGAGGTTCCCATCTGTGCTCACTGAAGTGTATGGGGAATTTTGCTATTGACTCTCTTGTGGGTCAGACCTTAATTCAAGGGAGGAGAGAGCATTTAGCTCTTTTGTATTGTTATCTAAAATGAAAATGCTTCAGCTAAATAGGCTTGTGACCATCTGAAGAAGCTGCTTAGTAACAAACATTCTCAGTTTTTCAAAGGTGTAAATCCCAAGAAATTAGGTGGTCTTGCCCATCACAGCAGCAAATCTAGACAGGTTAAGGGGGTGCTTCAACACCTCTTGTACCCCATGGAAGCCAAAACTAACTCATCAAGGCCTCTTCCATTGAATATACATCTTGCTATAAAAAGAGTATTCAAAAATGTTACGGGTCATCAAGGTTGTGCCTACCACCAGCCTGAGGAATCTCCTGGCAAAGAGCCAACAAAGCATAACCTCTCCTTCATCTTTTGCCACTAATCCACGTGAACAATGTGCTCTTGATACAGGGACTACATTCTGATCTGACCACTTGGACAATATTTTTTTCAGTAGTTTCTCTGGTTCTATCACTCTGAATAGTCACATTTTTATGTGGAAGTGTTTCTTTTGTTACCTTCAGAACAGAACTGGGGACTTTAATTCCAGTTTAGGGTGGGGTGGGCTACATGATAGACAAATTTTCCAGATTTTTACAGCTGCTGAGTACAAAATTGATACCTGTTGCCCTCCAGCTTGCTCCCAGAGCAACATAATTGCAATATTTATTTTCAATGTGCAGTTTGTTGCTTTCCCCTTCAAGTCAACCTAGTCCCTCTTACTCCCTTTTCTTTTTGCCTTTGCAGTGGGTAACATATGTAATGTGAAGGCTGTGTTTAACACCAGACTTTTGCTGTTCAGGGAGATGAGCATTGGGCTCAATGTATAAAACAAAAACATAAAGTAGCCCTAAAAATTAGTTTATGAATAATGGAAATTAAGAAATATCGCAAGAGGTGATTAAAAAAAAAAACAGAAAAAAAGAAACCCTTTAAAGCAATTATGAAGCATAGACCATCCATTGAACTCAGTGTAACAAGAGCTCACAAAGGAATTTTTCTAGTTGGTAGATAAATGTGCATGCAGAGAGTTCCCTATTCTGCCTAGTCCCCAAAAACCTTCTTGGGAGTATCTGTAGCTGTCTTATCAAACTTAAGAGTCCTGTCTAGGAGTATGCTGATGTGGGAAATCATCAGCTGGTCTTAGAGCAGCCGTGGTCTTCACTGACTAACCAGAACTCCAGAGGACATCTCTTGTGATTCTCATATATAACTTCAGTTTCAGAGTCTCTGCTGGTCAGGATGCACTGAAATGTTCACTTGTATATAGGTATAACACACATGTACATTTTATCAGCCAGCCTTTTTTAAAAGACTGTGTCCCATCAAATTGCTCAGCGTTTTGTAAGAACTTTAAGTTCTAGTTCTCAGTAAACACATCAGGGGGGTCATGCAATGTAACTTGCTGCTCAGCTGCTGGCAGGGGATGTAAAGCTGCATGAAATCTATCTTTATCATTATAGGAAGATTTGTGGAGTCACTGCTTTCATATCACGCTAATTACTGCCTTGACTTTTTAAAGAGCACGTAGTTTTCTCTTGCTTTGGTCACTGCTTTCTGAGATAAACTATTGAAATTCAATGGAGTTGTGGCAGTTGAACCAGTTAAGGATGCCACCTTCTGTTTGCTCTTACAGCTTCTGAAGGATGTGTGATTCAAATTCCATTGGGATTGCTCTTTTATCTTTGCAGTCAAAGATGTCCCTGCTTTTTCTTCTACTTTTCCCAGAGCAACGTAAGAGCTATGTGCTAATGTGTGCTGCAAAAATGTGTTTCAAAAAAGTAGACTGTAACTTTCCATTTGAATAACTTTGATTTATTTCAGCTACAGTTCCAACATTTCACATTAGTGGGCATGGTTGACGGATGGACTCAATGATCTTAGAAGTCTTTTCCAACCTAAACGATTCTATGATTCTATCTTTAATTGTATTTTCTAGTAAATTTCATAGGAGCTTGTTTGCAAAGAAGTAAGCTGGTATTGCAAACTGTCTTGTAAAATCTGAAGTTTCTTGCATATTCTTGCAAAAATAACCCAAATAATAGCTAACAAGTTTTGAAGCAATAGCTATGGGACAAATACTATAGTATGTTAAATCACACAGCAAGAACAGTGAATTGTTGCAGTCCACACATACATAGTCTGTAGATTGCTCAGAAAAAGCTATCCATCAGAAAAAGAACATATCTACACAAATATAGTTTGTAATCAGTTAAAGATGTGAGGAGTTATATCTGTAAAGGACTCATTTGCTGTAATACAGAGGCATCTAGAACAAAGACACTGAATGGAACAGATCTGTGTTAAACACCTTGTCTCTAACTAGTTGCTGAGCACCACATGGTACCAAGAATAAAAATAGCCCAAGTAGAATGGAGAACTTCAAATCTCTATCAGAGCCAAAACTCTCCGGAAATGTGGAAGACAACTGAAGGAAATTCAGTAAGCACTTTGCTCTGTGTTTGTAAGCAAGCAGTGCCAGTAGAAATGAAGACATTCAGAAGGTAGTCTTGTTTTTGACAGTGGCTGGTTCTGAAAAGCTTGTTGCAGTTAATAATTTTCTGTTAAGTAGAGCAGAGGCTGACTGTAGTACAGAAATGTGAGGAACCCTGAATTCCATGTAAAAATGAAACATATGTGTGAGAGTGGCTGAGAGTAAGCAAAGCCTTGCAATTTTGAGGGGTAACTAGGAGGAGACTGGGTCCTAATGGGAGCTGGGAAGAAAATTCAGAGAAACACTGGAAAATCCAGAGTGAAGCTGAACAAAGTTCTTATAAGCTGCTGGTTAATGCATGTTAGTGAGGAAGGAAGTAATTCAGGACAGTGTACAGAGTGAACTCCACAGTTCTCTGACACTGCAGGCCTGATTTGGTATGCAAAAATGTCACCAAACCCCCAACTCCTTAAGGTAAAAAAGGATGCAGAGCTCTCTGTTGGATCAAAACAAGAACAACACAGCAACTTGCATACATTGGACAACCACCACTTAAAAGGGTGGTGTCCAGAAAAAGAAATATATATCCAAAAAGGCAGTGCGTTGTACCATGTTTTTAACTGATTGCAGACATTCCCAGAGTGTGGGCAGTGCAGGCAAAGCCTCTAGCTCAGATGAACACCACATAGCAGCAGCAAATAATGCTCTGCCAAAATATGAAGACTGTCAACCTGAAAGTAAATATGACAGCTATTATTTCAAAGCTGCACGCTGACACATAAACCAGTGTTTCCGGAAACTCTACCAAAAGATCTTAAAAAAAAGCCTCAAAAACAGAAGATAAACTCATGAAGAGTGTTATTTACACATCAGCTAAACAGTAACAAGTGTATGAATGCTACTTCTTGAGTTAGAAGGATGCCAGCTCTTTTATTTTATCCAGGGGTATGATCCTGAAGTGACAGAAGCCAAAATAAATAAGGATATCTTTAGAGCATCTCAGAGGGGAGTGCTTTTGCCCCTGCTGGACTACTACAGAGCTGACAGTGCCCTCCCACTTCTATAGCAGTGCTGCATGCATTATCCTGCTGGACTTTGAGACTGTCACACCAGAGGGATGCGTGTGGTACAATGTGGCGCTATCAAAACAAATGACTTGCTGCTTCTTGATGTTAGTATTCATGTCTCAGAGGAGACATACAAGTTCAGGTGTCAGTAACATCACAGACTAACTGGACACTGTTGTTAAGGTTGGTTAGCAGACAGGCTGGATGTTCCTGGAATTCTGTGTTATGTGAACGTTGCTCACTTGCCATTCACAGGCTGATCTGAGGAATAACTGCGTGGCATCTGGTCTGTTCAGAGACATGTGCTCGGCACTGCCTGGGCAGTACCTAGTGCACAGGGGATGCAGGGAATGACACAGTCATTGCCAAGGTCCTTGCTGCAGAGTGGTGACTGAACAGCACAGAGAGCTTGAACTCATACAATTAACTGTTTCTACTCTTCTGCAATGCCCCAGTCAGTATTTTCCTGTAGCCAGAGCTGGGATTTTAGAAACCAGATCTGTTATGCAATAAAGCAGAGCAGTGACTAAAGTTCCTCTGCCTGACTTGGACAGTAAAGCTAACTGGAAGAAGTCCACCTTTTTCTTTTTGTCTCCAGTATGAAATACTTCAGTGAAAATACATTGGAAATTTTGTGTCTTCGTCAACAACTGGAAAGTAGAAGGCCAACTTTCTTTTTTCAGTTGTTAAGTTTTGGTTTTCCACTCCTTTGAAAAAGACAGTTCTTTTTGGCTACAAAAGAAATTGCAAGAGAAATCATTAGCAGAGTTTTCCACCTAGCTCAAATGTCATTCTTCAAGCAGCTCTACCCTTTTCAGCTTTCTTCTGATGGTGGTGTTAGACCAGGCAATTTGTAAAATTTGGTAGCTGTTATCGTTTGTGATAGGAATTGCCCTGAGACATTTGTCCAACAAATCCATTTCCTCTTTTAATTAGGATTGATGTACAAGTTGCATCCCGGTGTTGAAGCAGTCTCCAGCCAGCTCTGAACTTTTTGCAGTTGATTACAATGATTGCAGTTCTTTGGCCGGTTCTTCCAGCTTAACTTCCCTGCTTTAAAGAGAGTGGCAGTGGTTGGTTTCAACAGAGCAGACAGTTGAGTGGCAGTTTAGTAAAAATTATGTCTAATGTAACAGAACTGATCAATGTCATTTTCCTTTTAAAGAAATATTCTCTGGAAGGTGCTGTTCACCAGAGCACAGCTGATATAATGATCTGGATGGCATAAAGGGCTTTAAGAAAAGGCTGGAAAGAGCATACACGTGCACGGGGTAACTTTCAGTTACATCCAAGCACAGCCTCTCTATTCATAGCAACATAAATAAAAAAGCCACAAATAACTTCCAGGGCTTAATTTCACATCACTACCAAATGTGCAGGATAGGACATGTTGAGCTTTTGGGCTATATGTCACCTGGGAGGTTACAGAACCTGTATTCTGTCAGCCATTCTGGCTGCTGCTTGGTTTCCAGATCAATGTGAAGATGTTTTGATGAGTAAAAGGCAAATGACCTGTGATGTACCTGTTTGAGAAAGCCTCTCTCAGTTAATGATAAGCTGACTGCAACTGCACCATAGAGGAGCTAAAGTCCCATCATTATAAGAGGGAAGAAGTAGGTGTCAGGTTGCTCACACTTGGGACCCCAAATTTTTTTAAAGTCTTTTCTTCCCTAGATTGGTAACAGCCTCATGTCTTTAGCTTTCCCTATGAAGTCCCACCTCATTTTTCTACCAAGAGGAGAAAGGTGCAGTATGGTGTATGTTGGCTCTGAGGAAGGTGAGGAGGGTGGCTAGCACCAAATACAGTGGCTAGCACCAAATTCAGTGGCCACTGTGCCCTGATATTGATTTTTCCTTCAGAAGAAGTGTGAATAAAAAACAATTATTCTATGTTGCTAGCAATTTTTCCTGCATAAAACAGAGGTCATACATGACTCTAAAAGGCAAAGATTTGGGCATAATAATTTAGTAACATGACTGAATGTTAGGATGAGGTATTTAATCACATAGGAATAGCTGCATACCTCATTGACTATGAAAATGCTCCCTGCATGCTTTTTGGAGTGTGCCACATATTGCAAAGCATATATTATCCTGTAACTATTAATGGTAAGTAATTTAAGATCACTAGTTGCCTTTTCAGAACAACTCAGATGTGATGGTTACATTTCTGCCTTACTGGACTTGCTTTTTTGGGGGCATTTAGTCAATCCTGGCTTCCTAGATTAGGAACCTCTTGAACAAATATAGTTCACTTCTTTGTTCGTTTTGATATACCCTCACAGAAGCCATTAATTGCCCAATGAGCCCAATGGACAATTAATGGTTTCTGTGGATAATACATCAAACTTGTTATATATAAAACTTCTATGTGGAGCATAGTATAAAGTTTAAAGGGCACACACAGCAATCAGGAGTTCCGATTTCTACATCCAGCTTTTCCACTGACTTGAAGTAACTGTAAGAGTTATGACCCCGAAGCCCAGGCCTAGCAGAGTGCTGCAGAGCATCACCCCCCAGCATGGACAACCCAAGGAACTGTCTACAGCATGCTAATAGGATGGCTGAAAGAGTGAAATACCAACAGTTTGGGGGACATAAGTGCTTTATTTTGTACTTTATGGAGATTTCTTATAACCCTTGGGTTTCAAGAAGTCAGACAACTATAGCCTTGTACTCAAAGAGCTAAAGGAAAGCTCTTTTGGTTACCTGAGGTTAGCAGGTATTGTAAGAGCTGAGAAGCCATCTCTTCATGTGTAGTAGCCCTGCGGTCCAGGATTTATGCCAACAATGGAAGAGCCAGATGCCAATATGCATGCAATGCTTCCCCAGGAATGTGCCCAAACCACCAGTTTGGGTGCTGAAGGCCATGCATGAACATTTCGTGGAGTGGGACATCTCCACTACAAGCTCACTGCCTGAAGCAGGGCACTACCAAGCTGTGCTCCTCCCCTCCTTCCTTTTCAATCCCATGAATCTTAAGGTATTCAGCACAGGGCATCCCAGCTTTGATAAGAGAGCAGTGTTCCTTCCCAAATGAACTTGTAGGGTGCTCACACAGGGAGACAACATTGGGGCTTTGGCTTTCTCAGGCCAAGGAGGGAGCTGCATCCAGAGCTCCCCATTCCTCCCTGAACTTTCCAAACATCAGCAGTCAGTGTGTTGGAGACAGGCAGAGGAGCCATGCCATCTTGACTATTTTGCTGCCAGGCCCACTCTAGGAACACTTTCCCACCAGAGCAAATTTGTCAGGGATATGTAGGAGGGAAGGTGTAACCTTGGGTCTCTGCTGGGACTTGGACCAGAAGGAGGTACTGTGGCAAGAGCAGTATGCTCAGAGGGGCTGCCTGAGGTGCCTTGAGTACATTTAAGCAAAAAATCCAGTTTGGGGATTCACTGCATTAGCTGGCAGCTGAGCAAGAGTGTTTAGGGCTCTGCTTTTCAGTCACTCTTGCAATACTTAAGTCCCTTCCTGGATTCAGATCTTAATCTTGGTTACTCAGTTTTGCCATCTGTTGGAGTGGAATAATAATTTCTTTATATATAGGCTTTATATGAAGAAATCTATGGAGTTTAATTTATAATCTTTCAACTTGGTTTAATTAATTCAGAAGGAACAATATACACACAATATATGATATTTCTGACGTAAAATTAACAGTGGATGTTTCATTACAAAGTGGATACAAATATGTTACCCTTCTCATCTTTCTACTTGTTTTCTACTTTTATCAACAGCTACTTGGTTGTCACAAACAAAAGGTTTGATTTTTTTTCCTCTAAACATATACCACTATACTTCCACCAAAATATATAGATGTAAGTTATTCTAAGACCAGAAAACACAG
The DNA here is from genome assembly GCF_947461875.1 of Haliaeetus albicilla. NCBI lineage: Eukaryota > Metazoa > Chordata > Aves > Accipitriformes > Accipitridae > Haliaeetus > Haliaeetus albicilla. Next base: position 17,912,682 of record NC_091483.1, on the reverse strand, counting down.
TGAAGAATGAAGCACAATATTAAAAAAAATCCATTAATTCAGAGATGAATCAGTAATTTATTGCTTTCACATACTGAGTGTCACAAAATTCTGGAATCATAGAACATCTCCATTGTTTATGGTTGAGTAACTTTTTTTTTTTTTTAAAACTGGAATAGTGTAGACTGATTCTACAGAAATTTACATATGGAAATAACTTTACACACAAGTAATCTTGTTTAGTTCAAACAGAACTCGTGAATTCATAATGTTACCCTAGTGCATATTTAGGACTATGTTTTCATTTGTATATGGAACATGTGTTGTCCTTTGTTAAAAGGAGAAAATATGCACACATACATATATGAAAAGAGATAAGAAAAGGACAAAATATACAAGCTGAAAGCAAAATCCCTGCTTCTTCAACTGCCCTTCAGTTTACTAAAATAATGTTTGTTTAATACATGTTAAACAAAAAAGTCAAACCATGTTATCTTACAGTTGCCTATTTTCCTAATGAGACTCAGTTTGTCCTCCTCTGCTTTTAATTCTGAGTTTGACAACCTGAAAAATGCATCTTCAAAATCAGAATATCTACTCTATAAGATAAATATTGTCTTTGTGTATTAAAGGATACATGTGCTTCCAATACAGAAGGTGTGATAACTAGGACTACTGCTAACTTATTTTCTTGGCTGCCGTCCCACCAAATGAGTCACATTTAGTCAAGATTTTGCCCTTATTACGTGCCTGGGGTCAGTATCCTGGAGATTCAGTGGTTACTAATGGTTACTCAGCCAGAGAAATGAAGGAAGAGGTAAGGCAGAAAAAAAGCATATACGTAAGGTGTATTTTTCTAAGTCCTGCTGTGAGAGTGCAAGCTGAAGACATTTCCACCCCAAAATATCTGCCTCTTTGGGGTGCTGCAAAATGCACTTTTTTTATGGTCTCAGAAAAGGAGAGTGATGGTAAGCCCCTTTTTGAGTAGTCTTAAAAAAACCTGTGACAGCAATGCAGGAAAAAACCCAAAGATCTTCTTTAAATCCAGTGTCTGTGAAATAACAGGTTGGGGACAATATATTGTAGGTGCTTCCCACCTCAGTCCCCCAACATCCAGCTGTATAATCCATGCTGTAAACAAGAGCATTAAAAGATGTAGCCAATATAAAGATAGATTCTAGATATAGCTAACTTCAACAATTAGCCTAATCATATAAGATTAATTTTTCTGTGGTTCATGTAATTGTCTCTTTTCCAAAAGTCTGCTCATGTATCTGTCTGGAACTCAGATCATATTGTTGTTTCATGTCACTCTCGTTTGACCTAATACCCCAAATTTTTATTCATGGTTAAAGGCCTAAGTGAAATGGCCACTTAACCAAATGCCTACATTTCAGCAGCTTCACCAAATGACCAGTTTGACAGAATGACTGTGATAGGACTTAGAGCTAGTGCAGCTCCCTTATTAATCATTGCTCATTGACCTTTAACAGCAGCCAAATTGTATCTGAGTGTAGTGAAGGTGTCCAGAGGGTTTGTGTGTTGCAGGAGGAGGGGATGGAGTGGAGAACAAAGAGAGAGGAGAGAGGGTTATTCTTTTTGAGGGGGACATTTTCCCCATTGATCTTAATCACAAAAATACCATGATGACAAAGGTGCATGGACCAGATCATTGAATCTTGAATCTTGCTGTGCAATTAAATGGTGGGTCTTGCTATTTGAAAAGAATATATATTTGTCTATCTAGGGCACGGAAATGAATAATGCCTGTTACTGAAAGAAAGTTATGTGGGAGTAAAATAGTCCTTGGGACTGGAATTCAGTTGCCAGCTTAGCTCTCTGCTGCACAGTTTTGCGGCTAATCAGGGCACACAGAAAGGGTTTCCAGCTGCTCTGTGCTTTCCCTGGGGAGAGATTTTATTGAGTGCTTGTGTGTATATGTGCGGCAGCACCTCTTTCAAGCAATGTATGCAGTGGCCAGGGAGGCTTATTGCTGAGTCTGTTTTGTTGATGGGTTTTTGTTTGGTTTATTTGAGGTTTTTGTTTGTGTATTTGGTTTTTTCTTTGTATCCCAGAGGAAACAGCTGGGAAAAAGATTTTGGAGTAGGCCTGCAGGCCTCTTATGCCAGTTTATTTGAGCTGTTTGTTATGTTTGAGTTAATTTGTCCCATGTTTAAAAAAAATGTGGACTCCTAAAGAATGTAGATGTGCATGAGAAACATTAAAAATAAACAAATATTCCAATAATACCACCCAAATTGTCCTAATGTTGTTGGATAAAATACATCTATGTGGGTATTTTCAGTGTGATGAACCAACACTTGGGAACATATTCCTAAAAGGAGCTCATTCAGCATTGGCTATGACCGACTTTTTTACTTGAAGTCAATGAAAATACATTTGCAAGTAAGGATTACTCATGCACGAATGGTCTTCAATGATGGAACTTGTACCAGCAGCCCACAGAATGAGACAAAACCTCCGCATAGTTGTGTTAAAGGTTGGGTTTGTATTTGCTAGGGCAAAGATGGAAACTTATTTATGTCTAACAATGTTAACCTAAAAATGCAGCTTTTAATAAGGAAAAGTTCTTTAAAGCAATTGTGTAAAATCTCCGTCTTTAATATGGTTTCCATTTGCTAAATAACTTCTTCTCCCATTGCGATGCTTGAGTTCAAGGCTTCGAAATTTTGCAAGAAACACTCATTTTTCACATGATTAACAGACAAAAGGAGCAGACAGGCAAAATGACACCCTCTGTTCCTCTAGTATTTTTAAATAATTAGTCCATTTTATTTTAATGTAAAATAGATTTTCTCAATTTTATCGTAAGAACATGATATATTTATGAAAAAACTCTAAGTACAGCTTTTTCTCAAAATCAAACCAATTTCTTGGGGTTTTTTTCTCTTGCTTATTAGAGTATTTCTTTACCCTATACCAATGAACAAGAATTAATCACCTTTTTCATGCTGAAAGCTACATTTCACTTTGTTTTCCATCACTTACAGGGGCAGATCCTCAGCTGATGTGAGTTGATCTCCAATGAGGTTAGTAAGCTTGTCTCTAAGCAGAGTGTTGAAGTTCCAGTCCTGCTTTTTCAAGGCCATATAACTGAAGTTTTTTATGATATAAATATAATTCACGGATTGTCTTTCAATTTGTTGATAATTCTGACACTGTAACTGTTCCTGTCTTAGTTACTCCCTCATATATAACTGATTGTCTAAATTGCTGTTTTACCTTTTTTCTGTCTTTCTAGTTTTTTTTTCCCTTGGGTTGATCTCACTTCTTACTATATGCCAAAGGCTGGCGTTAGGTAATTATGGACACAGTTTGATACTTGCTTCTAAAACAGTTTCTGTAAATCCTGTGGCCAAAAATCCATATTTCTTAGCAGCAGATTCTTTGCTTCATTTCCATATACAGTTTTTTGCACACAGATTGGGTTGTTTGCAAACATTGGTACCATCTAACTAAAGACATTCCTAAGAGACCACAGCTGATTTTTTAGTAAGTCATTATCATGGTTTCACTGACAGGGAGGAGTAGGATTCCATCACCTCAAATCCAATGTCACTGTAAAATCAATGCATACAGTTTCAGTGAAGAGCCAGAAGTACGCTGCATGCACTGATTCTGCTTATGTGTTTATATTAAGCATAACTGTGATTTTCCATGTTGATCTAAGATACAGCATTCAGTCTGTGGAAGAGACTGGGAGACCAAAACAGGAACCTAAAATACAAGCCAGCACATGGTGCCAAGAGAGAATGCACTCCGAGGCTGTAGTACAAGACATAGGTATGCAAGAGGATGTCTTTCCTTACCAAATGGGTTAGGTATACATCTGTAGCCTGTCAGCTGGATACAGTGGAGTAGAGAGCAATCTTTTAAATTTATCCTTAGTGCAAATAGATTAATTGCAGCTTGCTTTTATTTCTGTTACCTACATCTATGTAATCCGTGTCTTTGCAGTTGGTTATCTCTTTTGGATTTTGTAAGTGTGAGTAATCTGCTTTTAACTTTCACCTAACTTCACAAAGAACTATTTCAAGGTCACTAGCTAGCACCAAAATGTTCTGTGGCTGCGGCTGTCCTTAGAGCCAGAGGTCTGAACCACCCCTGCAAGTGCCTAGCAGTTGCCTGCTTTTCTCTGTAATACTTAAAGGCAAGAGGATATATACCCATGTAAGATGCAATAGTCGGCATTGAGAGTGAATAATGCAGTGATTTAAGGGAAAAAAAAAAGGTCTTTCTATCACCACAAAAACTCTGGCATGTGGCAATTAATGGAGAGCATGCCTGCACCTGCAGAATCCCGGCAGAGTTGGTAGCCACCATTCAGGGCACATCCATAATACATCAATACTTAATACTGATCAGAGAGCAAATCACTAGCTGAATAAGGAAAGTCTGCATACCTGCTATTAGCTCAGACGTGAAATAAGTAAATGTGGAAAAAAGGTAAAATTATTTTTCTATATCTTGGTTGCATTTTACAAATATAAGCCTTAGAAACAAAATCAGCCTATAAAGTCCTTTGTCATTATTTCCTTCCCATTTCCCTTCCAGCCCAGCTAGTGCATTTGCAGGTGAGCTCTTCGAAACGATCCTCCCACGTAAGAAGCTATGGGAGCTATGAAATATTACCGCAGTCCAGTTATCTCTGAAATGCTGATCTGCCTGGCTAACATGGAGCTGAAATGCAGTTATTCCCTTTGACATGAAGTCAGTTGTGAATTTACCAGATGAATTTCCTTGACAAATGGCTACCACCCACTCAATCCATCACTTCAGGGAAGCTAGGCTGCCTCATACTTTTTCTTTCCTGTGCTTTTATCTTTTGTTCTGCCTCTCAGAAAGATCAAGGGGTAAAATCCAACCCAATATTCAAAAGTATGTGATTTAGAGCACCAAACAAGTAACAAAGAGATCTTTTAAAATTGTATATTATACAGCAATCATGTACTCCAGAATTTCCTCCTTTTTAATATAGAAAAATCAGCTAGAATTCTTCATTAATATTTTAATTGGCTTAAGTGTTGAGTTCCCAACTATCCACATGGTAATTTACACTTATACTGTAGCTGGTGGGAGTTGGTTTATTTTTCTTTGTGCTAATCCAAGGATCTCACTTCCTGCGACAGGAAAGCTGCAGATAACAGTTGTACTGCAGGGGTGAAAGGCACAAAAGAAAAGGTAAAATATGTGTGGAATAATTTTCCTAAAAACTAGAAGAAAAATATTTATTAATCTATTATCTATCATACCAGGTAGATTAAAATAGCTAATAAGCATTTTGTGTTGATGAACAACTCTCAGCCTTGTCTTATCTAAGCAGCCAATGGTGGAAAGGTGCATTTTTAAAGAATTAATATGTAAAAAGCAATTTTTCTGTTCAGCACCTAGTCTCTGGGAAGAGGGAGGGGATGCTCAGCAGATACACATCACCTTGGAAAATTAGGTGGCAGAGCAGCTTATAAATTTCCTAACCTATGCATGTGCTACTTTCACATAAGCTCTGGGGATATCCATGAAAGCCACCATCCCAGTGCCTTCTCCTGCAGGGCACTGGCACAGCACAGAGCTGTGGACAAAGCAGGGCTGGAGAGGGGCTGCCAAGGGAAAACCTGGTCCAGCAGAAGACCTCTCCTTGCGGACCTTGGCGTCTGGGGAGAGCAGGGTGCCCTCTGTAAGGCTCGGCGGATGGCGGGGCCAGGGCATGGAGACAGAGAAAGCCCAGACCTATGGCTGGTGTGAGCCTGGAAAGGGGCTGCCAGAGGAGAGGGCAGGCTGCCAAAATTTCTCTCCTTGTCTGAAGTAGGGTGTTGTCCGAAGCCTGGGGCTGACAGGTCGCATGGAGCTGCTCTTATGCGTCCCCCTCCCCTGCACATCCCGGACCTGGTGCCCCGGTACCTTGTGCCTGGGTTTTCTGTGCCAACAGTCCCTGACGATGGGACAGGGAGGAGGCACTGCCCCTCACTTGGCTTCCCCACTCTTTCCTCAAGAATCATGGGGATTGCTTTAGAAAGTGTTTCATCTTTGTCACTGTATGGTTTTGCTGTTGTCGGTGGCATTGCTGTTGTTTTTTAATTTATTTCTTAAGGGGATGAGGCTTATAGGAGCGTGGGGTTTGCCTGGATGTCCGTCTTTGTTGGTTTGGGGGTTTTTTTGAGCCCAGTGGCAGATTTCAGCCAAATGTGACAGAGGGCTAAAGCTCTCCCAGATAATTAAGTAACAAATGTCATGAAAATAGACAAATGGGTAGAGGAGACAGATGCTGGAAATGCCCTTACTGTGGGAAAAGCTGCAGAGTGGTATCTCACATCATTAGGCACTAGAACAACCACATGGGAAAGGGGCCCCTGTAAATGCCCCGAACACAGAGTTAGCTTCAGCTGGGTTTGTGTTTCATGCATGCCAGAGCGGACCACTTATAAAAGCTCCACAGAAAGCAGGATTAATTCCTTCTGTGCCCAAATAGCTATTGGTTTACTGATTGGGGCCCCCTCAAAATGTTCTTTGGATTCAACTGTTTACATTTTTAGGAAAGATATTATCTATCTGTAAACAGGTATGCTTAGGTGCATATGATTTAAACAGAAAAAATGTCAGTTCCCTTATTCTCCTCACAACCACTTTACTTGCGGTATGGTCTGCACTTCAGAGACTTAGAAAAATGGGCACAGTTAAGACTACATTGTTTTGTACCAACAAAGCTGTACCTGTCAGGAGAATTGAATCGCCAGTGTGGGCAGGGCTGCATATGTTTACAGTGCGTGGGATTCAAGAACAGAGAGTAGAGCCCAGCTGAGAAATTAGGAGAATCAGCTCACACCATGGTATAGCGGTGCCCTAGCCATAATGTAGATGCAACAGTTACCCCAGCCAAAATGGCTGAAGCTAGCAAGATCAAGAGCTCCGTATATTTCAAATTAACCATGTTGTTAAATATTCAACTGTCATGGTATCCTGGAGTAACACCGGATGAGAGATACATGGGGACAAATAAGGCAGGCAAGTCCTACAGTGGCCAAACATTCCAGCTGTTCGTGGCCGCATCCGGAGCACAGCTGGGGACTAGTGCCAGATGGTCCTGGCATTTTTGGGAATACAGTAAATTCCAGCTCCAGACAAATTACCTGAAAATTTAGAAGATGCCAGGAGGGTCATTTGCAAACCCATTCCTGGGGTCCCGAAGCTGATCACCCTTGCTCCTACCTTTCCACTATGCTGAAAACTCATGATGGGTTTTGTGGGACTTTAGCCACAGTCCAGAAGAGTGGAGGTCAGAAAATAGACACCTCTTGGCTTTGTAGCCCATAATTTGGGGAGTGGTTTAGATCTGTGGCTCAACCCAAAGTTCAAGGGAGGGAGTAGAGTCAAACTTCGTTCTGTAGTCCAGCTCTATTTAAAGATGCATTTTAAAATAAAAGCCTTTTCTGGATAGCCTGTGCAGAATTTATTACTAAGCAGATGCTCAGTTGTCTTTATAGTATCAACCACTTTAATATTCTGTGCTATTCCCAATATTTCTGCTACCATCAAAAAAGAGAGAACGGTCTTCTCCTTTAAGTCTCTATTTTAACTCGGTGCTTGCTGTGCACTCCCCTGGGTGATTTCAGGTTACCTGCCTTCTGTGGCATGACATGGAGAATGACTATGAGTAAAGCACCATAGTATTTTAGCACATGTTCAGTACCAACAAGGCAGCATAAGCGAGGGGAGAAAACAGAAGCCTAATCATTACTCCATGTTCCTGGTGCCTAAAGAGAGATACTGTCCACCCACACAGTCTGTGATCAATGCCAAGTCTTTTGCAAACTTAGGGCTTTAGTTCAGCTTCTCTGATTTACACTTGTGCATTCTTCCTAGCTCCCACCTTTTTGGGGACATAACGAACTGACAGACCAGAAGCTATTCTTCCACAATGCACAAAAAGGGCATGCTGGGGATGTAAAGGTGAGCTATAATTGCTGAGGAAGGTCCTCTCATTCGGAGAGGCTAAGAACAAAGCCTCTTCATACCTTTGTAGGCTTCATGAGATAACACAGTGGCTTAGACTTGATAGGATTCCACCAGGCTGTACGCAGTCACACAGAGCTGCCCACCTAGGACCTCTTTACCCCTGTTCCCCCGACTTGCCCACTATTGCCAATGTTTTAAGAGCCGCTGCATCTTTTTTTTCTCTCTGTGTGGGTGCTCCATAATGTCCCAAGCAGGGAATGGGTCTCTTTTGAATGAGCTCTGAAACACGGCTATGGTGACATCATTTCATTAAAAAGGTGCCAGTATGAGATGCTCAGGAAATTCAAGAACATTTATGTACTGTCCTTGTTAAAAATAGATCACTTAAAATATTGTGTTGTGTTGTAATCAAGAGTAGACATGTCTCAGCCATGGGCAGATAGTGGAGAAGCTTCTGAGGAAAATAATTCACCCACTGCAGACACATCGATTAAGAAAATGCTTTTTACTTTACAAAAAAAAAATAGAAGAAACACAAAACACTGGGGGGTGGACATCTTAACATGAAAATCATGAATCTTATGTCAAAATTACCTAATGACATACAGCATGGGTAGGAAATATGCATTTTAAGGGTCAAATTCCCTAGTAATATGAATAAAGGAATATTATAGAGGAGGTCTGTGTGAAAGAGTGCGTATGGGCTAATCCATCTAAAATTGTCTGAATGCTATGCTTACCCTCCTTTTTGGCAATTCTTATAGTTCTGGTTACATTATAAATTAGAGCATCATCGATTGCCCCAAAAACTTAAAATGAGTTGAGAACTTGTGTTTCAATGAGAGCTTGCTGTAGGAGGCATAGACTCTAATTCAAACTCATCTTTTGGTGCAACAAGCATAGAACCTGTACTGTTTTAACAAATGCAGATAGTCTTTGAAAGAACCAGTAATTGGTAAGACTTTGTCTGTTTGTCCCATTTTGTCTATGGAAAAAAGTGAAGATAGGCTTTTTACACTGGAAATTATAATCAGGAAAGAAAATGACAAATTAAAACAGCCTTACCAAAGGTTAACGTCTGGTGGATTAGAGGAACCTAATCTATTTGCCTATGAATATACAACGGCAATAAGGATTATCAGCAAGGGAAAAGGGGAGGGATTTTTAATCTGAAATAGCTACTATCTGCAGCTTGGCTGCCTTCTGTGGGGTTGTGTGTGCATGCAGAAGGGTACATGTTTGCTTAAACTTAGAAATCTCACTGAGGTTTTATATGTGAGAGTAACGTAGTTTCCTAGTAAGTAAAAGGGGTCCATGCAGGATTTTTATTTCTTTTTTTTTTTTCTACTTTCTCCCTCTCTAGCTTCCTATCAGGGAGAATATTTTTATTCCTCTGTGGCTCCTACTAATCAGGGTCATATTTCTCCCTACATGTTATGGGTCCTTATCAATACCAGGGTAAATTTTGCCACTGATGTCACTGAAGATGGAATTAGGCCTTTATATATAAGTATATTAGTGATCTAGAAGGACAAACCAAGGAAAATAACATAAAATCTCACAATAATCATATTCTTTTATATATAGTTATAATAATAATAAATATAATTATTTTAAAAAATTCCTAAATTGAGAAGAAAAGTCTGCTAAAACACTGGTTAAACAATATGTATCATTAATTCATACATGCTAATGGAAGGAGATTATGAGGTCATGTACAAATTAGGAGGCTTCGAGATTACAAGGTTGGGCTGGTGATAAAGCAACAACCCAGTTAACTATTAATTGGGTTTAATGAGTACTCAGACCATCTCCTCTACTGCAGGGCCTGATCCTCCTATGCACTGCAACATATGGAGTCTTTTGTATGCAAACTAAGTAGGTGTACATTGTGACAGAAACAGGAAAATTATAACTACTTATTGCTTAGCATCTTAGCAAAGAAGACACTAATGACTGTACATTGCACAAGATTGTAAAGAATTCTTTTGATGAAATAAATGTTAAAATCTAAGTTTCTTGTAAATATTGTCGAAAGCATCCTTTTAAAACTGTCTGCATTGTTATATTCAATTAACTCCAGTTTACAAGATTCTTGACACAGATTTTCTTTAAAATATACTAATATTATGTATTTTGCCTTTTCAGATCTATTATGAATAGAGTACTTTTGACTATTATGAATTCATTAGCATGATGCAATTTGTATTTAGAGTGTACAAATAATCTCTGGCCTCAGCAGAGCTGAATGAAAACACTGCCATGTAGCTCTCAAGGCTATGCTGGAGAGCACTATTTTTCTGTAACTGAGATTCATTATCAAGTAGGAGGCAGGGCTCCTCTTCACAAGGAGCTATCTAAGAACAAGAGTAATTGTCAAGTCGTATTTCCTTTCTCAGGATGTTATATTCCTTGTCAACCCAAACCTAACCTGGGCTCCGATCTGGGGATGGTCTTTGCAGCAGGGCTGTCTCCAGGTGTGGAGAAAATGTGCTGCAGAAAGTGGTGTAGAGAGAGATGCTGAATTTGAAATGAATAGTGGATATAAAGATGCAATTTACAAACCATTGGTTTCTGTAATCAATACTATCCGGAGACTTATTGTACTCCGTACCAAAGGGGTGTTACCCCCAAAATCCTAAAGACACCCAGGTGTCTTTGGGACCTCTCTGTGCTGCGGGGACAGTGAAAGGATGAGTGGAACTTGAGGGCAGCCAGGAGTCTCCTCAGCCTGAGGAAACGCCACCAGAGGGTGGTGTGAAGCCAGGCTAGCTCACCTTGTGCGCCCTGTCCTTGCCCCTGCCCTGGGGGGTACCTGGAGGGACCCCAAGCACCTCGAGGCTGGTGCCTGGGGTGCAGGCAGCCAGCAGGGCTGAGCGGGGCCCTGGCAGCCCCTTGAGTCTCCCACCAGTTAGCTACACACGTTGAATCCTTGAGTATTTTAAGACAGCCCTAACTATGCCAGAGCCTGTTCTGGCCTGTGGCCAGGAAAGAGCTGGAGTAATCAGAATAGGAAAATGTCTCACAGTGGTATTTCCCTCAGCTGCCCTCAGCTGCGCCTGGCAAGTCCACGCCACAGATGCAGAGAGAGGCCTGTGAAGGTGGTGGCCTGCAAAAAAGACGCTGGGCTGTTCTGGGACTGCGGTTTCAGGATAAAAAAAAGGAGTAGCAAGTATTTCACTCGGGGCTGTTCAGCTGGGATTTATCATGAAGGTTTAGCTGTCCATCTCACCCACAAGTTTACTTCCATGAGCGGAAAATTGATTTTAACCTTGTGCGGTTGTTTTTGCACCAATGATTGGGTGTGAAACATGAGCACTTTCATAAGCCTGATCCGAGAGGCCTTTGTACCAGTCGTGCTTAGGGCAGGCAGCCCCACATGGGCAAGAAAGAAGAAAATCTAGCCCCTGATGGCTCTCTTTTTTTAAAATGAAAACTCAACAGAATCTATAAATTGAGCAGTCCCCCAATCAGAGGAAGTGCCCTTTCCTGACAGCAGAAGTCAACAGGGCAATCAAAAGGTTATTTAGATCCTGCCCTCTGGAGCCTGAGATGCAATTGCCTTGTATTAGTGTTCATAACTAGAAAAACTGTTCGTTATTGTAACATCAGTTCATCCGAACTGGGCGTGGCTGGGGGTTTTTTGTGCTTAAAGGAAAGATTGATAATGTTGGGGCAGGACAATTCAGATGGTGGGTATCTCACACAGTGTATAGCATCAATAGTCATGCTAGTTAGGATAGACTTTGAGGTCAGAAATGGGCCAACTCTGGCCCCAGTATGTAATATACGTAGAGGAGCTACTAAGGTAAGTTTAGTTTGCACTACTGTCCCGATTCAATGTCGGGGAAGGTTTCGATATGATCCCAAGAGCAAGATTAAGACACAAATGAGGTCAAATGCCGTATACCCAAAAAAGTTTTAGTATCAAAAGTATCAAAAGTAGAAAATATTAGCGATAGGAGAGAATGGAAGAAAAGGCAGAAATCAAGCAAGCAGTTGGGATGGAGTTGCAAGGATAGTCACCACCATGGATCCAGCGGCGTCCTGTTGGTCATCAGTCTTCAGTTCTTTGGTGGTGGGTGCACACCACGGCTTGTCTCCACGGGTTTTTATAGGGCATAGTTCAATGATGCATGCACATACGTACTGTTCGTGCACTGTTCACGTGCTGCAGGTTTCGTCTATCACATGACCTTCTCGTGATCAACACTAGAAACCAGTATCTTATCTCAAAGACTACAGTTTCCATGAGGATGGTAGTCTCCACATTCCTGCATGCTTCGTCGAGCTTCAGCCCGTTTCCTCCCCTGGATGCCTCAGTGGCCTGGTAATCGTCCTTATGGACAGAGGAGTGTCCTGCTTAAACAGGCCATCTCAGAGACAAAGGGCTCGAGGTAAGCAGTTCACAATTCAGTCTCTCACATCAAACAATCCTTGAGATGAATGGCTTGAGATGACCGTCCAGTCTCTCACACCTAACAGTCTTTGAGACAAACAGCTCCAGACAACAATTCAGTCTCTCACAACTACCCAGGCTAGTACACCTCGTTTTTTAAAAGGCAAGTGATCTCCAGGGATGACTTAGAAGCACTAGAGAAAACAGTATCCCTCAGCATTACTACCTCCTTCACTTTTCACTGTCTGTGAAGATGCCCATCAATGCTCCTCAAGCCATACTATAAATAGGGGGAGGGAAGACAGGTAAATACTCAAAACAGATGAGGAGCGGAAAGAGGAAGAAAGTATCATTAAGATAACATTTACTCTGGCTTTCCTGCATCAAGGAAGGGCATCTAACAGAGAGTGCAAATGTGTGCTGCAGTCTGAATCCAAGCAATCATTATGGTCTGATACATGAAATGGCTGCTGATGTTCCCAGAAATAGACTCTGTGAAATACATCTTTTGCTGATTTTTTTTTCCCAGCTTGAAAGGACAGAGCAGACATAAACCTAAAAGACTAGTTAATAAAATATACTTTTTACCAGAGGAGTGAAATTAAACAGGAGGATCTTGAGCTGAATTCTTTATCTTCTAAAGTATAAGAAATAAGTATATTCATTATGATGATTGGCTTGTCTTCCCGCTCCGAGGAGCCTGAGTCCAGACTGTTCTCTCTTGTTCTCGGTCTTGTTCTTTGACCAGCATGAAGCTGTTGGTGAATCTATGCTGATCATTAAGTAGCATTAAGGCAAAGGTTTCAGGATCACAGAATAGGTCTAAGCCATATTTAAGAGCAGAGAGGTCAGTTCAGAGCCTACTTAAACCTTTAAGTTGTGTGACCAAGGAACCAATGAAACAGCTGTGGGTGACAAGTGAGACTTCTGGAAAGGAAGGCAGGCAAAGAGGACACTGATCTTCTCACCCAAAGAGTTACTGCAAAAAGTGTTGAGTGGATGTGAAAGATGAAAGCCCTAGCAGGAGACATGCCTTTTTGTGCTTTTTTGGCTAAGCTTCTAACAGTGAGCCACGAAGTTGTCATTCAGCCCTTGTCAGCTGTAATACGTAAGCCACATGCAAGGCAGCTCCATACAGCTGAAAGGAGTGCTCCTAGATAGCGAAGTCGGATTTGTAGCCTGCCATCAGGACAGCCAAACATACATTGCTGCGGTGTGAATTATGAAAGTTAGTTTCCAAATGGCCAAGGGGCAATAAACATTAATATAAACTAGACATGGGCCCATGCCAAATAACCCCAACTCTCAGGGTGTTTGGATTGCAAACATTTGATTGGGATCCAAGCTTTGCAGCTGGCCTTATCTCTGCAGTGGCCAAGCCAAAACCCCGGGGTTTGTGGCCACCTGGCACATTCTGTGATCCAAGGATGCAGTGTCTGATTACCTGCTCCTTTGCCACTTCCAGCTAACAGTCCTTTTTATCAACTGTCCCATGTGCTTCCTGTCTTGCTCTAGTACTCTTTTTCTGGCTTCATGTTTTTTCTCTTTCTTATTCATACTGAAAGTTCTCTGTATAAGGGACATGCTTTAAGTCTGTCGTGAGCAACTTTGGGTAGAATTATGCAACACTGAAAAATCATCAATGGAAAGCATGGAGTCTGAGCATGAACTTTGTACCTTCCATGCAAGGCTGAAAAAGGGCACTAGGCTACTGTGCTTGTGAAACAGAGGTGGGCAAGAAGTACATTTAATAAACACACCCAATTCAACTTGGAAGACCTTCCGATGTTTTAAAAGACATAGTAGGGCTGGTTAGCAGTAGGTGCCTGTGGAATCCGAGCCAGAAATCTCCAACCGTTCCTGGGGTCAAAGACTGGACTCTGCAACTGTCTGTGTTTATTCTTTCCACCTCAAATACCACTGACTAAGTTTCAGGTGGAGATTGGCAGTCTTATTCCGTGTGTTTTTATTTGCTGGGATGTAATTCACAGAGAATCACTTGGACTTGCCAAAATACACACTTGATGCCCTGTTTCACCTCCAGCAGCAATAGCCACGAAAGGAGTTGTGTGATTACCCTACTCTCGGTGGATTCTCCTTTTCTCTCTGGACCTTGGTAGGGGCAGAAAGAAAACACCGTGCCTTGCCCTAAACCTTAAAGCCAGACCAGCATTGTGATTCTACAGCTTCTGGATTTTTTCCTGTCTTCTGTAAAAGAAATAGTCAGACATGATGTAAATGTTGAAGAATGATGACTTTTGCTAAATTCTAAGAGGTTAATTGACATATTAATTATCAGTAATTAATATATGCATATACAGACAGGAGAAGGGGAGATTTTATTGATGTGAAATTTGTCCATTAGCTACACTTCACACTCATCAAATCCAATGTTTCTGAAGCAGTAAGACTACTGATCTACATTATGGATTCTGCTTGGGTAATTGTGATGTGTATTTAATACCCCCATCTTAAAACAGAACAAGGGGATGCTGAGCTTGCATCTGGAGTTGTCTCAATTTCCTCTTCTCACTTAGTGGCTGAAAAACACACGAAATGTTATGAACATTTCATGTCTGGTTGTAACTGTTTCTGTTTTTAGCTGAACAGGTTTCCTGAGTCTACATTTCTGGCTATAGTAGTTGTATTGTTGACTTACGGTCATGCAAGGAAAAACTTTGTAGATTCCACACTGGTAAAATATCTCCAGGGATCTTATCTGAACTTCTAGAAAATCAAAGGTTAATAATATTGTCTGAGACAGTCAAATAAAATCTTCAGTTTCCAACTTTTTGAGAAATAGCTCTGTTCACTGATATTTAAACTTAGTGCTGTGGCAAGTCTTCATGGCTTTATATCTGATCAGTGTATATATTTTCCCTCTGTTTTTCACTGTTCCCATTGATATGGGAACATGCTAGACCAATTTTTCTATACAGACCTTTCTCTACAGGCCTCCTGGATCAGGAGTAGGCCTTTCTTTAGAATTTAAAATTTTTTGAAACAGTCTGGATGGAGGACATACCTGGGTGTCTAGATTCCCAGTGACAGTCTTGAAAGTAGACTCAGCTCTGCTCTGCCCAAGCCCTACAAGCTTTAAGGGCCTGCCAACGTCATCAAAACACAGTTCCTTAAAGCGTGGGTGTAGGCATGAAAATTACTCCATTAATACCACAAAGCTTTATGTCTCCACTCACGTGGGAGTGCAGAATATGTCTGACAATGTCTTCAGCTGTTCAGGGATGAACACTAATGTGCTTGTGTTTTCTGCTTGGTTATGGGGTTGGAGTGGGTAGGAAGAGGTCTGCTTCTTTTTCAGCTCACGTCTCATAAATACGCCAATATGTTGTTGTCATCTTCTCCACCCAGACTGCTGCAGGAACCCCAGTTTCTTTGCCTGTTCTCACTTACTGGTTTTGGTGGTTTTTTTTTTAAATTAATTCATTTTTGCTGGAACAAGATTCAGAGGTGATGGGTTTCACAAGGGTTGTCCTGGCACGCATGATCTTTGACAGTCTCACTGAGACTATGGGGCAACCCATCATTTGTATAGGGGATAGGAAGTAGGCAAATTACAGTGCAAATCTACCATAATGCAGCTGCAGCCAGAAACAGACAGCTCCAGGTTTTGCAGTATCACCTACTGAGACCCCAGGAAAGGTTGGAAGGTCAAACTGTGAGCTGTTTCACTTTCATCTCTTTGTGAAGGCCGTGAAATTCTTTGTAGGCATTTTAACAAATAATACTTCAGAAATATATTTTCCCCTAACATCCTGCTCCTTTTTATTTCCCGAGTATAAAAGCCAACAACAACTCAGCACGCATGTTTTAAGTTGAATAAAAGGAGCTGGTAAGAATGCATGTTTCACCCTTCCAGAGGGGTCATTATAAAAGAAGTGAGGTTAAAAATAATGTTAACGTGATCTACAAAAAAATGAACTCTTCATTTTTCTGCATCTTTTAAGACATTCTGAAACATCTCTGCATGAGCCCTTGTCTCATCCTCCTTCTTTTCCCTTTTACCCCACACCCAGCCTCTCCATCTCAGAAAAGGAAAGGTTTTGGTACCTCTGGCTATAACTGAAAGAGGGGACCCTCAATGCTCTACCAGATCCATCTTAGGATGAAGTCCAGAAGCATATTTTCCCTCTTTATTTTTCTTTTTTGCCTCTGGCACTATGTCACCATGGGAAGAAAATCAGGCGCCCAATTGTAATGGTTGCAGTGATGTTGCAGGATGCACCTCTCTGCTGCTCTAGTCTCCATTAACCTATACAAACGCAGATCTTCAGTGAAACCCAGAGAATATGCAGGAAATTTGAAATGACATTGCTGGTGCTCTATCCTTAAAAAGCAAATGTTACTGAGTGTTTAAAGACAACTTTTTTTTTTTTTACAAAATGGTTAACAGATTCAAGACTATCTTTGTCAAAAATGCAGGAGAACTCATCCTGAAATAATTGTAAATGTGTCCACCTTGACCTGCTACTCCTGGTGTCCTCCATGGACTGTGGAGTTCATGGTATGCTGCCGCCACGGGGAGCTGTCTGCTGAACAGCCTTCTTTTAGGAGGATGCTCAGCATCATCTTAAAAATAAGTTCCCTTCAGGTATCTTAGATGGACAGCAAGAACTACAAATCTGTCCATTTAGGCACTTCTATAAGCATTTTGCAAGCCTAAAGGTCTTTCAGCATCTTATATTTAAATGCTGGATCCTAAATACCTGAAGAACTTGAAATGAAGAATTCCCCACACTGAAATTTCAATGTGTGGTACAAATCAGTTTAGCAGCAGAGTTGTGTTTTCTGGATTCACCACACAGGCTTATTCTCAGTGATGAACTGGTACTTGCTGGCCCTGGAGGCAAGCAAAACCACAGCAGTGGTTTAATGGTGATCTCCTGGGCAGTACAGCAATGTCAGAGCTCAGGATGCTAGAACATCTGTATTATTAATGGACTGAATAGCATAGTTATTAGCACTATGTCACTAATAATCTTACCATCAAAATGATTACAATTATTATTATTAATATAACAATGAACATAATTAACAATGACAATTCTTAACATTAACACAGTTATGAGCTCTTTGTATATTCTGTGAGGAGGTGTGCTCTGGTATACATAGTATCTTCTTATTTTATCCTCCCAGATTTTCTCAGTCCTCTTCTGCTTTTCCCCCCCCTTGCAGCTACTGTCTTTCCATTCCCATGTTTAATCCTTCCTCTCTGTTGTCCCAAAAGTCACTTTTGTCCTTGGGTCTTCTCCTACTCGAGGGAATCATCAGTCTCCAGTTCCACAGGATTTGTCCCCAGCGTGTCACAAATGTTGGAGATGTGTAACCAGGGCTGGATTCACAGCACACGTGGGACACTCACCTTCACCCCTGGAACTAGGGTAGGAAGCCCTAGTTTGAGGTGACATAGATTCATGTTCACTCTTGATATGTTTCTCTAGAAGTCTCATGTATAGAATAAGATAAAATGGAACAGAATAAAGCAGAATAGTACTGCTGAACATAATTAAAAGATGAATATAAGAAACATCACCTTATAACAATTAGTATTAAGAATATAATTCTTCTTATGAAATCTAGGCATCTGACTGAAGTGAAAAGTCAAGTTCAGTGTGGATACTGCCTTGGCTACTTAAAATTTTTGGCTAAGCTGTACTGTGTGCTAGCTGGATTTTGAAATTACTAACGGGATTTGCATTGGCTTCAAAGTATATTACAGCAGCTCATAAAGCTCCATGTGAGAGGGACAACATTCCTGCTGTTTTAGTGTTTACTGTTTCTCTTCTGGGATGGACAGCATACAAAATTTGGGAGAGAGGTATGGCATCTTCAGACTGAGGCACATCCCTTCTTTTTTAACCGCCAGTCTCAATAGTAAGAAACCTGTACCTGCAGAAGGACTAGCTATTGAGCCTGGAGCTTCTGAGACAGAGACAGGGGAAAAATGACCCCTTTCCCATTTGTTCAAATGCAGCTCAGAAGTTACAAGCACAAATTGCATTTGAAAACAAAAGAAACTGTCCCTTGAAAATTTGACGCCATGCTTTCCAAGGATCACATTACTACTGTGGCTATTTATGACTACTTCCCCATCACCTTCAGGCCCAGATCTGGGAAGCAAAGGCTGGCATGGGCTTCTCTACCACCATCAGTGCCACATGGTATCACACATGCAGTCTCAATAATGCAACTGCAGATGGAACCTGGTGGCTCACACACACGCATGCATATGTACACATCTAAATAACAGCTGCATCTCATCCCAAAATTACCCAAGTGCCATCTCACCAATAGATATTCCAACAGACCACAAGGTGTATGGGGCAAGGACCGCTTTTTTAAAGTGTATGTACTTTTATAAATATACATATGCACACACACATACATATATTTATGTATGGAGAGAGGGAGAGAGACATGATATATATGTAAGTACAGAAACATGACCCTGATGGTGCCACTAGGTGTGGGCAATTATGAAACTAGCTAAAGATAATATTAATAATGTATAAACATTCTTTTTTCCAGGTATGGTTGTTTGTTCTTATGCATGGTCAGAAGAAAAAAACAATAATGAATTCTAAAATTGATTTATAACAGTGCCATCAGCAACATCTTTGCATTTCCTAGGTGTTTAGAGATCAGGGACCCTGTCAAGCCCGGCAGTTGTGTGGGTAATCCCAAAAGGGGAAAGTGCAAAACTCCACCTTTCCCAGTAGAAATTTTGCAGAGGATGCTGCCACAACTGTGGTTGAGTCCTACCATCGTTGAAAAGGACAGGGAGGAAATGAGACGTGTAACAGCAGTGCCTGGCTTCAGCAACTGTGGAAGCTTGCCATGTATTCTGTGCATCATTTTTATAGCCCTGATCATGACATATGATAGACGCCAGAAAATAGTCTCTTATCATCATTTCACAGACAGTCTCTCTTTCAGTATGTGCCCTGGGCATGATCCTGCCAGTTTCACTGGCACAGATACGGAAGAAAGTATTTGCTCTTCTCTGTAACCTATTTACAGGGATTTCTTCTGAACTCCCAGAATTTCCCCTGGAGTAGGACAACCCCATGCTGTTCTCAGTTAGTGTTATGAATAACATTTTCCAACAAAAAATGCGGCTGCATTCAGCCCGAAAGATTTCTGTCACAAAACATTTGCCAAATACAGCCCAGGATTTAATTTGGAATTTTGACTTCTGGGGTGTCCTGCTCCAAAGTTGGGGACCTTGGGATTCCAAGTTCATCAGCTCAGCATAAGCTAGCTCTTCCCTGCTTGGCATGGGAAGCAGAAAAGCCCAGGAATCCTTGGCTATAAAGTAGGCCACAAACCTTGGAGTTTCAGGCAGCTGTTCAAGACAACCGACTTTCCTTGCATCAATGAAATGAGGAAAATGGCAATTTTATTGAGCAGATGTAGGTTCTGGGGAAAATATTTAATCAGTGAAGTATCATATGTCTTAGGTTTGGAAAAAAAATGTTCTCAGAATTTCTAGTTCATAGGAAATTGTGAAACCTTTTAGGTTTTGGTTAAATTTTGATTAAAGTGAAATTTGGAAAAGATTGTTTTTCACACACCAAAAAAGCTACTTTACCACCAGTGCTCCTTCTGCTGCAAGCTAGGACTAATTAGGCAAAGAGGTGGCCAAATAAAATGAATAGCCGTGCCACTAATCTCTCTCACATCAGTGAAACTTGAGGAAAGTTCACAGCATCATTGATGCTATTGTAACTAGGCTTTGAAAGCAGGATAGGAAATAAATGTCACTGCCTTGTCAAAGAGATGTAAGACTTATACTAGCTGTATATTTGCCCTCTGGGCAGTAGGAAAGCAGTGGAAAAAAAGATGGAAAAAATAGAAGCACCTGAAAAGTATAATGGAAAAGTAAGGCAAATAACCCAAACTGTTTTGTAGTTATGCCTAAGAATATAAATTTCCATTTACCCTACCCAGTCTTGAAATACCAGGGGTGTTCAGGAACACATCACAGGAACCTCACTATGTCTCATCTCCATAGCTCCCAGAGAAAGGGAATGATGCAGTGTCATGTAATGTCCTCTTCAAATGCACTTCAGGATCACGAGTGGGCAGAAGCCACTGGCAAGGCTGACCCGAACGTGGGAGGTACAGAACACAATGCTGCCGCCTGAGACGCTTGGATTTGGCCCCTGACGAGCAGGAGCTGAAGGGTTTCTGAGCATTAAAAAGCTGTAGCACCTGGTCCAGGGCTTTGTCTCCGTGCAGTTTTAGATAACCAGAATTACTATCTTCTTCCTGTACAAGGAAAACAGGCTTACCTAGTCAAGG
Organism: Haliaeetus albicilla; assembly: GCF_947461875.1. Taxonomy (NCBI): domain Eukaryota; kingdom Metazoa; phylum Chordata; class Aves; order Accipitriformes; family Accipitridae; genus Haliaeetus; species Haliaeetus albicilla. Next base: position 17,892,011 of record NC_091483.1, on the reverse strand, counting down.
AAAAGGAAAAAAGTTACCCACGTACCAGTGGACTGGCAGACTCTAAATACACATACCCTTGTGCACTCACATACAGCAGTTAGGTGCAATTCGTTTGGCTGCACAAAGCGGTCAATAATGCCATTGCAAGCCAAATGAAAACAGAGTTTGTCTTGAGTGAAGGTTTTTGTTCTGAATAAAATGAACCTGATCAGCAGGTGCTTTTAAAGAAGTTCCTTTTATATGGAAATGGAACCCAATGGGGGGGACAGAGACACAATACTTTATGCAAAGGTAATTAAAAAAGAGACGGTTTACATGGGAATATGGGACTTTGTGTCTTTCCTTGCGTACCGTATTTTAATGAAACAGTGGTTTTCTTTTTTTATTTTGTGGAATGTGGACCAGCAGGTCAGTTGCACAAGATGTTTGCTGCTCCCATTTTCCCATTGCTTGTGCCTTTGGCTTGGATAAATTCCTCCGAAAACCAGCTTTACAGAGCATTGATTTGGGCAAGCTTACCAGAGACACTGTGTAGCTCAGCTAGTCAACGTGCTGCATGACAGTAAACCACCTCCCCTTAAAACTAATGTCTTGAATTACTAAATAAATGCATCAGTTTCTAAAGATAGATGTGACAGAGCAACAGCTCTCAGGCTGGGCAGACCAATTACTCTGTTGTATAAGAAACTTGGCCTTCTGGGCAATGTCAAAATTTGCCTGCAAAGAGTTTGGCCAAAGGTGAACAACAAACAGGAACTGTGATCGCTTTGCTTTGTCTGACCTCCCCATGGTTTTCTCTAGTTTGTGGCCATCTAATCTGGTCTTAGAGCTATATTTTACTTGCGTTTTAGATTTTATCATCATTTTACATTTTACCTTTAGTGTCGCTGTGAGAAGAAGGCTGGGATAGTTTTAAAAAGAAGACTGAACAAAGAGGAAGGAGAAAGGTACCAAAACCTGTAGCCTGAAATGATGGTTTTAAGTCAGACTCCTTGTATGAATATTGATCTTTCCTGGTGAAGAAGACAGAAGGCAGCTGTGAAAACACCTCCTTACTGCCTCACTGAGACCTGCAACTGGTGGGATGACCATTACCTGTGGTTGCACACATGCCATGGGGGAACAATCAGGCCCACCAGGCTTTCGAGTTGCACGTACAAAGATCTGAACTCTAACCAAGTGGGGAGATTTTTATGAAGAGATCAACATGAACCATGCTGCTGAAAGCTCTCCACTGCTTCACACTTGCAATCTGGCACATGGGCTCCTCAGAACAATAACTGATTTAGCACTCAGCCCAAAGACTTCATCAGTTTAAAAAATCACAATTTTCTCTGAACACTTTGTGCATTACATTACTATGGAAGACAAATTCCAGTGGGAAAAAAGAAGAGAAGTATTAGTGAAATGGTTAAAGAAATGATTCTATTTTTTCTTTTGTAAATCTGATGGCATTTTGCAGACAGTTCCATGTTTTGCTTGTAGATTTTATAGCTCTGGTCTCTGATTTATGTGTTTTTGATATATGACCAGAGAAAAACATTTTTTAAACCACACAAAAAATTTGTCTTTTTTGTCCCCCAAAATGGCCTGGGGGACTTATGACATAATCTACTGCTATTTAAAGCTCACTTTTTTTGAAGTTGGTTAGAGAATTGATCCTGTATCTTTAAAAAATAGAATAGCAAAATGTTTATTAACTGCAAACCCAGGATCATGAAAATTATCTTCTTCCAGTATGTTCTTAATAGTGAACAAATCAACATATTTACCTTCAAACCGCAACATGTAACTACGGAGAAATCCAACTGCCTCAAGTCTAGAAGGCACAAAGCTCTTCAAAACCATGAAGTAAAATCCATCTTCAAACAAAATCACAGTGCAATGATCTCGGTCTGACTCCAGCTTCCCTTCTGTATATATTTGGAGCGAAATCCTGGGCTAACAAAGAATGAACTTGTTTCCTTGCAAATGGTCAGCAGAAGGCTTTTTCCTCGCTTCTGTCTGTCTTACTGAAACCTTCTGGCGAGTAAGCAGGACAGACTTCGTGAATCAGCCCTATGCCTGACTTATGCGCAGAGGTGAATGCTATCCTGAAACAGGGGAGAAAAAAAGAGGTGATTCAGAATGAGCCTTGCTAGACTTAAATAGCGGTTTTAAATTTTCAGAAGTAAGAGTGCAAATTATTAAATCTGCAGCTGTCTAGGTGAAAGCAAGTGATTGGTTGATCTCAGAAGATTTGGGACCAGATTCACCCATATGGTTTGAGTCATTCTGACAATAGAAAACAGCTGTAAAACTGTTTCCCTGGCCAGAAAAAGTTGGGTTTATGGTTGCTTTGTGTCTCCCAGCATCTGATGAATACAGTCCTTTGTCTCAAGAAGCATCCGAAAACCCAGATGCTTATCTGCATTTCTCAGCTAAATAAATTGTGATAGTAATTTTGTGGTGATAGCCCTTCGTGAGCTTTTTCAGTCATTTTTGGTATTGAGTAATTGGTAAGAGAATGCTTGAATACAAATTCTCTCTGTGCCAAAAGAAGGTTATATCTTTTATGGACTTCTTTTATTAAAAGGAAGACCCCGCTCCGGGAAACTTACGTTTTGGGTATAAAAGTGCAGAAGGACAGTTAACAATCGGCCTAGATAGAGAGAAAAAGACAAACAGTGTGGGAAGAAAGTTTAAAAAGGAAGAGTGACTGAGCACTTGCACTTGGCTCATTTTCATGTCTTAGTAGGTCTGCAGGGGGTTGTTTGTTTTTTATCTCTGTTTCTTTGATGGACTCAATGGGAGGACTGGGGCTTAGAGGTTTTATGAGATGAGTATTTTGAGAAGAGACTTTAAAGAATAAGGAGTGGAGGCACAGTGGATTGGATCAGGAAGGAAATTTCAGGCAGGAGGGCTCCATTGAACAAGGCACCAGAGAAAGAGCTGGCAAAGCAGATGTGTGCAACTGGAGCCAAGTAAATGAGGCAAGCACCCTTGGATGAGACCAGAGCTCTTCCAGCAGACTTTCCATACTTCTACTCCCGCTCCGATTTCAAGCCTGAAATGCATGGAAATAGAGAGTGGGGAGGTGCTGATGGAAATAGGATTGCAGTGGCAAAAAACTAACTCAACATCCTCAACTTTCAAAAAAGATGTATTTACTGCTCTGAATTGAGAGTTTAGATTAGTAATTTTGTCTGTTTCCACTTCCTTGCACCAGCAGATAACAGCATTTTCTAATTCTTTTTATAGATTTATTTGCAAGAAGTCTGCTGTGTTTTCATGTTTGCCTGAGACCACTTGCACGCCTGTATTCTCTGAATGCAGAGACTCTGGAGACTGAGACTGAAAGAGGTCCTTTATTGTTTGCTCTCTTGCTCAGTCTCTCTCTTTCTTCCCCTCACACATATTCTTTCTCTTTTTCTTCTCTCCCATATCTCTGAAGGAAATGTTTTGAAATGTGCACTTTCTCAGTCTTGTCTGAATGCTCTTTCGATTAAAGGTCAAAAATACAATTCTCGTCATTGTGTAGATACCAAACAGAATGGTAAAAATGGAACAGTATCTATTCTGTGGACTACATTAAAAATAACCAAAAGCAACAGCTTTAGGACTGATTGAAAAAGTCATGCAAATGTGTAAAATCTAACAGCCTTAGGACACAGTTTAACGCTTTGAGATATATTGCATACTTTTATAAAGATTCTTTAAAAGTTGGCAGAAGATAAATCACCTTTTCCAATTATTTTGAAATTATGCAAGCTAGGCATACTACAGCTTTTGATTACAAGTACTTACTGAATTGCATATTCTCCAAATATGACCCTTTCAAGGTCACACTCAGATCTAGACCACAATGGCTTTCAGTCCCCTGATGGTCTGAGGGCTCTCTGCCCTTCCGCTGGCAGCAGTGGGAGTTAGACAAGTACAACAAGATAGGAAACTCTTATTGCTTTGGGGCTAGTAAGACTTTGCACCCATTTTAACTAACTTTGCATCAGTGAAATGGCAATGCAATGACAAAAGAGACAAGATCAGTGTTTGAAGGGTCTTGAATTCACGTATGCCTATTTCTCTATTCCTTATGACCATAAGATCATTATAAAATTTCATCAAGTTAACTAAAGCACTAGCTATTAGATAGAATGCAGAAGGTAAAAAAAAAATATAAAAGTCACACAGAACACAAGAAAAACCCATGTGATAAATATCAATTGCAGGATATTCTTCAGCTGTTCCTATTGACACTATAAGCAGTGTTATGCTCTTTGCAAATATGGGACACATATCTATTGGCCATGGGAGCAAAAAAAAAATCATTCATTTAGTTTAAGCAAATCAATAGACAATGACATGCTAGTAAAGGGAAAAACTTTTAGGTCCTTTTAGAAATAAGCATTGCATATACCTACATAGAGAGTAATGTATTCTCCTGCTGCTGAGAGTTAGTGCAAAATCAACATTCTCTGACTGATAGGGATACTTTTGAAAGGGATATTCAGTGCTTAAGAGAGTACTTGTCACTTGCATAATTTTAATAGAATTAGCAGTCAGTTTGATGGGATTACTTCTTCTCATGATAATCCATCTTTTCTGTAATACTGGGAATTTTTGGTGACAAATGTGGCTACTGGCTTAAACAGATTTTTTTAAACCTCATTTTTAAAAGTCATTGTGTCATTGAGCATTGTTATTATTAGATATGGACACTTGCCAAAACCCAGAGCTGTGCAGTCCCAAATCGGGAGAAGTTGGGGACTGCACAGCTTTCCATTTTGAAACTACCTCTCATTAATTAAAATTAATGATTATTATTTCTTTTTTATTGTTAAATGTGGATTCAAGCAAGAAGAATTATAGAGAATAAAAGTGCCCTGAAATGTTTATAAAATAGAGAAGACATTGGACATACAGACTAAAGGACAGGCAAGGAGAAAGCAGATTTACTTCACACTAAAAAAGCCCAGGATAATAAGGTAGAGGATATTGGGAACAACTTTTACCTGGCAGTGCAGTAAAATGTTGGACCAAGCTGAGTACCCTGGAAGACTCCTGCCTTCCCAGGAGTCTTATAAGTAAGGGCTTGAGAAGGCAGTTAGTAGGGAACGGGGAGAACCAGCCTAGGATCTGTCTGAGGCTTAATTTCTAAGACTCTGTACAACCAGATGGTGGGGGAATGCCTTCTTTGCTAACCATGGAAAAAGACCACCACGGTACAAAATTAGAACCAGTGCAACTTCTCCTACAACATGTCTTCTGCTACTGATTTAGAGTCTGTATCTGGATTAGAAAGGGGAAGGCAAGGACCCATCTCTGCCTCCCCCTTTTCCATCTGCTATTTTGGCTCATAAGAGTTTTTGTGAACAGGAGTAGAGTAGCCTCCAGTGTTACATGATGCACAGCTGAGCCAGGACCGGGAAGGACAAAAGTGACCCTCACGCTGTGCAGTCATGACTGAGACTCTGACAAATCATTTGGAGGGATGGAGTGTAACAGTTGGTACAGAAGAAGGAGTCTTAAGGACCATGAAGATATAAGATAAGGGATGAAATGGACCCCGATTGTATCAGTGGGGAGATCACATAGCTTCCTGGTACCCTGAAGCAGTGTTTCCATGGCTACCCCCCTATGGGAATATGACATACTCTTCTTCCATTCTAATACCACTGTCAAACTGGAGGGTATAAAGTAGTAAAGTACCTTTAGAGGAATTCCCCATTGCTAGCTTATTTGGCAGTCCTTGTCCATTTGTCCTTTGAGGTTTAGGTACAATCTTCCCTCCCAACTCAGATCATTAACACTTTTCAAGGAACTCATTTCATTTGGAATAAAAAATTAATATCAACCTGGGATCTCAGAGCTAATCTGAGGCAGAGGCAGTACCTACCACCAAAGAAGGAGATCATTTAAAATCATCTCGACATATGAATCTTTCTGAAGTTTCTTCTCTGATTTACTAGAAATAGTTTCAATCACACATCTGAAATTTCAGATGAAAAAGCTCTGGTGAAAATCATATTTATTATGAAAAGTTACATTAATTTCTAACTGACTTCTACATGAGCTTGTATGTGTACACACAGAAATGAGATTGTTGTTAGACCTGGGAGTAATATATGTAGTCTAAGAAAGGGTAAGTAAGAAAAGTGGTATGAAAATATGTAAGTATTATAGTGCCCCCAGGGACCAGAAACAATCTCAATTTTTGCAGTACTATTCTTGAAATGTGTAGCCACAAGAAAGTAGAAAGAGACAGAATATGTCTTACACTTATTAGGTATTCCTTAGTATGATCTCCTTTTCCATAGAGACAGTCAAAACGTGCAAAGAGAAAAAAAGTATAAACTGGATGCTGAAGACTGTGACAGGTGAGATTCTGTTGAAAGTATAGTGAAAAATGAAGAGAGCAAGGACACTGAAGGATTCCAGTTTTTATTATCTCGCTTGGACTAATGCACATTTCAGTTGTATGTGGTGCATAGCATATAAATGAGAGTATTTGCAACACAGAGCAAAATCTAAGAAAATCAAGAAGACTCTTCTAACAGAGGAAATGTGGGGCAGACTTATCTGTACACCATCCTCACTGCAGTGTTTCTAAAGGAAGGAATCTGTACAATTAGAAATCAGCTTTGGTGAACTGAAACACAAATTCCCCAGGAGACCTGCTGGAAATCTGGACAGTTTTAAGGTCTGTATAGCACTTGAGCATTTCTCTGGATGCTCTGGAGTGTAACACCCTGGATCCCTAGGAGAAACTGTGCGGGCAGACCCAGGGGGCTAAAGCAGACTGAGCAGACAGTGCATTCCTGGTGCCATCAAAATCAGAGAAAGCTGCCTTCAGTCCTCTCGAGGCTGCTCTACTAGCAAGCCTCTGGACAAGGTGCTGTGAGGCTCTGGGCATAGAAGTAGGAAAAATTTTGAAACCAACCCAAACAGGAGGAATAAACTGGTGAGTGATCCCATGTAAACATAATGCAGTACAGAGTAGGAGCAAATGATTCAATGAATGGGAATGGGACACGGTTGGTTTGGCAAGTTCATGCAAATATCACAGAAAATACAAACAATGCTCATGGTTCATGTCTCTTTGTAGCTCTCATTGTTTCTGAATATGTACGGACCTCCAGTAGGTTTGTGCATAGGGAAAAGGCAGCCTGCAATGAGAGTTAAGCAGCTACAGAAATTCACGCCAACACTATTCCTAAGAGCATCAGCTGTTTAGCATCCTGACCCTGTAGACAGGAGGAGAGTTTCTGAGTGACATATCTGCAAGATGAAGGACGCTTGTTTCTGAAAAGTTGATGTTTCAAATTGGGAAGAAGTTACATCATTTAAATGCAATAGCTTTTCTGTTTGTCCATACGTGTCTGAGTCAAAGAAGGGGCTTGCGGACAAGGGTCAGCATGTTCTCCCCTCTGCTTACCAGTCAATAGAATTTCATTTATTTGCAACCCTGTTTTCAATTAATTTAGGAAAGAATGCCAACCATATATTTTTTTAGTAGGTTTGAGTTCGTGATGAGTTTGGTTCATAATGTAGTATTTGTGTTACCTTGTTAGAGCACAACATTCTCCACGACTTGACTCTTCTTTCTGTAGCCCATGGTGTGAAAGAACAGTCTGCCATGTTAACTCACTGATTCTAAGACATTCTATTTTTTCCCTTCAGCTACTTTTGAAACTTCATTTTACATCTGAATGGCTTGGTTTTTAAATGTATTCTCTCTTCAATAATTGTGTGTTGTTGTAAATGTAACAACATCAGTGAGCACCATAGCTCTCCTTCAACAGATGATTAAGTTTTTGAAGCAAACCATTGCTGTTTATCTTTGTTCCTATAGCTTTTAAAATGCTATCCTATTTGAATTTGCATTTGTTTGAACTTAATTTGATATTGAAAAGATCCAGAGATTTAACTATAATTAAATGTTTATTCAAGATATCTAGTTGTTGCTTATTTTACTAGCTATTAGGTTGTAGATAACTGCAGCTGAGCATTTCTTTTCTAGTTTACAATATTTAGTACATGAGTAATTATTCCAACATACATGCATAAAAAAGTAAATGAATGTAGGAACAATCTTTCCTGTGGCTATATTTTTGTGTGGTAAATATATCCTTATGTTAAGGACTTGATGGAATACATAAGGCGCAGAACATGGTACATATTACTTGCTCTTGGGTGGTCTAGTACATCATTTCTACAGCTCAAAGCCCCTTGCCATTTAGTGAAGATACAATATAGTATTCTTCCATGACTATTTACATTCCCTTTTTTGCAGTAACTTCAAATGCATACACTAGGCATTTCTTCCTTCGTGTCTTTTTTGATCTCCTTGAAGACAAATTTTACTATGGTGTCAAAATATAATACAGTCCACTCATTCATTAGACACAGATCTTATTTACAGAAGTCTTATTTATTGTAGTGAGAAAGAGACCATATTCCTGAAGAATGGTCATGGAAGAAAAAAAAAAAAAAAAAGAATAGCAAGCTTTAAAAAAATAAATCATTGGGTCTTTTATCTCACCAACGCCTTTGTGCAGCTGGGGAAATGATTAAGAAGATACTGTAGAAGAGAAAATCTGAGAAGTCCTGCAAAATTCAATGTTATTATTTTAGGGCTTTCTGAGCAGGCAAGTTCTGCAGTCCTTTTGAAGCTCAATTATAATTCAGCAGGAAGAGGCAAAGGAGAAAGATTTTAAATCCCCATTGGAAATGGAAGTTACAGAGGGACTGGATATAGAGTGAAGATAATGAGATCATTTTGTCACTGATCTAGCCAGGGAAGATGCTACATACAATTCTTAAATGAGTACTTAGTTCAACCAAGTTTTAGATAAAGTCCTCCCCAATTTCTATTTGTAAAACCAATTTGGATTTTCATGGGGAAAAACCCCCAGTTATTCAAAACCAAATTAAAAGAACCTAGGAAACTGTAGCACTCTTTGCAGTGGTACTAATATGCTTCCACTTATAAAGAGACTTTCCTTTGAGGATCTCAGAGCACTGTGGCCATGAATCAAACTTCACAATGACTATGCAAAATACTTTAGATTATTTCTAGAGCAATCGGAATGATTTGCAGTCAGAAAATGCTGATTTGTCAAAATGAGAATGGGCTTTGAAAAAATTAGTCTTGATAAGGTTGAGTATGTGGGGTTGATAAGGTTGAAGTGCATGTTTTGACTTTTGCAGCTGTCAGGTCATATTATATGCCCATATAGGAATGATGGAAGTCCAACTGAGGGTCACACAATTGTTTTGACCCTAATGAAAGCAGACACTCCATTTTTTAAAAGTTTATTTTGAGGTTTTGATAATGAAAATCCTCAGAAATTTAGTTTTGCGGGATCAAGAGCTATCTATCTTTTGTAACATTTCAAGATGAAAAGGAAGTGCAACTTTTTTAAACTTTTGAGTACTGAAAGATTTGAGATTTTAGCAGAGTTAATTATGGTATCAGGTTTTCAGAACTTCAACCCTGGTTCTGTAAATGCTATTGCATACATTAAAATTTAAACACATAAGTAGCCAATAGGCAATGGACAAACTCATGATCTTAATTACATATTTGTTTGCAGAATCGGGATTTTCCAGAAATTTAAAAAACCTGTCCATCTGAAATGAAACCAATATTTTCTGGCATGATTTGGCAATTGTATATAAACCACACATCCACCATGTCAACCACTACCCGCAAGCTTAGGTGCACAGAAACCTGAACACACAGACACTGTGGATAAAACAGATATACATACACTATTCCTCACTGAAACTAGCTATTTTAGATATATTGAACAGATTTAAAATATTCAGGGAAATATTTAATATGTAATTACTGAAAACTGGCCAGTATGAATAATAGTGTGTTTAATACTGACCGGTGCTGAACTGTAAAATATCATATTTAAAAATCGCATTAAAAATGAAACCAAGTAAAAATATCTGCAAATAGTATATACAATTTCCAAACTATCCTGGGAATTAGCAATACTAGCAATATAATTTTTTGTACACATATCTAAAAGCAGTATGATATGGTCTTTTATTTCAAAGAAAGCCCTTGCATATATAAAATTGAACAAAAGTTTTTTTCATGGCTGGGTCAATGTTTAGGGACAGAGAGGGTAGTAACTAAAGGGCACTCATAATACTAAAGATGGTTCCATATAAAGCAGGAAACAACTCTGATCAGACATTTGAGGTTGTATTAAAAAGGGATGCTAGTGGAGCAGGTAAGGATAAAGGGGGAAGAAAAGGCAGGTGAAGTCAAAAAGAGAGAGGAAGCCATCATCACAATATACATGGACTTCAAGGCAACGTGATAGACAACACAAAGTGGAAAAAATGCTAATCTACAAGGTCAGCAAGTATGGTGAAAAGGATAAAGTAGCTGCACAGATACAAAATAGGCTTAAAGATAGAAGACAGAGGGTGATTTTGAACTTCAGAAAGAGGAATGCAACTAATGGACCTCTACAAAGGTAATCATTAAGGATGAGTCTGTTCAGTTTTTATATCAGTGACCTAGAAGAGGTAATGCAACTCGCTGACAGAGTAGGAGCTACAGTGAAAGACCTGTTATCAAGTGAAAATTGACTTAAGCTAGAAACTATGTGGTTTAGAGTAGAGCTGAGACTATTAGTGACAGAAATGAAATACATGCATCAAGCAGATGTGCAATAGAAAACACTAATAAAGAGAAGGATCTCAATGAAGTAATCTAGAATAGAAATTCTGTTTATTAGATTCTAAAGTTAAATAACTGAGAAAATTGCCATAAACATAAGTTAGAATAATATTTGCCAGAAGACAAATATTACTGAATATTCAAACAAATCTTTGAATGTGTTACAAATATATTTATGTAAATATATCCACACTAGAAGAGCACTCCAACTGTAAAGGTAACTATCAGCCAGCCCAAAACTAAAGGGAGATGTAAGCAGCTTTCATTTCCTTGTTAATAGGATACAGACTGGATGTGGTACTGTATACATTCAAGGCAGATGTAAGGATCCCAAAAAAGGAAATGTCAGAATTTTTTCTTGTACAAATGCATTGGGTTATCTTTATAATACATGAACTAAACAATTAGATGACCTCACAGGTTTGGTTTGGTTTTTTTTTTTATATTCCTCAACATTTTCTTGTTCTACATTTTGTGAAACAGTTATAAATGCAAAATTTTTTACAAATTTTCAAAATTGAAGGTGAAATTATACTATCCATGCTTTTACCTTTTGGAAAACTCGTAAAATCAGCATATTTTGATGCTGGTAGTAAAACACCTTAAACAATTAATACAGTGTCTCTTATTAATCTGAATTTATACACACAAATATAATTCACATTATATAATTGCTGCATAAGATATTATAAATTTTATTATCCTGGAAGCTTCTAAATCATGACGAAATTTTCTGTACTGCAAACTGCTCTTGGCTAAAATCTTTTCTTTTCAAATACATAAGCTGAAAATTGTTTCACTCTTTGACCTGTGAGCCAAGTTCCCCAAAGCCTGATGCAAATTAAAATGGCTGAGTTATAAATATCTCTGAAACTAGCTTTATAATGGAAACACAACCAGATCCTTCACTACAGCAGTACTCATGGGGGCTGTTAGGGCAGTTTATAGAACTACCAGCACCAGACTATAAGTTAATGAGGAGGAGCAATTGACTGTAATAAAGCACCCCTAAACAAGAAGAAAGCATTTAAAAATGCAGGAGCTGAAAATTCCTGTTGGGCTTTACATTAGCTATGTCCCTGTATACAGCTTCTTTGTTCCTCATTCTGCTTCAGGAAAACATTGCCTTAGCTTCCTATATTTTCATGTGCTCAATTCAGTAAGTACACTTTTGCAGGGCTGAGGAAGGGATGTGTGTGACACGTAAAGTTAGAAACCAGTTGTCAAAAAACAATTTACTGTTCTCATCTAATCTCAGCCTTCCCTCTGTTCTGACAGCAAGATAAAATCAGAAATGGCTCCATTTGACTTTTGTGCCTTTTCACATCAATCTACTCCTGCAAATTTTATTGTTAACTTTTGAACACGGCACATAGTACAGGTGTCTATTGCAGACAATCAGTGCTAGAGAAAAGAGTGTATAAAGACATGGCTTAGTTAATGGCAGAGTATAGGGGCAATGTGGACAAGGGAGACAATTGCCATTATTCCAGTCATACAAATGTATCACGAAGTAAATTTAATGCATGCTATGACTGTCATTATAAAGCCAGCATTCACTATAGAACAGATAACAGAAAAATTCTTCTCAGTTGAGAGATGATTGCTGACAGCTCAGAGTGATCAGGTTTTTCTTTTCCAGCCAGAAGTCATTGCACTCTGTTTTAGAAAAGATATTTAGAAGATTGAGATTGAGTGAAACTCATTGGTAAATAATGGTGCTGAAGGTAGATGTGTGCACCTTTGAACTCACCTTGATTATTTTACACTGGGACATACACACGGCAGGAAGTGTTAAATACATCCCATGTCTTTGCTTGAGTCATATGCATCAAGAACAAAGCAAATGACAAAGTAACCCCCGCAATAATTTTTCCCCCCCTTCTTGTTGGCTGTGTGCATTCTCTTTTCTGAACTGCATACATATACTTCTTAGCGAGAGTAATAAAGAGATAATTTGGACAAGATGCAAGCATCATAAAAAGATGCATATAGGTTTCATGTGTCTGGCTTGAATTAGTAGAGTGGTTTAAGAACGTGAAGTAATTCATTGTGTATAACTTCCACCCCTCCCAAATACTATTATTTGAAATGTAGTAGCATAATGAACCCTCTTAAAATTAGACCTCCCTTTGGGATCCCCTAAGCCTGTGCTTTCTACCTGTTACCTTCGCTTACAGGATTGCTGCCATCTTCGCTTTCTATCTCCACGTAGCCTTCTGTGACAGTGATATGCGACAGGTAAAGTTGATATGAGGATGACTATGCCGTTTCACAGTTTTGCTCTAGACTGCAACAAAAACACAAGTCTTCAGAGTGCAGGAACTGAAATCCCCTTTGACAAAATGGGGTTGTGCTGAAATCTGTTTTCTCCAGTTTAGGCCAAGACACAGTTTGTTATGGCCTCCACTCCTGTGCACAGGGAATGAAAAGTGAAAACACAGAAATTAAGCAATCTACATTTCTCAGTTTCGTTTGATCAGATCTCACTCTGGTCCTCAGCTAAGAATGTGACAATGGTTTTTAACCATAAAAATATGGACAACAGTTTAGCTTGAGTGGTGCTGCCAAGTTAGGTGCCTGCTATATGCCTGCCCACGACAGCATTTATGGGAAACCACTAAAATGGTCTTTCACCAGTGTGCCTGCTCCCATTAAACATTACGCCAGAAGACTTGCTGACACAGATGGAGATTGCTCTGCACCCGTGATTGCAAACATGGACCTTTGCCTACAGGACCAAGAGCCATCCCCTGCTGGCAGAGGACATGCCCAGGGTCCACCTTCTTCAGCTTCTTAAGCCGCTTTGAGGCGAGCGGCCACAATCTGCTGAAGGATTAAAGCACGAGTCTGGAGGAGGGTGAAGGGCTGGAGGGAGGGGACGGGACGTTCCTGCTGTCCTCAGAGGAAGGGATAGTCTCCCAGTGTGTCTCCTCTCTCACCACTGCTGTCAACAGGGATGCTCATACAGCAAGAGACAGGGTACTTTGCACTCCTGCTGCGAGCTGGGAGCTGTGCATGTAATGGCTCTAGTGGCAAAAATGGTTATGTGCTACTGATACATAAAGTGCTGTATTGGATACAGCACGCAGAACTCCTTAAGATAAGGAATCTGACTTAATTCAAGCATCGTTTTTATACTGCTGTATCTATAGGAAGTCTAAAAGTTCAAGACTCAAGACCCTTAGATGTTATTACAGATGCTTTTGATTTTTAATCCTACAATTATTTGTATAATGGTGAGGAGAGAGAAAAATAATCCTTTAGCGTGTCTGCTGGGCTCTTCAGACACAGCATGTTCATAGACTTACTCTATATACTTCATATGCTGCATAATTGCAGTGGAGAAAAAAAAGAGAAAATTGCACATTTAAACTAAATTAAATTCAGAACCTCTAATATGTCAGGTCACAGAAGGCATGTGCACATTTAAATAGGACTGCTGCTTTGGAAACCAAGTAGCTCTGAAGTACATCTACATGTTGGCTTTCGACTCCATGCAGCTCCATTAGGCAATATTTTAAACATAAAGCCACTTAATGATGACTGTTCATAAATGAAAAATGCACATTCCCCTTAAAACGCTTGTCAAACAGTGGTGCCCACGTATTTTTAGCACACCAAAAAAAAGAAAATCACATTAATCCATATTGTTGTGAAACTCCTGATCTGCCCTTGAGAGTCCTTTTTAGGATTTTAAATAATCGGTCTTACAAGGCAGCCTTCTTATTTTATAAATTCCTAATTTTCTAACAGGTAGCTAAAAGTAGAGGAGCAACAAATCCAGAATGGCTTAGGTTTGAGGTGCTTTAATAACAGCGTAAAATTTCTTCATCTGGAGCTGTATGACTAACTGTTAAGAGTTCTTAATTCCCTTAAGGAAGTTTAAGTGTTGAATTGACAAAGAGATGCTGATTACAGAGCCAAAATTTCTACAGTGACAGACCAGGCAGAAGGTATTCTCAGTAAGGGACCACTGTTATTAAATACACTGTCACAGAAAATTAGGCCAAAAGCAGATCACACTTAAAGAGACTGCACAGCAAGACACACCCTTTTAAATTAGACTGTCCTCCTGCACTCCACAGAGTTTGTTCTGTGCTGGAGTTTAATTTAATTCAACACAACTCTTGCTGTAGTCAACCTTTTGGCTTCCACCATCTTTTCTCCCATGTTTTGCATCTTACAGAGACTATTTTTAAAGTTAATTAGCTTATCCAAAATAAAGCAGAGAAAGATGCAAATCCAAAACTACCATTTAAAAGCACTATCATATGCAATAAACTATACAGTGGTAGCTGTTAATTTTCTTCTATAGTAACTGCTTTTCTAAGAAAAAGAAAAGGATTCACAAGGAAACTATTTTGAAGTCTTTATTTACATAAGTCCCTTAAAATGAATTTTTTTTGCTTTTAAAATGAAATAGTAAATACGGAAATGAAATGTTAGATAATGAGGATGCAACTAGAGGGTAGTGGAAACATGAATGCTAAGCAGAGTGATTTTACAAAGACCAAATCTTGACCAACAAACAAGTGTCTACTGCCAGGATTTCACTTGGCCCCAATCCTGTAAGCTGTCTGCTACACAGGAGCAACCTTTGTGCTTATTAAATATAAAGGAAATCTTCTAGACAAGAAGAACTGATTACTTAAGAAATATCTTTAGAAAAGCTATGGATACCATGACACATGGTCCGCTTAATAGGACCTGGAAAAACATTAGGAAATATACAGCATGGTTGATTATTATCAATTCAGCATTCGAGTAGTACTTACACACCTTAGGCAGTGCTGGTGACCTCTGTGCTAGGCACTGCACAGCCACCCTGAAACAGCCCATTCTTGTCCCCAGAGATTTATAATCCCAATTTACACAATAGGGCTAGACCAGGAGAAAAAAACATAGACGAAGACCTAACTAACTGCAGCTCAAAAGGAAAACGATGCATCCCAAACCTCAGCAAAGGGCCAATTTGTTGGCTACGCCCTCTTGGGAATTCTGGTTTTATGTATCTACCTTTCCTATGGGTATAACGCACAAAAGCGCTTGCCAAAATGCAGACTTCCTGCCATTTACATGCCAAATATGAAAGCAGTAGAGTTAGGCCACGTGTCCTGTACGTAAGCAGAAGAGAAACCTGCTAGGAAAATCTGCAGGGTCAAGAGGAACCAGACAGAAAATGATTCCAGAATACCATAATGAACGTTTATTTTCAGTTTCAGAATCTCTGCCCTGTTAGGTTGCCTCCTATAGCCGATGAAACTTGCCTGTGAATAGGGGAAACATCTCACAACATTCTTCTTAAGAAAGCTGGAAATAAATGGTCTAGTTGAAACTGCTGTAAAATAAAAGCAACAATTTGAAAACTTTAGTCAACAAGAAATTGTCCATGGTTTGTCATGAAACATGTATCAAGTCAGGTTCTTTGCAGAAGCTGTCCTGCATCTGATACTGAAGAATGTTTTCATTTACTGCTTGTGTGACAAAATCTGTTATTAAACTTTCAGACAAGGCAAAAGGGGGTAAAAACTTCAGAGTATAGGTTTAGGAATCAAAGAGTTCTTGCCAAATTATATAAACAGTCTGAAATACAATAAGAAATATTTCAGTAGAGATGAGTGATAAGTATTCCACTTAAATAGGTATAATCAGCTGCACACAATTACAGGAAGAGTACGGATGTGGTAGGCAGTAACTCTGCAAAAAAGAACCTGATGGATTGCAAACTCAATGTGAGTAAAACAACCCATAGTTACAGTTGGAATAAAACAAGTTTCATGCTGAAGCACATAAATAGGAGTGCCACATACAAAATAC
Organism: Haliaeetus albicilla; assembly: GCF_947461875.1. Taxonomy (NCBI): domain Eukaryota; kingdom Metazoa; phylum Chordata; class Aves; order Accipitriformes; family Accipitridae; genus Haliaeetus; species Haliaeetus albicilla. The sequence goes on along the minus strand of NC_091483.1, from coordinate 17,875,525 downwards.
GAAGTAATCCTTCCACTTTACTCCTTACTCATGAAATCCATGCCCAGTTTGAGACATTGCTTCCTAGGAAAAATATGAAACTAACACAGCAAGGAAGAAATCATCAGCAATCTAGAAACATGGTCTGTATGAATATATGGACCTGGCTTTTCTTAGAGAGGACTGAGAGACACCTGATGGCTATCTTCAAGTATACTTAAGGCATGTAGAAAATAATCTGTTTTTCACATCCTCTGTCAGCAGCAAAAAAAATAGTAAGCTTAAAATGGGTAATGGAATGTGTGGTTAGACATCAGAAAAAACCTTTCTTACTCTAGAGACTGCACCATTTATTTTACAATCAAGTAGATATTACAGGCCTGAATCTAGGGCTTGCTCTGACGTCTTTCTTTCTCCTTAGTGTGTAGCGGGGGTTTTTTTCATGTCACTGAACAGGCTTTGCATTGGCCTTTGTGAGTCTGATGGGGCAAAATCCCTATCAGTTGCATCACTCCACCCTGTGCAACTTCTGTGCCTGAGACTTGGCGTACTGCAATTTTTCTGCACATTTGAATATGCCGGATACTGCTGGACTGCTTTAGATACACTTTTTTTTTTTAATTGAGACTATTTTTGGAAGGCTGAAAAATGTCCAGGGAATACGGTTCACTTGCATTCACAGGCAGGCTGTTTGTATACATTTATTAATCAGTTTAAAAAACACAAAAACAACAACAACAAAACACTACTGTACCTTGTCAACTTCACCTGGCATTTACAGAGAAAAGATGTGCTAGGAAATATCTGGCCAAGTGGCAATCTTTTGTGTCTTATTAAGCAGCAAATATACAAGTTTCTTCAAATGCTTAAGGTTTTCCATTGATTTTCTAGCAAATACCTCTATTTTTCTCATTTCAAAACACCAAATGGCTCACACCAGGAAAAATATAGATTAGCTAAAAATGTTTTCAATTTTTGGAAAATACACTCTTTTAGATCAACATCTTGATTAGAAAAGAAACAAAATATGAAGATACATCCTCTTTTTGTGCTTTCTGTAAATCAAACCCAAGGGAAATAATTTAAGATTGCTCAGGTTTTTTTAAACAGAAAATGGAGAACACTTTCACAGCCAGCAATTGACTTCGGGACACCGAGGTCCTGACTTCTAAAAAGACTTTTTATATATTTTTTCATATTCATGTAACTTAGAAGAATAATTAACATCTGGCCTATGTTTGGAGAAAAGAAACAGGCAGTCCAAAAAAAGAAAGTGGAGTTGTGATCTTAAGTACATGCAAATCCAAATTCAGCATAGCACACCTGGAATAATTGTTCTGTATACAATAAAGGTATGATTTATCTCCCTTAAATTTGTACATTTGCAGGCTTGATGTCTGCATCTGAGCTGGGCTCTTTCTAGACTCTTTCTAATCAGTGGAAGGAATAAGCATATCTGGAGAGAAATTCATTTGTCTGATGTTAGCCACGTACCTTCAAGATAAATACTTTTTTATTTCATTATGTTTGCTAGCTGTGGAAACCAATAGCATCTGTTTCTTCTATTGGGTAAAAAGGAGTCTAGACAACTACATGGATCTTGATGTCTACACTGCAGAAATCTGAAGTGTTGAAGATGAAACCCAGCCAGGACAATACAAGTGATCAAACTCACAGAGTGCTGATGTGCACTAGATCAGAGCCTTATTATACCCCAGGTAGATGACCTGACAATTTATACATTCCTCCTCACGAGCTTAGTTACACAATTAAATAATGGTGGCTGCATCCCAATGATGTAATCTGAATTTAATTTACACCCACAGTTGCAAAGCTAAAATAGCCCACTGGAAAAGAAACTGAGCACTGGACTCACTCAGAGCTGCAAGTGTAAAATGAACACTTAGCATTAGATAGCACTTGATGAGCCCCCTATGCAGGGCAAAGCAACAGAGACTGCTCAGGACAAGTGGTTTCAGAATTTTAAAGCTTACCAGGTAAATATTCTGCTTATTCTGTCTCTGCTAACACAGAGATAATTGCCAGTAGCTGCAATGAGTTGAAGAGTTACAGTAGATAATTCAATGTGCTATACAAATATACGTGTTCTTCTATTATTCATACCATGACATTTGTTGGTTGTCTCAGGAGTAACAAGTGAGGCTCCTATGGTTCATGAATTACTTGAATTATGCATGGTTATGGGTAGGCATTCACCATGTACAAACTGGTTTTGAATCATGCATTTCCTGGGGGCAATATTTCTCATGGTAACTAGCAAACTTTTTAGGTCTTTCAGAGTCTGCTGCATACTAGTAATTACTACTGTGGCAGTGATCCTAGCATGCGTGCTTTCTGGTAAATGTGGGAGATAATGAATGTATAGATGTTGATAGATGGGAATCAGCATTTGTATTTATTCACATTCAAAAAGCTATCTACCTCATTTGGAATATAATTTATGACATCAAACTGCTAAACAGCTATCTGCCATCCAATCATCACTATAAATAGGAGTCCACAAGAGGGAGGTGGCAGTAGACCGTATTTTTTACATTTGGAACTGTACAATCATTTCCTAGCTAACAATCCTGCTTCGGGAAGATAACTTATATGCTCAGCTTTAGGCTTTTGTTTCTAGGTACCTCTTTAATATGTTTTTAGTTGCTCATTTTTATGGACAATACTGCCCATTTATCAGGGAAATGTACATGAAAACCCATTAATACACTATTTGCTGCATAAACGCGGCACAATGCCTTTACCAAAGGAAAGCCTTTTCTAAAAACACTAATAAAGACTTTTTTTTTTGGTCCTAATTTAAAAACCCATTCTTTTCCCAGAATCCATTTTGACAAAAGAAAAAGCTGAAAGGAAACTCAAATGTTGCACAGTCCGTTGTTGTGCATAGAACATTTCACATCACTGAGCTATCTAATTTCAAGTTTCCTTTAATGCTTTTAATAAAAGCATTCATAAAATCCTGACGCAGATAGACTGTTCAAGCCGAGGTGCAGTAAATGGAGATCCTGCTTCTCCCTGGCTTGGGCAGCAGAGGAGCCACACCAGGAGACTCAACAAGTCCACGCATGGAGCAGGCTGCTGCTGGGGCTGCCAGGCTGCCATCAGACCCTGCCCGAGAGAGCCAGCCCACTGCCAGGGATCACCCGCGGCCTCTCTGTCAAGGCTTTGTAACCCCGCTGTTAAGACTAAATATTCACGTTTGGTAGAAAAGAATAGGGCCAGCAAACTTCATTGCCCTGGCGAAGCGTAGGACTGTATAAAATGTTTGCTCTGCTGGACGGGAAAGATACTCTGTTTTCTCTGTGCTGGATAATGCAAGTGCCTTGACACTGTGAACTAACTAACCACTCATGTCTGCAATGTCCAGAAGCTTCACCTAAAGCTCACCGAGTTGAAGACAATCCATGAACTAAGTAAATGGCATTCTTTGCCCCCCACCAAAAACTTATTGCAAGTAAACATGCTACCAGAGAAGCTGGGGATCAGTAAAACACATTAGATCTGTCTCCTTGCAAAGACGGAGTTGCTTATTACATCATATTTTCTAGTGCTTTGTCCAAATGCAGCCTAAAATTGTGAAACAGTTCTGCCTTCTGCTTTGGAAAATGAGCTGAATAAACCTTGTAGTCAGGGTATGTCTCCTGAAGTTCAGCTTTAATTTATCCTGTTTTCAGTTTCACTCCTTATTACCACACAAAATAATATCTAGTGCACTGATGAGCTAATTTAGCCTTTGCTTACCCAACTCACAATGGATGCAGTGAGAGGATAGGAGTCCTGTTAGGAAGAAGGCACTGTTAGGATTTTTTATCATGTTGGTTCTTAAGACACAAACCTGCTTTAAAAATCCATCATTAATTTTTCTCTGGGAAGATATTTAAAGCACATAATGATAGAGGAACATACCACTACTTGTTTGCAATAGATACAGAAACTTGCTTTATTTGATAGTCATTGTGATAGTAGGAAAATTAATATCTGTTGTAAGACATTTCTCTAATCTGTGTAAAAGCAAATAACTATTGAGCTCACCTCAGGAAAAAAAAAAAAGGCATAGAAGCTCAGCTTGTAGACTTTCTGCATGTTTCACTTGCAGGCTCTGAATTTTATGACCATAAACTTTGAAAACATTTTAAACACTCTGGATTTGTATTTCCTATTCCTAGTCTCAACAGTTGCACTCTGAAAGTTTTTCCTTACTCCTGCTCTGCCAACATACCAACAAAAAAAAGGTTCATACTGCTTAATGGGCCAAACACGTCTCTAGAGTGGTGGTCTCCAGTGATTCCAGTGCCCTACTGCCCTTTATCTTAGTGACTACCTGTTTTTCTCATTTTGTTTGTGGATTCTACGTGCCTGTTGTACCTTGCGGACCACAAAATCACAGAATCACAGAGTGGTTGACGTTGAAAGGGACCTCTGGAGGTCATCTGGTCCAAGCCCCTGCTCAAGCAGGGCCACCTAGAGCTGGTTGCCCAGGACCACGTCCAGATGGCTTTTGAATATCTCCAAGGATGGAGATTTCACAACCTCTTTGGGCAATCTGTGCCAATGCTCAGTCACCCTCACAGTAAATAAATGTTTCCTGATGTTCAGATGGCACCTCCTGTGTGTCAGTGTGTGCCCACTGTCTCTTGTCCTGGCACTGGGCACCACTGAAAGGAGCCTGGCTCTTCCTCCTTTATACCCTCCCTTCAGGTATTTGTACACATTGATAAGATCACCCCTGAGCCTTGCCTTCTCCTCTTCTCCTCTCTTCTCTTCTCTTCTCTTCTCTTCTCTTCTCTTCTCTTCTCTTCTCTTCTCTTCTCTTCTCTTCTCTTCTCTCCTCTCCTCTCCTCTCCTCTCCTCTCCTCTCCTCTCCTCTCGTCTTTGCTCTTCGCTGAACAGTCCCAGCTCTCAGCCTTTCCTAATAGAAGAGATGTTCCAGTGCCTTACTCATCTTTGTGGCCCTTCACTCCACAGATCCCTGGAGTTGGGAAGGCAAACCAGTAACTGAGAAATTGCAGTTCAGGGCAGCAAAGCTTCACCCCAAGCACGTGAAGGGGAACCAGGCTAACTGGGCATTTCTGCAGGAGGTGAATCCACATGTCCATCCTTCTACATGCAGCAGGACACTGCTCCAGTACCACTACCCCTTGCAGCAGCTCCCTTTAAAACTGTGCAAAGACCTTTTAATTAGATACAAACCTAGGTACTAGGTGAACTAAGTAAGCCCTGAAGTGGTAAGTAGAAGGCTGATTGTCATCATGTTACACTTCTAAGACCTGTGAAAAATTCTGAATTATTTTTATAGCTTAATTTATGGGTCTGTGTTGCAGAAGGAGACTGTGAGGACTCCTGTTTGGATGCTGCTTTGAAAGTATGGGCATACATGACTGACACATGCCTAAGTAGACAACGTGGTCTTCGTCAATAGTGAGTACATTCGTAGTGAGCAAGTTACACTTATAAACCCTGTAGTTAGTGGTATTCCTATCAAATTCGCCAATGAATGGCAGTTATCCCTGAAGAAAGTCAGCAGCCACTAGTCATAAGTAGGTGGGGATTAGTGAGATTAAGCATGGTCAATAATGTCCCCAAGATCACCATTTTAGGATGTTTTAAGTCTATATTTATGTCATTCATAAAAGACAGGAGTAGCTGTTCCCTCTGCTGTGGCCGTAATGGGTGTTACCAATGCTCCAGACTGCTCAAATGCCAACCCTCTCACCTTTCAAAAGCAAGACAGCCCGGAGAAATGAGCTAGTAGTATTCTGCAAAATTTGAATGTAGTAAAATAAAAAAAAAAAAAAGGAGAGAAAACAAGAACTTGTAGCATCTTCTACAATCTTCACTCCACCCCTTGCACTTTTTTCATTGGTTATGTGTATCTGAAAAGAAGACTAAGCATCTCAGAGCCAATATTTTTGTACACTGAAGCTGTGTATCCTTATTTTCTATAAATTCTTAAAATTTTCCTAGTTTTGTGACATATTAAGAGAAGTTGTTTGTCCATTAGAAGGTATTTTAAGCAGCAAATTTATTTAAAATTTCTTTTCATTTGTATTCCTTTCTCTTAAATTTTTATGGGGCTCATCTACTTAGTTTGCAGATGTGTCTCTGTAAGTGTATGTTACCCAGTCAAACCGAGCTCTGTGGGTACCACCAGAACAGAAATGTTCAGCAATAAGTAATTGTGTATTTTACTGGAATGTGCTTCTGCTGGTTGGTTACTAGGAAATTTTTTTAATGGTTATTTGTTATTTATGACTTCAGGATTGTATCTCATTTTAATTTTTTTTAGTTTTTATAACTTTTTAATAACAGGGAAAGAAGTCATTATCACTACTTGCAAGTGTATTGGAGAAGGTTTTTTTCAAATTCACTATAAGCAAATGCAAACTTAATTATAAAATATATTTCAAATTACAGAAAAATTGTAGATGTAAGACATGCATACATTCACAGCAGGCCTTTAAAAAAAGCAAGGCCTAATACCAAACGAAAATCCAACAGCTCTGCTCCTGAAAGACCTTACTCAGCTGACTATCACTTCCACACTTTCTACCTGCAAGTTAGAAAGACTTTGTGTAGGAAAATAAGGAAAATGTCTTCCAAAAGTAAAATTTAAACGCTTCTCTGTTATAGTTAGCAGCAAATCACATTAATTCCTCTACTATTCATTGTAATAATGATATTAATCAAGCTGCTCCCTGGATACTCATGTAGATGTAATATGTAATTCTATGGAAGCTCCATTGTAATTTAGCATGAGTTAATGTTCACTTATTGCAAAGTGTTACGTGAAAAATATATTTGTGGACTTTACGTAGGATCCTATTCTACTGTGAAAGAAGCCGAGCAGATAAAGTATGTACCAGAATAGAATTCAGGTGTAATGAGTAAATGCAGTTCTATGTAGAGTGCACTTAACAATCTCACGGTATAAAAACACAAGGCACTCAGAGCTGTTATGTTTGCAATGGCTTAATCAAGAAAATGTTGAGAGACACTGGTATTGTGGTTAGGATTAATGGAATGCCTCTATGTCCTCATTAAATTTAATAAACCTGCGTAACAGAAATAATAACACTTCACGTGTATATTGCATTGCTCCTTTTATCAAGGATCTCCAAGCCCATTGTGAGCATTCCTGAATGGAGCATCACTGTCCATCTCCACGGAGTGACTCTCCTCTTCCTGCTGCAGATGATACCTTCTCCTGGGAGAACTTTTGGAGAGATCCCTGCAGGAGCACACCTGGCTCCAAGCAGATGTGTGCATGTCCCTGCTGCCTGCAGCTCTGCTGGCTGCATGATGGGCTTTACTTTTTGGGTTGGGTTCCTTGAGACTTTTTATTCGGTAATTTCCTAAGGTCCTAGCGCTATGAATTAGGCCTTTTTTTAATCATTCAATTTTTAGATTTAAAAATTAATGACACAGTATTTTTCTACAGCTTGTAAGTTTGCACTCCTCTAGGTTTTCAGTAGTACCTTTATCCTGATATTTATTCCATATTTTTGACTGTATTGCAGACAGATTTATGCTGCTCAAGCTCTGCTTTGCTTCACTGGGACAGTTTGCTGAAGAAGCCATGCAGCCTATGGTCCTGGAATGCTCATTTTAGAAAAAGGCTACTGTCCTTATTTGTGCTGGATTTTCAGTGACACAGAGACCTCAGTGACTTGTGGCCTGTCTCATCAGATCAACCAATTAGCAACTGCTCAGAGTTTTTGACGGTTTCTTCAGCTGTTCTGCAGCAATAGCAATTGCTACTCCTGCATAAAACCTAAATCATCCACAGCCCTAGGATTTTACTTTACCTGGTGAAAACTGACCACTTATTTTTCAAATGTACTTCAGTTTCTCAACTACTATTGTGCTACTTTTAAATTCCCTCCTCATTTATTAAGAGTCCAGCTCGCTTCTGCTTTATTCATTTTTGTCTAAAATGTGGAAGGTGTTAAGTTGTTCCCTTTTCCGCTTGCTCGGGCTAGGAGAATGGCTGGGCACTTCTTTTCAACAGAAGGCTTTGCATGGCCGGAGAACTGCAGATCTGCTGGGAGCTAATTAATCTATCGTTTTCTCTCTGCACATTGTGTATGGTCCTTTGCTTGTTGCTGAAAAAGTTATAGAAAAAGAATAGTAGGGAGAGGACTTAAAGATTTTCCTTAAGCTCAAGATTTTTGCTTTGCATTGACTGGTGAGAACTAGTTACACTTACGTCCAAACTCTTATTTAGAAGGAAGAAAAACCAACCATGTTTACTATTAAAGGGGATAGTACTTCTTCTGAGCTACCGTGGACAATGAATATTACAAAACCCAGCCTGATGTGCAACACTCTCCCCAGCATTCTTTCAAGGATGCCGCATTTCACCTTAGTTCCTTTACTAATATGAACTCATTCTACTGCTTTTCTGCCTCTAGCTTTCCTTTTTTGCTCACCTGATTCTTTATTCTTGCTTGACACCTTCTGTCTTTCAGACTACCACTCAAATGCACATGCTCCTGCACTTTTTACCTCACACGAACAAGCTTTTACTATTATCTTTGCCTCCAAGCTCTACTATTCACAATCTAGTAAACAGAGATGAATCTAACAAAGAAGATGGGAAAGGGTGGGAAGCTGGGAGATCCATCTGCAAATTTTGCTCCCAGGTCAAATATCTTTCCTTACTTAATCTGTAAAGTTCTTTAAAATCATTGGATTAAAGGAGCTGTGCAAGTATGTGGTGCGGTTAATTATATTACATTTGTAATCAGGCTATAAAAGAGAAACCCTTGAACCACAGCTATATTGTTCCAGGCACTGCAGTCTGTGGATGTCTTCCTTTGAATTTTGCTCCATGCAACCAGTGGTAATAGGTTCTCACTGTATCCAAAACTCCTGCAGTCTTTTTCAGCCTGCCCTGGCCAGCAGCCCATCAACCGTTCCACAAACAAACATATATTTCTCTCTGTATTTATTTCTTCCTTCTTTTTCATCCCACTCTGCAAACAATTAGCTATTGAATCCTTAATAAGCCAATCTAGTCCAGCCTACATGACTATTTTGCTCCTAATCAATTTATTCAGCTCACATAGAGGGATTTATCATATTTACAATATCACAGCTATTCATGTAGGAGTTATAAAAGGTAAGGAGTAATTTTAGGGAAAGAAAATCCAGTTGTAGGTTTTTGCTGGTTTTGTTAAGCTTCAGTATGTGGGGGTTCATTTCACTATTGGGGAGGGATAATTTTGGATTTCAGTCAGCAGAGTTCAGATACACCAAGGGAGGAACAGAAATGCATAATTAAACAAGCACCAAATCATTTGGAAAAATGTAAGCTGACTTTTGCAAACTGTCTTTTTCCAGAAGCATTTTCTTCTGTTTTACCACTCTTCGCTAAGCCTTGGGGATGGACTTCACCCTGAACTGTTATCACTTTGAAGTTAATTTATTATCACAAGGGAAAAAAACCACAAAAGACTGGTGACTCAGGTCAGAGAGGCGTGTGTGCAAGGTGGATATTTGTGCAAGGTGACTTTTAAACATCTCCACTGCTATAGCGTGAAGTCCCCACAGGATGTGCACACAGTTGGGTCTCCACGTTTCCTGGGCCCCATGTCCCTCACTCTATGTGCTTGGCGAATGCTTTTGGATCCAGGCAACCATCCAGCTCTACTCAAGATTTGACTGCAAATCAAACTAATAACTTCCTTGGCCTGCAGTGAAAAAGGATAATAACGCTTTCCCAACCGGTTCATTTTTGCTATTATTAGGATTTATTGACATAACAGTAGTATTAAGAGGCCCAGCTAAGGCTCCTGGATTGAACCTCTCCCCCAATTCCCCCAGACGCCCACTCTTGTCCCTTATATTTCTGCTTCATAAATTATGAGTCAGAGTTGAACACGTCATATATGGTATTGTCCCAATACATGACTGTCATATTCTCATCCTGCCATAAAAATAAAGTCTGTACACAGGCTGTGCAGAAACAACACAGGGGTCATGGAGGCAAACAGCGCACATAGGACATTTCAGACGATCTTTTGTGTATGAATTGCAGGGTATGAAAGAGTTGATTTGAGATTGGCTCATGAGAAAGGTATGAGCTCGTAAAACTTGTACATTAAGAAGCTTGATTTCTGCCGTAGCTGCCACATGCGACCAGCAACAAACACTTTGTTTCATTTCCTTCATTTCCCTTCATTTGTTCCATCTCCTCTTGGAGATTCAAGAGCAAAAGGCTTTCCTCGCAGGCACTTTGCCTCTAATTCAAGCCTTCTTTCTCCAGAGATACACACATATTTCAAGTTTCCAGAAAGACTGTCTGCACTAATGCCAGTGTTAATGCACACACACCTGGAAGTTTTTAGTTCTTTTACACATTTCAGTATTTTTTATTCTTCATCTAAATCTTGGGTTCTCCAGAAGGGTGGAATAGGTCAGTTCCAGCAAAGAGCACAGATAAAAGCTGTTATCCAGTATTTGCAAGGGTTGAAATCAAATACAAATACAGTCATTATAGATTAAATCCAATCTTGCAAAGGCAAAAATGACTGAATTCGCATCTTTCAGGGTGAATACTGTGAAACTGCATAGCCTGTAATTACAAAGTAAGTTCTTCGTTATAACATTATGTATTTATCCCACAGTAGTTGCATTGGACAATGCTTATTGTTAGTTCCTCTTTTAGGAATAAAGCTCATTCAATCCAGTTTAGTGCCTTTCTTCTGATACTGAGAATGAAATTCTACCAGTGTAGCCATTCTTGGTCATGCCTTTGCATATGGAGATGCTGACCAACACTGCCGTGGCCAGTTTGAGCTTCTGAGTAGTGGTCAGACTCCTCCTGGGGTGGATGTTGCTCTTGTTCTTTTGCTGGGGGTCATGGGCAGAAGTTCCAGAAGAGTGGCCATCTTTTGCATTATACCAACTGTCTGAGTTTGCAATAACAGAGCTTGTCAATGCTGTCACTCGTAAGACATGTTCTTCTGTAATTGAGTACCGTACCATCTCAGCAGGTTTCTGAGCTCTATTTTTGATGAAGTCAGGTTCAAAGGGAGATCTAAGCTGTGTGAAGAGAGACATGCCCATAAATGGCATCTATTTCTCTGTGATTGTATATACCTTCCCATATCAATTTAGAAAAGATCTTCTGTACGATAGTCTTCTTCCACATTTTTTCCACACTCTTCCTAATATAGCTTGAGGCCACACCTTTACTTAATACAGAGAGCTTTGGAAAGATAGAAAATAATCCAAGAATAGAAGAGGGGAGCATGAAACTAGGGAAGAGAGACTTGCAAACTGCTGGAAACAAACAGCCAGAAGTGAAAGAGAAACAAGCTCTCAGTAGTGTTCAAGTGAGGGAGAAAGAAAGGACGGTTGGGGAGGACACCAATTCCGATAAGCCAAGTTTTCTTGGCTGAGGAGGTGCCGTTCTTCACCCTAAACTAAGCCCAGCTTGTATTTAATGACCTAATTATTCTTGCTTAACAGTTACAGTACCGTAGCCCAGCCCTGAGCCTTGTGTTGACTGCAATCAGTTTGCTGCTTACTCTCCAGGCTTGTTTGCTGCAGCCCCAGGCTTTACATTTTGTTGATATGCCGATGAGCCCTTTGACCTTCCTGGCCTCATCACAGATGCTGAGACAACAGCTGTTCTGTGCAAAAAAAGAGCTGAGTGATGTAGGGAGCTGAGAGGTATACATGCTGAGGACTCGCCATAAAGCTTTCAGTAAATTGAGCCCTGCAGGGTGCGGGTACTTACTGCAGTGAGGCTGAGTCACCAATAGAGGCTTCTGAAACCCATAGTTTTAACCTGAAGAGCAGAGTATATAGAAAGAAATTATAAGTCTTAATGAATGGCTGCTTTGAGCATGGATTATACATTGCTAGCAATATGCCACTGTTTATAGCACATCATTAGCCTGTAAGAGCTGTAGCGATTGAACTTTTGTGTTCCGTTCAAAAGTGCCACAGTACAACATTTTAGTCTTTCTGCTGCAGTAACCACTGGTTGTTACAAATCCCTTCATGAATGCATTATGGAAAACTGGGGCAGAGTTCTTCACTAGCTAGCCAAGTGCATGCCTGCTGGGGCTTTATACTAGGAAACAGTGAATAATGTTTTTAAAGCCAAAGTACAGTAGAAACCCATTTTATATACATAAGCATGTTGCACAAGACTAATATTCATTGAAGTTCCCTGCTGGTATGTGAAATTTATATCAGTTTGCAATGCAGAATTTATTTTTCAGGTGTTTCTTTAAATGGGTTCATTCTTGTATCATTTCACCTGTTAGTGTCCTCAAAATAACTTACCTCAGTAAGTCTATTATTTTATTGAGTATTCATGTAAAAAGGTCTTATTGTACTTCCCTCTATGGTCTGGTGCACAGAAAATGTATTCTCTGAGGAGAGGCAACACACATTTAATTCTGCTTTGCTTTACTCGATGGTATTATTGCAGGCAGAAAATCATTCTGTTTGACACCCTGTGACACCCTATGTGGCTATCAGATGCACCGCCTTTTGCAAGACACCACCGACATTGGGACCTCTCTAAAGGGATTAGGATCTTCGCATTTTTAGCTAAGTAGAAATAGTGAGACTTGATGGGTTTAAGGAGGCACCCCTGGAGTTGGGACCCAATCCATCTGCCAAGTCCAGACACTTCTACGGAGACACGATGGATAAGCTTTTGCCTCTGCCTTTTGCTTCATTAAGGAGACAGGAGGTATTAATGACAGCAATTACATATTCTCAGTTAATTTAATGTGTGACAATATAAGAGACCATAAGTAATTATATTATCAGTGAAATTTGTTCATTTTATTCAGTACTTGTGAATGTAAGGTACAGTTTAGAAAACTAATCATACAATAAGCAGTGAAATGCTCTATTGTTATGTGGTAGCTCAGTGAAAACCCTTGGAAAAATTAGTTGACATAGTTATTTGTTTGAATAATTAAGAACAAGGAGAAAACAGCAATATTTTAACACTATTACCTATAAACATGTGGGTAGCTGAATGATAGAAAAAGCAAGGAATTTGATGCTTCGTGGCTCCTTTACGTTCTTGGGCCAGTCTAAAACTGAGTTGAGTGAGGATTCCTCGCTAGCAACTTTCACAGAGGATGTTGCTGCTCTTCCTTTTCACCAGTCCATGTGCTTTTTTTCCTGCTGTCCAGCTAAAAAGAGAAAGAATATGGCAAACTAAATTATTTTTTTTAAAGAGAAAGGAACAAATAAATAGAAGCTAAGGCATTGTCTTGCAGAAAAGTAAAGTCAGCAAAGCAAAGGGAATTGAAAAATAGGAGGAAGAAAGAAGAGTAAGGAAAAATGATTCATGTTAAACAAAGAAAAGGGGAGCAAAAACAAGAAGTCTGAAAACAAGGAAACCCATAACAGCCTAGCTATTAATATTTAAATAACTAACATAATTCTTTTATCATCTCAGTGTGTGAATCTTACAAATAGTTACCCATTCATATTACACATACCTGTCCTCTTCCTTTTAGAGGAAACAATGAATGAAAACCCTGATGACTGATGCAAGTTTCATATTTTAAGCCTATGTTCTTGGCCACTAAATAAACAAATTAAACTATTAAGAGGATGAGCATAGAAAAGCAACTACAGTTGGGGCTGCAGGCAAGGGAGGAGCTAAGCATCACTCCATTATCTTTTAAACCATAACACAGAATTTAGATCTTCCCTCTTATTTTTTATAAACCACCTCTCCATACCCACAGTGAAAAGCAAAATTAATAACAAGAAGCTTAAAAAGAAAACTGCGCTGCCCACATAGGGTGGACAGTTAGGGTCAGTAATGTATAGTAGAAATTATCTTCTGGGTAAATGTGTAAGTTGGAGAAACACTATTTAAGGCAAAGGACCCCAAAACAAATCTAGTCTAAAAAACAGCATAAGTTTTCCAATGACTGGAGCAGCATTCCTGTGTTAGGTTCTAGAGCATTACCCTGTTAGCTGCAGATAGGGCAAGAAGCCGTTCGAGCTTTGAGATGGAGCTGCTATTCCAGAGGTCATGGCTACCCAAGACAGTAGGCTGCACTTGCTGATGCAGGAGATCCCTCTGAGCCCTAATCCATTTGGGTATCTTAAACATTTATCCGTGTTTTGAATCAAGCTGAAACCATCTCACTGTGCACCTAGCTGAGGTCACCATCATATTAATACAGTACAGCAAAGAACTCTATGCTTTATTTATTTATTCAGAGAAAAGCAACTCATTACAAAAAGTTGTATTACCATCAGTAATTACGTCTGGAGCTGCAAACTGCATTTCAACAACAACAAAAATATATACCAACTCAGTGAATAATAACCAGTAAACAATTTAGCATAATCAAACAAACTTCCTGACATACCACCACCACATCTTCCCAAGAATCACATGGAAAATGGTTATCTACCATCTAGACAACACCTTGTTTACTTTTAATTTTCTATTTCAGCTGCTGACACTGAGATTGCTCCTGGGGTCCATATCAAATAGATCCCCTATAGGTGCCGGAGTCTTCTCTCTTTACCATGACTCTATGGAGGAGACGAGGAGGACAGGGGAGTACAAGGGGCTCAAAATCAAGAGTAGCACATTGTAAGGCCCTCAGCAAGGCATCTCCTGTACTGTGCTCCAATATATTGGAAACACATAACAGAAATGGACCATCTTGGAAATGCAAGTTTGGCAGTACTTTCACTGGGAGGCTTGATGGCAGCTGAGGGTGAAGCATGGAGGATTAATATATAAGGTTCCAGCATGAGTGGATTTGAGAGTGTTAAGATTCATCTTTGCTATCAGTGGAGGCAAAATGTCGGTCAAGACAAGGACAGAAGGCCAGATGGTAACACCAGATTGGAAAGACTGTGTTTACAACCCTATGCCCCTGTACACATGCAGCCTGGGTCGTGTCTTTCTCCTGCTGCCTGGCGCTATTTCTTGCAGTCCTCCTGGCCATGCAAACCTGGGGAGCATCAGACTCAAGACGGAAGGCAGCCTCTGTGGACCTGCCTCCAGGGACGTTATGGCATCGAACAGCACCACACCTGAGACCTTCAACTGCCAACTGCCTGCACTGGCAGCCTTTTTGGTGGACATCGTATCATTTGAAAGGCAGGGCCATGTTCTCCTCTACTTTTGAACTTTACAGATACAATGATAAGAGCAAGGAGACACGATGTGGAAGAAGTTAAATTCAAAATGCCTCCTAGCATTCAAATTACTAGTCAAAGCTTTGTTTTTATAATAATAATTGTCACCAGAATCGGTATTGCTTAAACTCCTTGTGCTGGTATTATGCAGCATCTAACAGACTGCTACCGCTACCGCAAAGGCAGCTGCAGAAATGTTCTGCTTCTGCCCCAGGGGCTGCATGGGAAGGTTTCACCCCCTTTTATCCCACCAGAAACTAGTGCAGAAATAACCAAGCTGGCTGTTGCCAGCCAGCAATTTTAAAGAGTGAGGTTATAAATGAGAGGATGAAATACATGTACACTATTCTGTAGCAATCTTATGAATTTTCTGTGAACAGTGTGTAAGCCAGGTTTAGTTGTGCTTGTTAGTTTTGGTTTGTTTTGTTTTTTTATAAAAAGATATTTTGTTTTAAGTTCGTTGTTTGTGGAAGGTGCCACTTTTTCATCTTCCTAACAAGGTCTGGATTAGTTAAAATCACTTGTTAAGCCAAACACGGAGTTAGTAAAATTTTTATTACTCTTTCAATACAGGTATCATGGATATAGCAATATCATATTTTACAATTAAAGATGTGGATCTTTGCTTCTGGCACTACAATAATTGCTTTAAGATTTTGATGATTACAGGAAATGAGGAGGAATTGGAAAAAACACATTTTTGGGGGGGGGGAAGACAGGAGAAAGAGAAATGGAGGCATTGTCTTGCTAACAGGAAAGGACTGCTTGGAAAACCTGGGGTTTATAGCTGAAAAATCTGGATCCCAAAAGATGGTGTAACACAGTGTTTGGCCGGAGACATTTTAAACTTCTGAATGGGCCAGAAAGCTAGATGTGTTCATTCAGGAGCACACACTATAGTCCTCCACTATTTAAAATCTGTGCTATCCAGGTGCAGTAAGATGCATTAATAACAAAGCAGTGGCAGATGCCAGTAACTTTTGCAATTTCCCCCAAATCCCCACATCTTTGCCACTGACCATAAGTAGATATTTGAGACTCTTCTATCACTCCTGCTAAAGGCAAATTTGAGCCAGGATTGCAGAAAAAACTGGTTGCTGATTAACCCGTTTGACCTGTCACCTGAGATACTTCTGATATAAAATACTACTTGAGCTTTTTAAACAAATAACTGTAATTTCCATGTAATTGATTTTTGACCTCACACAGCAATTATTCAATGCTAATTTATGTCAGGATAGAAGAACAGCAACTGCATATAAACTGTTAAGGAAGATACTGTAAAAAGAGGAGAAAGACTGTGTTTGTTACGTTAGCTTACATTTGCACAGTAGCCAGATGAATACTGTTTCCTTTACCTACAATGTAAATATGAAAAGCAACTAAGTTCACAAGGAATACTTTCAGAAACACATGGAAGTTGGTGCTATGCAAAACATAAAAATCCTTGTTTGAAAGCAATTCTATTGCTCTGGACTGGTTTGCATTATTTATTATAAGACCCATGAGCATGCTTGGGATTTTACAAAGCAAAGAGGAATAGCAGGTCCCTGCCCTGAGCAGCATACAACCCAGGAGAATGAAGAAAACAATAATGCACAGGAGGCCAGATTTCATGATTTTGGAGTTGAGAAAAACTTCCTGTTAACCATTCATCATCATCAAGGTTGTCTTACTGATCTGAATATATCTCTATTATGTTGATTATAGGGTATATTAATCACAACTACTATCACTGTTATTTCTATCCAGACCGTAACAATCTATATTGCAGTGTTGCATAGGGACTCGCATAGGAGAGATTTTTTTTTTTACCATAGAACCCAAACTATTGTAAAATGTGGATAACTACCATTTTCGTAATTAGAGTATAGAGGGAGTTTGGCTTCTGCAGAATAAATGGGAGAAGAAAGAAGAGAAGCTGGACAGTGACAGTCTTGAGTTTCTTCTCCTCCAGGCGCAGAACAGCAGTCAGTGCTACTTAAGAAGAACATTATTTACCTATTGGATAAATTGTAAATCTTGACTTTATTCTTACATGTTAGGTAACACTTCAGCAATATCCTTCTTTTTGAACATTTCTTCAATGGAAGAACCTGAAAAACAAATAGTAAGCTTCATTGCAAATGGGTGAAAAACCCCTAAATTTAGCTACATAAGTCATGGCCCTAACTTGAATAAACCCTTGTAAATTAACTGATAGAGGATTCAGTGATACCCTTGAAATCAGCTCTCTGTCACAAGCCCATAATGTCTTTGCAGTGGGATAATATTTGGAGAATGGGAATTACAGGAGTAGTTGAGAATTCACCTTGATGCTCAGGCACTGCCAATATCCCATTTTTAGATTTACTACCACAATGACAACTATCATAGTGTGTGTATTGGTGAGGAGAACGGCTGTATGCAAGGTCCTTCTTTCAGCCTTCCCCTTTCAGCTCCTCTTAAGAGATTAGCTGGACAAAAGGTGCCCACATCTTATGTTGCCACTGCAAGTGGTAGCAGAATATCGCAAGAGTCCTTGAAATTTGCCTCCTATATTTAATGAAGAGGCCAGGGTCGGTTTTACCCACACTGGCCAATAAATATACTGCTTAACTGCAGCTTCTCTACCTGTATACTGGATGCGACTCCCTGACTTTGTGTTCATAACATTCACATTTGAAGTATCTTGGTTTGGGGTTAGACAGTTCCTGGCACCATATCAAGCATGAATGGTCCCAGTAATGACAGCAAAGGAAGGCAGAAACTTTTAAGCTACTGTAAGTAGGAACACGAGCCTGTGAGAAATATTAATGCCACCTGCATTTCCACGAGTGCTTTGTAAGCATGACAGTGGTAAAGCACTTGATGTTTACAGTTCCCACTATATTTATATACAAGGAGATAATGATGGGAGGTTTGTGTTTGTGGTAAGGGAACTGCTGCACGGAAATTAAAGTCTGAGCGTGAAGCAAACATGGACAATCTAGATACATCTCATTGGAAATGCTGGTTTCTGTAGAATGAGAAACTCCAGCAAATCCAGGGATAAATGTAATACAGGTGTCCAGGGCACAGGTCCTGAGTGAAGGGGGATCAGAGAACAAAGCTGGGTTGTAGTGTCTAATAAATTCTGTAACTTTCTGAAGAATCAGCTCATGTCTCTCTTTAAGCATTTAAAAAATGCATCCTGCTAACAATGATGTATAGAGCAGAAATAAAAGGTCTCTACAGAATGTTTTTTTTTTTAGCACAGAGAAATATATAAGCTGTTAAATATTTCAGGGCAAGTCAGGAAGATCAATGAATGGGTTTGTAACAAACATCCATCTAGGAAATTATTCATCAGTGATACATGGAGATGTAATTGCAACTAAGTAGGACAGCTAGCTCAAAACCAGGACATGCAGTGGACAAAATTAAGTCACAGAATACCAGTCGTGGATATAGAAGAGAAATGAAGGTTGCCAAGAGATGGCAAATGGATGTGATCACAGCATTTACCCGGACAAGATAGATGAGCAAAGTACAAGGCAGAGAAAAATGGCAGTAGCTCTCTTACTCCATCAGTCGCCTCGTATCAGCAGCTGCTACTACTAATATGATGCTATCTATGTTATCTATAATCAAAGCTTTATATTTTCAGTTGATTTGCAATATCACATAGAGCTCCTGTGTTAAAGAGAAATGTGCACTCATTAGCACTGCTGAGAATACGTTGTGGCAGAGCTTTGCAAAGAGAATTGCTGCTGGGCTTCTAGCGTAGCTGCTACTGCTGGAGCAGAGCAGTGAACTAATGAATTAATTCCTGTTTTGAAATATTCTCCATGGGATCACTCATAAAACACAGACCTTGTTTGCACAAGGAACAGAAATAGGTAATAGTCGCCTGCCCTGAATCTCTACATGCTTCACAAAACTACACGTACACTGTTCTCTCTCTGCTGTTGTTCACTAGATGAATTTACAGGGAAAAGCACAGGAAGAAGTGGCAACTTGAGGGAATGTCAAATGGGCTTCAGTGGCTCAGAGAGTGTCAGGTTTTTTCCAAATATATCAGCTGATCAAATCAGATGTATTATCTCCCTGGACAAATCTTGACTGTCTTGTCTATCGATGAGGAATAAAGGAAAAGAACAACAGTTCTCATTTAGACACCATTAATTATGTACACATAGATATGCATGTGTATATGCATATATAAACATATTATACACCATCCTCAGAGTTGCAATCAGTCTGGTCCCAGTCATGTTGGCTAGGAAGCTAATGCAGATCTGGATATAGCCACTAAAAGACAAATCCTGTGGTCTCATAAACATGCTCAAGTTACGAGCACAGAAGGTATCCACAAAAGACAATCCCTTTGTTTGTTTCCTTCAAAGAGATAAAAATAAATCAACCTGTAGTTAACAAATGCCTGAGAAATATAACTATAAAAGAGAGTTTGGTGAAGTAATTCTACAAATCAAAGTTCTCTTGAGCTAATGCTACTGCTTAGGTGTTAGTGGTAATGAATGAGTGCAAGTGAACAGGTCAGGAAATATGACTGGGAACACATCTGGAAGTAAATATGCCTGGCTGCCCACCTGAAAATGATGTGACATGACTGAGAGACTGATTCAATATGGCTGAGCATGAGTAAAAGAGCATACTGATTCAATATGACTGCAAGGATAAAAGATCATGTGTGTAAATTATTATCTCACTGGCAGTACAAGTAGAAGATGAGGTGAAATGACAGGAGTAAATGAAGGAAAATGGGAACATATGAAATGTAGAAAATGCAGTGACAAAGAATAGTCCCAGATGGTCCATTTCTGATAATCAAAGGAAAATCCATATTAACAGCTGGCCTACATGTAGGATGGAAGCACACTACTGAGTGCATGAATTTACAAAGCCCTGCACCTGGCTTATCCCCAAGATCCAACAAGTTAAATTGTGACATGAAGAGTAATTGTGAAGAGTTATTACTATTAACTTATTTTTGAGAGGACTTTCTTAAACGGAGACTCTCCTGACTTTTCTAAAGTGACTTTATAAACAGGCATGCAGGACATATGCAAAGGGCCAGGTCTTCCAGGCATCTTTGCAATGTGTCTTGTTAGTATAACATGAACACGTTTTGAAGGGGAGTGGGGATAGGAGACCTCTTTCTGCTAGGGAATTACTAGATTTACAAGCTCATTGATTCATTAATATATATTTAGTTTCAAATTATCTAGTTAATGTAGTGACCTTATTCTTTTTTGCTCTTTCTTGAACAGCCTCCCGTGCATGTGGGTGGAAGACATTAAATATGGTTATAAAATACTACTTCATTCATTTCCATCAACTATTTTGTGCCCTGTTGATGTGAGGAGAATTACAACGCAAGGCATAGCAGTGGCAAATAAAATCCTCCAACACAGCTGTCTACCTGAGGAAGGTGCAATGTACAGTTCACAAGACAACTTGTCTACCCAACAGATTTAACTAGACCAGAATAGCTGAAGTACCACAACCCTCAGCATGCAGTTACTCCAAATAAAAGCAGATTTGTGCTCCGTATGTGATTGTAATGACATAATTACCTTCAGACTGATCTACCATCCCTCCATAGGTTTTACAACACTACAACTACAATAAAATAAATGAACAAACGTGTGTATGTGTGTGTCTGTACATCTTTCCACTTCGATATAAAAACAGACTTACTAAGCAAATAACTGAGATATTCCTGCTCTTTGTATTTTGTAACACTCTTTAAGAGACTTTGTCCTCTGCAATTTCTTTAACCTGCAAGTTGATGGGAATTAGTTGCTTTTCTTCCAAATTTAAAACCGGTTTATATTTGTTTCAATCTAGTTTTGTCTGGCAGCAGCAACTTTCAATATTTTGTAAAATATTAACTGTTTCAAGGTATTAAAATATGTGATGCTCCATTCTCAGGTCTGAAAGACCAAAAATAAACTTTTCTTACATGATTGCATTTAGATGGCATTAGGATGTTCAGAAATTACAGAAATACAGAGTTTCATATGCATTTGGGAAACCATCTATTTCTCTTCCATTGCCAACTGAAAGGGTGGATGGAGTAGGCTACATACATAATTTGCTTGCTTCAGATGGTTGCTTTGCTGAGGAACTGAACTGAAAGAAGAAAATCCTGCCTGACACAAGGCAATGGCATGCTCTCAAAATGAAAAATAGCAAGAGCAGTGGAAGTTACATACAAGAAACCTTCTGTTACTGTCACAAATTGACAATCATGTCATTTGGGGTGGGAACATTATTCTTATCTCTGGGGTATAAACAGTGTGTTTCTACTGATGATGTGATTATGAAATTTGAAAAGATAAGCAATCATCAATTTAAAATTATAATACTGTTTGTGATATTAGACAAGAGGTAGCTATTCTCTGAGTAGCTTTGTGGACCTGCTACAGATGTTAGAAATAACAACAATAACAATAACACAGGAATACATTTTAAAATCACTTTATATCACTTTTTTCCCTTGGACTAACTTTCACACAACATACCAGCGTAACATAATAATACAAAAAGATCTAATCCTCTCGCCTTGAGACAATAGGAAAAATGGAAATGTGTTTTTCCAGTATTTTTGCAACTTCATCAGTGTTCCTCTGGAGGGACACATTCTGGTGTGGCCCCTTCTTCAGAGGAGGAGGCATCCCATCGAAAGGGATGTCTTGTGTCCTTACCAGGGCAAGGACTGAAATCCATGTGCTTTGTTACAGGCCCGTATGCTCCTGCGAGCTGCAGATGGTCTTCACCAAACAGCAGTCAGGTTGCAGGAGAGTTTCCCTTGTATTAGGATCTGGAAAAAGGCCTAGCTTTTGGTGGTTGTATAGTAGCATAAGATGTAAATGTTTCTCTGTCCTTCTTCTTTTCCAGGTCAAGAGCATTTTAGTGTATTGTAATAATTGCCCTTTTTCTCAAAATTGCAGCATGAGAGTTTTCTCCCCTCCATGCCAGGCAAGGGGGTTTCACACTGTTCCGAAGGAAGTATACGGTGGCATGATTGTTGCTGACCAAGACTCTGAGAAACTTTGTGCACAGTCCTGGACTGTCGCATAATTAAATCCATGAGACAAAGCAGTTTGATAGCAGCTAGGCTGCACGGATCTGAGCTAAATTTACACTGTTTCCATCCCAAAGGTGCAGGTTCGGTAGCCAGAAGCACCAGCTGCAACTTAAGCAATCTGTGCAGACAGCCCTCCCTGGCTCTCAGAGTTGCCTGGTCTCTCAAGCAGAGTTGCTTGATCCCAGTGAGGACCATGAAGTTGCCATGCTTCATGCTGCCTACAAGTCCAGGGGGAGCAACTGTTCACCACCCCACCAGCCTCTGGAGATGTTTCTCTGAGTGTCCTCAGCCCATCCTCGTTGCATCCTGGGCTGTAGTTCTCACGTTTTCCTGAGCCCAGACACTAAAGGGCAGTCTCCAAAGGCTGCTTTATAAAGCTTTGTGTTTGCCCCATAGTAACTCTTCTCCCTTTCCAAGACACCTATCTCCATTCTGTTGCAACCAAAAAAATTATGTCAATAGGCAGCTAACCATCGTCTGCTTAAAAAAGCCTGCAGAAGTCCCCAAGAGCTACTCATAATAAGAAACTAGGAAGCCATTTAGACAAAGTAAAACATATCAGTTGACTTATCTCTGTTACTAAAAGTATCTTACTAATTTATTCTGCAGTAGGGTGGAGGTGGAGGTATTCCTCCTCCTGTCTGCTACTACTTCCATCCCTTCAGTAAGCACTTTGCTTCTGCAGCAATTGCAGACTAATCCTGTGCTGGGGGGTTATACCTCTGTCAGAGACCACAGGAATGCCACATTGATAGATTGGGGGGAGGAGGGGAGGATGAAGAATAAAAATGCTATAATTCATAATTATGTCATAGGACCCGGTTTGAAAACTTACATCAACTCCATTATTGACAAGGACTGCGTTTAGGAATAGTAATTATTCTGTTGTCAGATTTGTGGGTCAGTGAAGGAGACAGAAATACAGGAGCAATAAAATGTAAGGGGCCTTGTGATTTCATGATTAGGTTTTATATTATGATTGTGGGAAGTTGCTGTTTAATGGCCAGGTTTTCCTTCCACTTAAGTCAATGGGTCTTTTCTGCTGATTTCAGTGTTATAGATTCTCAACTTGCTCTTCACTTATTTGATGATTTTAAATTTTATATAATGTCTGTCAATCGGTGTTTCAGCAAGTTCTTGGTGATACATCAAAAAGGCCAATAGGCTTTTAGCATCTTGTCAGCTATTTTATTAGCTTCCTTTATTTTAGAATATTGAAGTTCACGAATAATAATTTTTCCTCTCCCTTTGTTGACAGTGGGGACTCTTATAACAAATTTTAAATAATACCTGTGACTGTGCAGCTGTCTTAAAGCTCAGTCTGCAGAGAAAGCAATTATGTCACCTTATCTGGGACTTTTCCCTCTGTCTCTTGCTCTCCTTGATGATCTCACAGGGAAAATAATTTATGAGGCATTAAGAGTCAAAATAAGCCCTCAAAGATGCAAAGGAGGACTGGGACTAGCAATTAGACACTACATTATGTGAGTGTAACTAATCATAGAGGTAGCTTCCCTTCACCGGCAGCAAGACATGACCAGAATTCTTGAGACTGTGGGTCCATCATCTTCAATCCTGACAAGATCAGTTCTGACTAACAGTACTAGCCTTATGGATAGTTGGTGGCCTGTCCAATAGTTGTTAATTTAAAAGAAAACAGGCCTTTATCCCGCCACTACATTGTGCGATGTTTCTTCTTTGGATGTTAGCAACACCTGCAAAGAGGCCATGAAATCAGCTTTCAGACATCCTTGTACATAAGGACAGCAAGAGAAAATTCAGAAAGCATTCCAACATTTCAGGTTAAGTTTTGTAAAAGCAGCTCGGTGCAAATGATGCTGAAATACCATTCAGTTTCCTCTCTGCTGTGACTTAACATTGCTTTGTCCAAAATTAGGCTTTTTGAAGGCTGCTTATTATTTGTGAAAGTCCTGTGACAGAGATGACACTTGGTGCTGTTTTTCTGAAAAACATACTGAGGGCTAATGCTCCACTTGTTTGTTTGATAATAGCTATCTCTGGACCATGAAGTTAGAAGGAGACATAGAGGACCATGTCTAGGCTAAAATCCACCTAAGTCTAGTGAGGAGGAGGTTTAGAAGAAGCGCAGAATTGCAGAACTCAGTCTGATGCATTTTTCCACTATTTTAATGAAAGATGTCAAATAACCCACTGCAACTTTTTGTTCTTTTCCATACTGGGATAAGACAAGTTTTAAACTGGGCTGGTTAACGTATAGGAATAACGCAATATGAAAACCCCCACTTTATCTATAGGCGATGCTTAAGAAAAACATCGCAGAGGTTGCAGGATTAGTACATATGAAACTGCACACTAGGCAGGCTAGACTTTCAGCTCAAAGAACCTGCAGTAAAGGAGTACACTTGCCCAGTGACAGCAGATCTTCTGGGGCCTTTGCTGGAAGCTGCCGTGGGACAGAACCTTCACAGACTTCCCCAGGTAAAACCAGTCCGGTTTTGTCTGCTCCTCTCCAGTCTTTATAGAACAGTGGGAGTCACATCTAGGAGGCTTGATGTGTAGGTGAGTGAGGGGTTTCTCAAATTCTTTGAAGCTTAAAAGCATCATTTGAGTTGAAACGTGTAATTTGAGTATTAATATATACTTTTTAGTGCCGTTTTTGAAGTAGGTTATTGAAACTTTTCTCCAAGCCTTCTGGGTCTTGTAGAGTAGTCACTTAGAAACAGAGAAGATAGATGGTACCTGTAGCTGTACTTCACTCGGGGAATAATTAGTAACATTCAGCTCCAAAAAACTGAACTCGCCCCTTCCATCCCTGCCAAGAGCCAGGGGCTAGACAGGGAGTCTGGAGAAATTGCCTCCCAGGGAAAATACTGCTCATAAGCAGGAAACTTCATCAAAGGGGAAGACTTCTCTCGGGAATGTCTGCGTCCTGCAGCCCTCTGGGTTTCTTAAGGTGACCTTCAAACATGCGTATCACGCAGGGAAATCTCACCGGTGATGAAAGATTTATTCGGTAATTTTTCCACCTGCTACAAGTGGCTTCCTCAGCAAACTCTCACCCTCCCGTAATACCCATTTTCTGGTTGGAACGTACAGCTGCAGCATGACTTTCCCTGCCATTGCTGCCTAAGGGAGGTATGGCCACCATGCTTCCCGGGTGCCGGCAGCTGCCTGGCTGCGTTTCTGTCCCTGGCATCACCTGGTCTGGGACCTGCCACTCTCTATGGGGGCAGAATTCCAAACTGCTCAGGAGGGTAGACAGCATCTTACATAACAGGCACCGCGGGGACGGGCGAGGTGACTCCCTCTGCGTCAATGTTATCGCTGTGATAAAGCCTAACACCAGCTGACACTGTTCTGCCAAGGTTAAAGCCATTCGTAGGTCTCCGTTAGGATGCCGCTCAAATGTCTTTCTAATCTGCAACTTTAAAAAAGACAGAAAAACCAAACCCACCTGACATTTCACCTACTGCCAATGTATAGTGTTTCATATCACAGGTGACTTACTGGGTAAGTAAATGTATTCTCTATGTGCCTATCTCAACCATAATATTCTACATTAAATAGGAGAGTCATAAAAATTATGACTGGGATGCATTTTGGGAAGAAGACACTCTATTTATCTCAGCTTTATGAAATGTGTAGGATACCGTGTAGTCAGAGGCAGTGAGGAGCCACCCCAGGATGGGATCCTGCTCTGACGCTGCTCTGCTCCGGTCAGGGGCATTTCCCCACTGCGGCGCGGCTCTGAGGCTGGAAGCAGCTTCCCAATCTATGTTGAGCAAATCTAACTGTAAAACTAGAAGTAAATCATACATAGCATCTCTCCCTGGGGATGTGTGCTACATACACATAACAACACTTCCAGCTGAGAAAGCCATTCCCAGTGTTGCCTCTTTAATGGAAGGAAACTAGCACTTAATACAAATACTTTAGTAGCATGCCCCCCCCATTCTGCTTAATCTTAGCAAAGCTTCTTCTTCCTGTTTTAAATTCAGAGCTTCAGTTCCCTTGATCCAGGAGGTTAAATACTTCAAATCACATCAGTGCCCTAAGATTGTGAAGGGCCAGCTCAATGATGATGACTGCAAGTCGAAACATTAAGAATGCAAATTAACAGCCAAGTGACAACTGTTAAGCTGTATTAAAAAGTATGTTGCTTCTGCTTAGCAGACACACAGATAGAAATGATGCTAGCGTGAAATTTGGGGAGGGTAACAGAGTTCAAAGTACAGCAAAAGCATTTGGTCTCTTGTCTGTTCAGTTGCTGTTTTGAAAACAAGCAACCGTATCACCTCAAGAAATCTGCAGCTGAGATCTGTCACCAGGCAGTGTCCTTACTAATAAATACAGGATGTTGATGAATAAAGAAAAATATTAAAAGAACCTTTCGTATAGTACCAAATTCACCTTATTAGAACAGTTTAATACTTTCTGTGAGTCATAGGTGGCATAAAATGGCATTTAAAGGCAAAAGCCTCTGGCTGCTGACTGCTTGCTAATGTCATATAAATTCCAAAAGCTGATAGAGCTTGTCCAAATAGTTCTGTATATCACATTGATTTCATCTTTTCCTTCCATCAGGATACAATCCTAAACTGTATAGAAATTAATTTGCTTTAAATGTGCAAAAGAGATTTCTTTACAAAGTCAATAGCCAGCATGCAAGGGACAGTATTTCGCACATGTCCCTTTACTTATTTTTAAAGGGATGCACATTCTGCTTTTAAGCCTCCTGCCACAAATATGGAAACCTGACAATGACCTCAAATTGAAATGTACCAACCAAAATATGTCCACTTCTTCCTCCTGCCTCTGTAATTTATTGCTGCTGGAGGTCAGAGAGTTAAACACTATCTCTAGATTTTGAAAAAAATAACTGGATGATTTTATGACACTGCTCGGATCCCACTCTGGCATCATGCAGTTCACAGGGTGAATTATAGTTTAGCTCTCACATGGCATTTCACCTTTGACTCCAATAAAAGCAGGATCAAACCTCATCTTCTTCTAAATAATGAGGGTAATATTGTGCCTCCGCCAGAGTGTCTATCCTGCACTTGATGAATCACAGCGCTAATCTGCTATGGTAAATCCCACATTCCTACTGCATGGGTATGTTTTTTGCAACAGTGCAAAGGCTGATGAAGGCATTAGTGCCAGCTGGTAACACTGCATCATCTTACTGAAACCAGTAGTGTTACTCTCGTACAATTTCTGACACTTTTGTGGCCTGTGAGTATCTTATTTACTGATGGACATAGTAACTGTAGGCAGCCTGCAAACAGAAACCCAAACAAATATAAATATAGTAACAATAACTGAGTTTACAGAAAAATTGTCTTGAAATGCACAGATCTAAGTACCCATCTTGCAGCAAGGAAATGAGATGCAGCACCACTGAGCCAATCAGAAAGGTTTTGTTAACACCCAGGGCTTTTAAGTGATTGTTTCCAAAAATCACGAGAGAATACTTTGCACTTTGGTATGGAAATTAGTCATACGCAACTACTGCTTATACTGCAATACGGTATATATGGCAGCTTACATTTATTCCTGGTGTAAAATCTGGATTCCTAATAGCAGGATTCTTTGGTGAATTATTTTCTAATGCACAAACCAGCTTGCGACATTTGAACGTTTTTTCTCTGGCTATCATCACTGCTGCTTATGACTGGTCTTCCAGACAAAAATGGCTTTGAGGTCTGGTGCAGTCCATCACTTTTTGAGACACTTCCTTTGGAATTGGTCCATATACACTTCCCCTATCCAACAAATATCTTTACTTGCTTGGCCCTTAGTACTTGGAAGACTTTTTTCCTTGGCATTTTGAACACCAGGTTCTGTGAGATAAAGCACAATGTAGCTCTTTTGGAGAAGCATCTGGAATTCATCTGTGTAAAGAGTGAGCATAGACTTGTAGAAGATAGTGTTTGTAAAATGATTACCTGCCTTCTTGATTTAATAAAGTTTTATAGAACTCCAGATTCAAGTTAATGCAGCTCTGAAGCAACCGGTTGTATTTATAACATAAAGTAACAACTAATCACAATCTCTTTTATTTGCTGCTTTTCATTTGCTGCACCTCAAAGTACTTTACAAAGGAGGTAAATATCATTATCCCTAATTTATGAATGGCACAACTGGCAGACAGAGAAGTAAGACCAACCAGCTTCTAAGTTTTTCATGAAGCTTTTATAGACTTTCCAAAACAGAGATTACAAATACCAGCTAAGCAACTGACATCAAACACAGCCCAGTGAGAGGACAACGGATAACTATAATATGCAACCATCTCGGATTTCTAAAGTGGTTAACAAGGTACGATATGTGACATGGGTGTGCTGTACTGCATTACCCACAGAGGAAGTCACCAGAAAGAGACACCTCTGCTATTGTCGAAAATATTTCCCCATTCTTGTCCAGAGCAGGGCGCTGAGGCTGGCAAGCTATCCTGTCATGAAAAATACATCTGAAGCCAACTACACCTGCTGAATGCTGTAAGACTGCAGAAGAACAGCTCTCATGTAAAGAGGCTGAAGTGACCCTTTTGGATTGTAAGTAGTTTGTTCAGGCAATAACCAACATATAATTGGAAGTTCCTCTAAGGAGCGATCATCTTCCTTCTTTGTGAACTGAAGCTCTACCCAACAGCTCAAGTGTTTATAGGAATGCGTTGTTACGCAATTCCTGACATTCAGGTAATGTGACTTTGACTGTATTGAACATAGCCATAATTTGGAGGAAGTCTGATAGGATTAAGGAAATGTCTTTGCTATCCCTAGCCCATGACTTAGCACAAAAACAATGTGATAACTGCATTTCCTGAAACAAAATAATAGATATTGGAATGATACCACCACTGTTTCCTACTGCAAAAACGTTATGATGAGCTTGTCTTACATTTGTTATACAGAAAGCCTAATGTGAAATATTGATCTTAAATTTCAGCTGATTAATACAAAAGTCTTTAACAATGCTATGCAACAATTTCAATTTCTGAGCATGAACAACTATTTTTATCACATCCTCCAGGTATACAATGTGTGATAAGCTGTTTAAACCGCCCAAAACAGTTTTGCCAATGCACCTTCACCCTGATTGGGAATTTCCTTATTATTCCATTCTTAGGCTTTTCTTGATGAGAAACAACAAGTTGTGCCAAATTTGCGTAGCAGTCTCTGCATCAGTAAGAGCACTGTAAGAATTAAGGCTCTGGCATTTTCCAGTTGCAACAAATAATTAAAAAAAAAAAATCAAGGCTGGGTTTCATTCCCAGAATGACTTTCGGCATGGTCACAACACAGCACCACTGTCTACTGCAAGAAAGGTGCCAGGTTGAGTCGACATTTGAATCTGAATTTCTTCAACGTGGTTATGAATAGAAGTGCAGCCCTAGACTGGAAAAGAAGGCCCTGAAAAACACACATATGAAAGAGTAATTGTTGTTTTTGCTGTGAAGAACATAGGCTTGGAAAAAGCATCCTGCGTCATTGTGTCCAGTCCCCTGCTGTCTTAGGCAACCACAACATATAATCCTTTTCATAAATTTATCAAGTTCCATCTTAAACCCAGTGAAGTTTCTTGCCCCCAATGGGAAGGCTGTTCCCAAGCCTCACTGTGCTGAGGGTTAGAAATATTCTTCTAATTTCCAGCTTACATTTATTCATGGCCAATTCAGACCCATTTGTTCTTGTGCCAACATTGTTCTGTAGCTTAAATAGCTTCTCTCCCTCTCTTGTGTTTACCACCCCCAATGAACTTATAGAGAGCAGGCTGTCCCTTTGGCCTCTCACTGTCGTGCCATCCTGTTTGTACTTGAGCTGCAATCCCTGCAAACAATGGATGGGCTATTGTTTTAGGAAGGTTAGCTGCAAATAAAAGCAAAGCTCTGCCTTGCTGTCCTGGATGGGTAAAATCCATCACTGGGTGTCAGGCAATCAGCGGAGCCCTCTGGAGCTCAAACTCGCAACTAAGTGTGTCCCAGGGAAAACAGAAGCGTAAAGTTGTAATAGACCAGTCATAATAGTCTCAACATAATAGGGCTAGTTTAACACATTTCCCCAATTATCCCTTACTACTTCTGAGTCTGAAAGAGCAACAACTGTTAATTACAAAACAGACCTACAGGTCCACAGCGGCTAGGCAGGGAAAAATTACCATCAGCAACTGGGCTAAACAAATCTTTTCAGCAATGTCAGTGTGCTTGTGGGAGGAGGAAAATGCATCCATGCTTTGAAGCATAATGGGAATAACTGGCCTGAGAGCCTGTGGTGCATCCGAGCCAAACATTTCTCTTACGAAGGCTCCTCTGTGTGTGCCTAACTTAGCTTAGTTGCAGCTGTTAGCTTCCAGAAGGCAGGTTCTGAGGTTTTTTTGACAGCCCCAAATTTCAATATTGAAAGGCTAACCGTCTTCCTTAACATATGCCAGAGCAATTTAAAAAGGTTCTGGCCCCCTTGTGTTTCTAGTTTGTGCGGTTTTTCCCATGCTTCCATGATTCGGGTAGGAAATCTCAGACTATCATAATGTAAATGGCATTTTCTCAATGAGAAAGATTCAAACGGTGGCGTGCCTTACAAAGGATGCACTTTTATCCAAATTCCTCTCTCCATATGTTTTTATGTATATATATCGTATTCTATTCTATTCCATTCTATTATGTAGTGTTTTTGGTAAGAGAGTTAAGCATGGTAGAATCTTCTGGGAGGGCCTCATAGCTTCAGGACTAATGACCTTATCATTTAATTCTTGCTAGTATGACTACAGTTCCTGTCGTATTCATACGTGTGTAGTTCTCTTTCAGCTTCACTAAAATATCAGTCTTTCAGTCAAACCACATTGTTCAGAGGACTTTCTTCTTTCCGATATACTCATAAAGGTCAGAAAATTCATCCATATTTTATTTTCAAAATTATCCTTGAGCTAGGCACAGATTCTTACATGCTGGTCAGGAAAAAAAAAAAAAGAAAGAAAAGAAAGAAAAAAGAAAAGAAAAAAGGAAAAAGAAAAGCTTTAGACTCTCAAAATTTCTAAAGACCCAGAGCCAAACCCAAGAAAAAAAGAAGGGGTCAAACACAGTCTTACAAAAAGTGGCATGAATTTATTAAAATTAAGTGAGTAACGGCTGTGGGGTAGTTCTTGCTCTAGCACTTAAAAAAGGCATTCTGTCCCGTTACAAAAAGCTTGTTCTTGGTTTCATATGCAAAGATGAAGGGCTTCTAGCATGTCATTTCCTGGAAGTCCCTACTTTGCAAATCACACATAACAATGCTAAGGCCAAAATGGAGAATTGGACTCCTTGGGATAACATCTATCCCTAACGTTGTCTTTCTGTGTGTGACGCTGCTGCACACATTTGAAGAGCCAACGGGGCACGCTGTTCTGTAGCACCCATTTCAGCAATGCCATGGAGAGCCTCCTCCCGCACCAGGCGCCCTCACCCATTTCCAGGGCATCCAGCACCAACCCAGCCCCTGCAGATGGAGCTGGGAGAACGGAGGTAATGTTTTCTCAAGTTGTAGCCATCACCTGCTCACATTTTGGAAGCAACTCAGTCTGTACGGCTCCTCTTTCCCAAGATAACTTTTGGCATAGGCATCACGTCCGCCACAGAGGCTAACGCCGAAACGAAGGGACTTGCTCCTGGTGTGAGTGCGTTGGGAGGGGGAAGATGGACCTAACTCCACTCCCAGCCAACTCCTGATATTTCACAGTCTCAGTTGAAACAGATTTGCTATTGTCCTTGACACATAATCAGACTCAACTTCAGCTCATGTATATCTCAGCAAGACAGATTTGGCAGTGGGAGCTGGTGTTGGGCTTTTCAATAAAATTAAGCAGTCTGGGTGCAATGGATGAGACTATTCCCTTGAATCATCTCACTGTGATTCTGACTTCCTTTCGCAGCCGGTTGGAGGGAGGCCAGCGGTTCGTCAGGGTGCCCTGGGCCAGGAAGAACATTAGGAGAGATAACAGGGATTTATCCATTCTGTTGGAAATTAGTCCCTCAGTGATCAATGCTGATTTGCTTCTTCTCTGGACAGTCTTTCCTGGCTTCATGGATTAGATGCTGGTAGTGTGGGGCATAACAATAAAACCATTCGCTAGCTGCATCTGGTGCAGGGAAAGCTTTCCAGAGATTATTAGTTTAAGCATCCTAGAGAGACATAATAAAAGGGGAATCATTATTACAGTGTGTGTGTTTTAGGGGATCTATTACTGCAGTGTCTTGGCATTATTACATAATTTAAAATAATAAAAACAATTATCCTTCAGGATAAAGGAGACTTTGAAGATGCTGAGTTATACGTCACTGCCGATGTATTTGTTAGGCCAGAAGCCCCCTGCCTTGGCCACTAGAAGCTGAGTAAAATGCAAGCTCCAGAGGTAAATCTTGGGCAGCAATAGGAAAGCTGCAAAAGTTGGGTTCAGTGTTATCCACAGCAGAAGTGACTTCCACATCTCAGAGCTCACCACCAGTGCCACCATGCTGCTACGTAGCTCAGACTCAGCATGTTCTTTCTCAGCTTTACATTTCTCTGTAGTGCAGGGAAGTGCAGAAGAGCAGGGGTGGGTTTTGTCCACAATGGATGTCATATTCCTGCATAGCCATCCCATCAAGGCTGTATCTGCAGATGCATTGGGACACAAAGATCAAATGGAGATTCCCAAAGCTGTTACTGCATCCCAAAATCTCAAGCTGGAAAATTTCTTCCACAAACTACTTGAATGCTTTAGGACTTGATGCTTATGACCCTTGTGGCAGGTCTGACATGGCCGCAGTGAAGTCCGAAACGAAACCTGTGGGATGTGTGAGGAATCCTGCTCTTGAGTTCTAATTATTGTGGCACATGGTAATTGCTTGATGGATATGCATGTGAGTGACTTGGATCTGAGCATGAGGGCTTTTTCCTGGACGCCTTTTCCTTCTGTATCATTGACTTGCTATATGACTCGCATAATACTCTAAGTATTGGAAACTGCAGAGAAACAGAATTTTTGAATAAACCAACACTCTTCCTGAGCCTTCAGTACAGATTTAGATGTCTAACTTCAACCCTCCAACTTTGTAAATGTCAGCTTTCACTTACTTGTCTCAAAAAAGACTTGGGAAACCCAGTCAATTCAAATCAGTATTATGCCTACCAGACACTGCATAAAACGTGCTACTTCCATGCAAATTATTAGTGATTATGTATTATTTTGTCTGTATTAAAATATATCAACACTGAACATATTGTCATAGCTACTGGAGGACGTGAGAGGGCTACACAGGCAAGTTGTCTTTATAAAATACCATGTGTTTGGCATAAAAGTTAACTGAGGCAAACATTTCTGTTTCAGTAGATGTCATACAACCACCAGTGTGTGGAGATGACCCTCTCCCACACTAACACAGCCTTGAAGGACTGGCATTATGGAAAGCATCCCAGTTTCAAAACGCTGGACCACTTTCATCTCCCTTGTACACTGCAAACTCCTCTTGAAGTCAGTGGGTGGTTGGTCCTAAAAGAAATGCTGCTCTGAGAGCTGTGCTCTTCTTAGATAAAAGTTACATAAAGAACTTGCTCTCTCTGTCCCTTCCTCTGCTTTCCCCAACTGTCAACATCAGCAACTATTTGTATTGGCCACACCATTATTTTAAACAGAAGGGGCTGACTTGCATGCAGCCCACACACAATCAAAATCACCATGTAACATAAAGCTGATGTCACCTCTTGCTGCTACTCATATAATGGATTTTGTTCTCAGTCTGTGCACCACTACAAATTTTCCTAGGCAAAATTGTTCCAAAGGAAAGAAATTACTGAATCAAAACAGTCTGAAGGATTAACAAAATTCAAAATGAAATTAAAAATACAAAGACGTCACATGAATGTTCTTAAAAATCTCTATCAGCTTGATTTTCACAGTCCATTTTTCTTTTCAACCTGTGGAACATCCCCCTCTAAGAGTTAAATGTTCACAAATTCCAGACTTCTTTTCTTTTTCCCCAAAACAATCACTTTGTCACCAAGACACATATGAGAAATTTATGCCTGTCTCTGCTTGGCATCACTGCCACCTCATGGATTAATGAATTCTGTGTCCTCTAATTCCCCCACATTATGCACCTCTGTTTTGTATGAGTAGCCAAATGTATCAAGATTCATTTTAATGAATGTGAGTCATTCCCCTTATTCAGAAGGCAGGGCTGTTATGTTGTAAGTAAGCACACCATTAGCTGTGCTAAAAATAAACAGGCGTTACCTGCAGGAAAACCTATATAGTAAAAAGTACACACTGCTAAGTAAAAAATAAAAAAAAAAAAAAAGAAAAAGAAAAAAAAAGACAAGACATAGCCTGGAACGGTGTTCATGCTGTAGGCAAAGGAAACAGGATGGATTCCACAGGCTATCTACTGTACATTTCCTCCCACGTGTCTGAAAGCAAAGTAGGACCTGAAGATTACCATGAAATTCAAATTCAAAACATTCAATGTCAGCATACATTTTGTCAATGCTGTACTATGTTTAAGTTAATTTAACTGTTAGTGCTGAAAGAAAAATAAATTGATGTTTCTTTTTAACACCGGTTTTCTTCTATGTCTTGGTTGGTGTAGAGCAACTATTTCCTGTGTGGTTTGCTGGAGATTTCAAGGTTTGGAGATTCAAATGTTTCAAGGTCAAACTGACGTTGCTTAAACAGAAAGCATGCATGGCTTAACCATGTGGTATTTCTGTTCCATTATTTTCATGACTCTTAGTGTGGTGCAATGGGAAAGGCTCTGGTTGAGTCTCAGAAACCGAGCTCATAAATCAGTAAGTCAATCAACAAGTCTGGGGAACAATATGTTCTTCTATTTTAATTTCTTTGTGGGAAATGTGTAAATAGATACTGGCAATGAAGCTGGAATATAATGGGTACTTATAAATTAAGGCATCCAATGATTTATCTTCTCTACGTGCGATGTAAAAAGAGGTTATGCTTTCTGATCCGTTAAAAGACTATTTTTAAAATAATAAAACATCTTTAGTTTTCAAGGATGAGAATTACTGTCTTCTGACCAGTTTCCAAAAATGTGGGAAGTTAACACACTGAGAAGAAAATTTAAAGACTCTCGGCAGAACATTTCTACGTGACTGTACGTTATCAGAGACCTACCAGCAGCATGTCATGCACCACACAAGAGCACAGCAGCCTGACCTGGGCAGGTACGGCACTAGTTACCACAGGCTCAACCTGTCCCTGCAGTTCCCTCGGTGTAGGACCTCTGTGTGCCTTTGTCCAGGTGTTTCCCACTGTAAAACTGGATGACGAACACCAGGCTTACTGGTTTCTCAGCAGTCTCTGGAGACTAATCAGTTAATGTTTGTACAGAACTGATAAAGGTAGTCATAAACCATAAGATGTAAAACATTTGGGAAAAAGGAAAAAGGTTTAAAATCACTTTGTCCCTGTGCCTTTGCTAATGAGTTTTTACTAGTTTTTGAATGACTAAAGTGCTGTCTGTATAACCGATCCCAAACAGCTAATTTAAGCCCCACTTACTGAAGTCCTTTTAAACAAAACAAACAAAATGTATTATATGTTGAAAATTCATTATGGAAAGAAACAGAAATCATTTATAAAGTTACGTCATCCATTCCAGGAAAATAATGCAGAACTTGTGATTTAGGAAGCCAAACACCAACCCTACATCAAAGAGACAACTTTGTCTAAAATTGTAGTCTAAATGTAGTAAATATTTACTACAAACAGCTGACAAATGGCAATTCATAACTCAAAAATGTCCACAAAACTGCTCACCAACCTATTTTAAATAATTTTATTACTTTTTTGCTGTTGTTAAAAAGAGCCATATTTCTGGATAATTTACAAATTGGAGGAAAAGAAATTAACATTTGAGAAACCAATTGTTTGCAAACAGTAGTCTGTCCTGCCCTAAGGACCTGACTTTTAAGGTGTATTTGGGCAGACAGTCCATAAATGGACTTTTCAAAAGCTTCTAAATATCTAAATGAGGTACCTATGAATTTTTAAAATCTCATTTCTGCTTGTCCAAATCTCGGCATGTTTAAATGTCTTTAAAAGCTGACCCCATGTTTTTGTACTGTGAAAGGCATTATCTGAAGGCTCATCTCCACCGCAAGAGGCAGCTACTATTACTCTACCACAGTCATGTCCCTCAGATGAGGCCAATGAGAGTAAGCCAAGACAGCAAAGCAGCACAGCAACCCACGGTGAGCTGTGCTGTTTCAGGCTGCTCCTACCTTTATCACTAGAAGACAATTAGCTTGAGTGTTACTGTCTGTCTCCAACCTGTTCTCTCAAACTGCAAGCTGGCTTAAGCTTAAACATAGCCTAAATTATGCAGGAACAGGCATCTGGAAAGGAATGACAAGGTAGTATCTCAGACTGGAGTGAGGAAGCTTCAAGTGACATGAATTAATCAGATACATCTTCAGGCATGATTTAGTACCTGGGTTTCAATCTAAAACATGGAGTCCATCCTTCTACTTCCATAAAGATATATGGTATTTCTAAAAATATAATTCCTGATGAAGCTGACTGAAGAGTATGCCCCGTGTTCAGTCACAGATGTAAAGACATACTACTGGACTTTTCAACTGGAGAGATGCCTTTTCCTTTTCAAAAATATGGAGGCCAGATGTGTCAATGGTCACTTGAAACCTAGTTATAGAAGTGCGTAATTCAATCCTACTCCAAACTGCAGCAGGTAAATTTTTACCTGAAAATAAAGTTATGAAACAACAAATATACCAGCAGTTTAGAAGCTTCCCACTTGTACCTGTAAAATAAACAACAGTAAAACTAATTTGGAGTGGGATCTAAGAACTGGGCTGGGACCACTGGTGAAAGAGATGTTCCCAGAAAACAAAATGGTTCTCAGCTTCCCTTGGGAATGCAGCGATTAACTGAAACTCACAAGGAAGGGACATGAAGAAAAAAAACCTACCAAAATATAAACAAATAACCCCCCCATAAACAGCACACTGCAGAAAAATATGGCTGGCTCTGAACCCTGCTGATGATAATACAGGAAATGAAACTATTACTTTAAAACAAGCATCTTTCATGAGTTTTTCTATTTTTCTTAATTTGTGAGTTTTCCAGGTATTTTTCTTGAATATACATGCTATGTAAAATGCTTTTAGGTTTGGAATAAACTTTATCTACGAATATATATATTTGTATATGAAGAGCTTTATAAATATAAGCTTTATAAAAATACACAGCACCCACCACATTGTGGGTATTACTATCATCTAAATAGGTGGTTTTCCTGGCCAAAATCATCCTTTCCCTGTCTTTACTGCAATGACTTAAAAACTGAGAATGAAAACCCCAGCAAAAGTTAGCGCACCTGAATTTAAAAATGAGCTTTCCACCTATATTTTCAGTACTCGGGCAAACACTCCTTCCACTGAATTAATTTGCTGAAATAGTCCTGTAATACAAACACAGAGTCAGATGCAAAACCAGACGGTGTAGAATATGTTAAAAACATAGCTGAGTTATTAGCGTCACGGCACTTGGTCAGCTACTCCATCACATTTTTCAGAGCAACAAAGGCTGGCCTTAGATCTGCAAAAACAGGCAGCTGCACAAGGTGTCTCCTTGCACTGAAATTACTTTCTGGTTGCTTTGTCAACAAAGTGGCTCCCCCTAGGCAAGTCTTGCTTGCCCTTGAAAGAGTTGCAAGACTCGTTCTGCACCATAAATATGATCAACGGATAGTGGGACAGATTTACTGCTTCTCAATCCTGTTCTAATATCTTCCTACGATATCATCAATACCCTCTGTTGCAAAAATTTCCTAGCACAACAATGTGAGGCTGGAAATGCTTGCCTTTCTTCTCCAGCAGCTGAGGGGATGGCTCCTTGGTATCCTTGACAAGGTAAACTGGGGGCAATGTAGAGCAGGTGTGAGTGACATGGGGTTCTCCAGACAAGCTAATCAGGAAGGATGCCCTGAGCAACCCCAGTTGGCACCGTGACATTGTCAAGGCCTTTGGACAACACAGCAACGTTGCAGATGTCTCAGCTTTGTGGGAGGGAGAGGCATGCAGCGTACAAGTCAAAGTGCAGTCGTGTGCCACTGGTGGAGGACTTGGAAGGTAGAGAAAAATCACAGAATTTCGATTGCCTTTCTTTGTCCTGTGTTTCCTGGATTAATTTAGCTACTCTCCTTTCCTGCTCTAAAACTCCCATTTGCCAGTGGGCTCCCAGCTTCTCATTCGCAGTAGGAGCTGTTGTGCTGCCTGGAATCAATTAGCATAAAAGCGCTATTTTTATTAATGTAGTTTCCTTGTTGCAGTTTCTGCTGTGATTGAAGGCTTTCAAAGGTCAACCCAAGCATATCAATGTGAGGGTGTATCAGGTGCTGTAGAAATGCACTGAGAAGCCCTTTAACAACTCCTCTTTAAGCTGGGCAGTGAGAGAAATCCAGTATGAAACAGCTTGTAATAGAATATGAGCAGGATGCTGAAGTCCAAATTATCCAACAAAACTCCAGCTGCCTAAACAGAAATCAAACCTCAAAGACTTCCACATCATGAATGACATTGGAAGCCATCACGTTGGATTAAATTACAAACTTTCAGAGATAAACCCTTTTCTAATTTTCTTTTTTTTAATTTCTTGGACTATGCCAGAGGGTGTTTAGATTCTAAATGAAACAAATTTAAATGGCTGCTCACTAACAAAACCAAATAAGTTTCAGTGGCATTTTTCATAGATTTGTTTCCACCTACCCATCTTCCTTCTGCAGATGTTCCCTGTTGAGAAGACAGCTGAGCAGCTGGTCAGAAATCGAACCATGACCTCTGATGCTGAAAGACATCCCTTTGAGATATTCTCTGTGACCTATGTTCTACTGCAAGCAAACTAAACAATGTCCAAAAGTTTGTGTTAAGTGCTTCTTAATAGAAGAAGTCCACCTATGTCTGTTATGTGTAGTACAAAAAGTCCATCCTAATGTCTGTACTGAAGTCAGACAGGTGTCCTTAAAAGAAAACAAAAAAAAAAGAAAAAATGTTGGCATCTTTTCTGAACACAGGTCATGAAATAATTATAGACTTAAAATGAAACTATTCATCTTTCAGCAGTAAATCAAAAGAGATAGGTAGATATTTTCCTAGACAAATGAACAAGAAGACTAATGAAGTCTGGCAGGACGAGTGGTAACCATAGCTCTGTGTTTGGCAGCCCTGTGTTTGAGTTTACCCGGTCAGTAGCTGAGAGAGGAGCATTTCTGAAAAGGGACAGCCAGAAACACAGACATGTAAAACCTTGACAGACCTAAGCTAATAAACTAAAATGGAAGCTTAAGAAATCATACAACTTCCTTCAGCAGGCTCTGTCATATCTATACTGAAATGCAATGTAAATTTGCTTCTTTGTTTTATCTTATATATGTAATGCCATTTACTGTATAGGCCAATTCTAACAGATTAATAATATATGGCAGAAAGTCTTCCAGAAGAAACTTTGAAGGCCAATCTTTAGCTGTCAGCTGCTGTGCCTATTTTTCAATGCTTAGACCTTGTTGGAAGTGAAGCCTCTTTAACCTAGTTCAGACTATGTCCCCAAAACAATAATCACATCTCAGAAAGTGCCAGGCTTGTGACTGGTGACCTTACACTGTTTTCTCCCCAAGTACAAGTCTGACTTTGACTGATACACATGTAGGAAAAACAGAATAGCTGGGTTTAGTTCAGTAAGGAAGCACAAGGTTTCCAACATGTTTGGGGTTATTTTATATAAAATAGTGTGTGTATTTAACCATCACTTTAGGATGTTAGCTCGGAACCCCAATTTTTGGTATTATTAGCAATGAATTGACCGACTCAATGATAAACAATTTCCTCGCTACATCGTATGTCTTAGTAGCAGTAATAGTAATGATAACAAAAATCATAGTAACACAATTATCAGATAAATGGTTAATTTGTGAAGTAATCTTTGGGTAAACCTTGCTTTTCTGATTGTCCATTAGTTGACAACTAATGACCTTGAAGTTATAACTGTACATTTGTTCTTAATTATTAACATCTGATCTCACTAGTTATAATGATTTTATTGACAATATCTGAATCACAAAATCAATTTGCTTCTCTTAGGTAAAGAGTTCATTAAATTAAAGTCAGCATTTAATAAGGGGGAAACTAACACATTATGTAGCAACTATCTGTTTCATAATTACATTAAACAGCATGCCTTCATCTGTACACTTCCCTGTGGTTAAAAAAAAAACAAAACAGCATTGCATTAAATGGGTTATATTTGTGATTGCTTCACTTCATCATTTGAATAGTTGTATATATTAACAGAAAATAGCATTAGCATGAAGAACAAGCATAGATATAAATCACGAAGAGAAGGCATCTCTGCAAATATAACAGAGTGACAAGGGCCTAGCAAATCATGGTTGTCTAATTGCTTCATTTACATAGACATTGAGGTTCACAACAAAACTTCAATTGTTGTACTCGAAATGTCTCTGTGAGTACAGCTGGAGTCAGATGAAGGTGGGCTAAAGTATATTCTGGGAGCAGTTATCAAATGAAAGTGTGCCAAGAAGTTGTTTTTAAATTGACTCAAGGACCTGAAAGAAAGAGTAGCCCAGACAAACCAAGGAAAAGAGAGGACAGAGCCTGAATCACAGTGTGCAAGACTCTTATCAAAAACAAAATACCGTTGAAGATTATTGAAACTAGGTTCAGTAAAAGCGCAGTTGCAGTTCCTCATAAAGCAGACAGCAATGCCCAAATCTAGGATCAGCCTCTGGTTTCCTACCCCATTACAGAGGATTTCCCCTTGTAGCGCTCCCTGGGCACGCTGTGCTCCCCACCTGCCATTTCACCCACCTCTCACCCCAGAAATAGCTTCATCTGAAGCCCGGCAATGTCATGAAGGTGACTACTGGAAGGAAAGAACTGATTGTCCTTCTGGGGAAAACCCATATGGACAAAAGAAGATGACTTACATTCATATTTTTTGCTTTCAAAGGAAAAAGTAGAATCTGTTTAGTAATTAAACTTG
The DNA here is from genome assembly GCF_947461875.1 of Haliaeetus albicilla. Lineage (NCBI taxonomy): Eukaryota > Metazoa > Chordata > Aves > Accipitriformes > Accipitridae > Haliaeetus > Haliaeetus albicilla. The sequence goes on along the minus strand of NC_091483.1, from coordinate 17,834,262 downwards.
GCTGATTCATATCTGATGCTTTGCAGTGCATGGCAATGGCAATGTAATTGAGTTGGCATGGCAATTCCATCGGCATCCACAAAATTTGGTAATCACTGGAGATTTCAGTATAAGAAAGTCATATTTCAGAACATACAGTACATTTCCAGTTTGGAATCTAGATACCATGGCCAATATCCCCGATAAATGATGAGCAGTGTGACTAGAGAAAGGGTAGACAGCCTAGAAATCTGAGCTCCTGTAATACCATTGACTAGACCATCCTGGGCGGCTCATGATCGTGCACCAGAGAGCACTGCCCAAATTTGTTCTGGGTCTGGCTGGCTTCCTATTGACCTATGCAGACAATTTGTGGACCCCTTTGTTCAGCATCAGGTGGAAGGTACAGATGCCATCATGCCTTAAAGTCCTCAGCCTTCAAAACAGAAAGTCTGTTCCTGTCTTCAGATGTGCAAATGCAGCTTCTTCGTTCCTGCAGATGCAGCTCATGGGAGTTTTCAGCTGGCAGGCAGTACTCTTTCTCCCTCGTTTTTAATAAAGCTGCAAGTGTTAGATACATAATGTGTAAAAGGCTGTACCAAGTCCAATACTCATCTCCAGTCCTCTGCTTTATCATACCCGCCTTTGCCTCCGGTTGCTGGAGCAAGTTCTGTCAGCAGCAAGCTTCCCAAACCTCCTTCTCAGGGCCTGACTGTGTTTGGCCTCCAGGTTTCCAGGCCAGGGTGGTGGTCTGCATGCAAGTGCCTTCCCCAGGCACTGTGAGTTCAGCAGCCGTAGGCTGGGGTCCATGGGCCAAGCACCCTATGCCTACCTCTGTGGGGAAAAAGAAGTCCCAGAATTAGTGCAGGTAAGGTAAGAGCATGCAAGCACTGAATATGGCTACATTATTTTCATATCTCTTGTGATCTTGTCATCCTAAACGAGACCCCTGGACTTCCTTGTCTACTGGTAGATGAGACTGTAGCATGAGAGCAAAACCAAACTCCGTTAAGCATGTGATGGTTTTAAATGCTGATTTTCCAGTTCTAGGAATACCCATCAGGAAAAAAACAGTACTAAATAAATAAAGCAAGCATGAGGCAGAGGATTAGGATATGAATATAGAAGTAATACAGAGGTAAATATTGCATAATGATAGAGTAAGGTTACATAGTGGCTACCTCTGAGTAAGAACAACACAGGTATATATAAGAAATACATTTTTCCATCAAGAATTCTGGAAGTATAGTTTGTTACTTGCATGTTCTACCATGAATAGAATATATACATAATTATTTTTAGTAACATTTGGCTTAATAATAGTGGTACACAGAGATTTGGTGCATAACATTTTACGATAAGATGCCATAAAACTTAAAAGTAATGTGATGCCTTCTGCTTCTTGTGCAATGAGTGTTGCTTTGAGAACAGTTGGGAAAAATGTTTCCACACACAATATTTTACTGTATGTCTCCTACAGCTTATGAATTCAACATGCAGTTTTGCATGCAACATGATCTTAGTTGCAGGACTGACCATAATAAAAGGTACCTTATTTAAGTGATAATCTTTTAGGCATCCCAGGCCTCAGTAGACAACAACAACAGGGCCTTTGTAGAGAGCTTTAGGCACTGGCCCCAGAACTGCAATTAACTCAGAAAGACTGCAAAGAAAGGGAGGAAGATGAAGGCATGCCAAGGAAATAAGATGTGGATTTTGAATCCTACATCTAAATGGCAAAGTAAGTTTAGATTCCATCGCGTCACGCCAACAGTCAATATGGAGCATTTTTGTTCCCCCTGAAATCTTCTGTGAGATTCGCTCTAAATATTATATGATCCTTGCCAGCTGAGAACAATTGCACACAGTTCCCTCCAACTACAATTATTTCACATGCAAGTGATTAAGGGAGACATAAGGTACTTTATTTCCTCAAAGACTAGGATAGTTCCATTTAAAGTAAACAGAAAGGCTCCTGGTGCCTTTGGTCGCATCCAGTCTGGTCGCATCCAGTCTGATCACAGGGGAGGTCTCTCTCGGGCTGCTGCTCTTTCTAGTGTCTCTTGCTTGTCACTGCTACTACACCTCGAATAGGGGAGAATAAGTGAGCATTTCCCACCCCTTTGTCAGTCACAAAATGGAAAGCAACAGCAGAAACAGTGAAATACACTCTCAGGAAAACATAGAGAAAATGTGACCATTTAAATTGTGTTTGTTGTCCTGTGTGACATAACGTCACACGTGTGCACTACAAGCAGCGAAGGAATGGTTTAGTGAAGAAATCACCCCAGAACTCATTGTCAGCAAAATAGGAGGCAGTTTGAATTCAGTCCCTATTATTTGAACTTAACACTGTAAGATCGGTAAGTAAAAAGCAAAAGTTGACCTGCTGCACTGAAATGTGCTACACTCCTTAAATACCATTTGCCACATAGCGTATGTTTAAACTGTTTGATACGTGCACCAGCCCACATTGCCTGGATCCCAGTCCTTCCCTAGCCAAACTGTCATGACTTCTCCCCACTTCACGCGGCTGGTTTTCCTCCCCCAATAAACAAGGAACTGAGGAAGGGAGAAGTGTCTGTATCCAAATCTGACCCCCCAAAACGAGGGTGGCATCAGGATACACAACTTGATCTGTGATCTCGGAAGTACTTCCAGGTGCTGCATACTAAACATACCCAAAGAGTGCTCTGGCAGAAAGCCTAGATCTCGTGGTATGGAAAAAACTGTAATAAGCTGTTGACGATGCATATATGGAGATTGCATATACAAAATTTTCTAAAACTTCTTTAACTCAGCTTCTTCCAGAGTGTTGGACACCCCATATGTTTTTTCTTAATTGTTCCCTCAAAACAAATCATTGTTAAATCCATACATATTTTGCATGCATCCTCATAGGGGAGGAGTAGAACAAGCCCATACACAGCATTTTCAGGTTGAAAGCATCTAACAAGCACCAACTAATTATGCTATTTAGAATAAAAAGACGAGGGACTCATCTGCATAGCTATAGGCAAGCTAGTTACCCTTGTCTCCCTTTCAGTCAAATGGCATCTAGGCAATATAGACAAGAGAGTCTAGGGCACTATTCATCTCATCCTAAAGCAGCCACCTAAAGTAAATCACATGTGTGCAATCTAAGAACACCTTTTTCTCTTTACTGACTGTAAGGTGAGTCTACTCTGGCTGCTTTAACCATAGGACAATTTAGATATCCAAACGTAACTGGGAATAACTTCGTGTCCTGTACCAATTACATTCAGCTCAATTATATCCAACTAAGAAAGCAACGATTTCAAGAATTTAAATTGCCTGAAAAAGGAATAAGAAATTTCAGATGTACAAAGGAATATAGCCCAATAAGTATTCGTGAGCAATATGCTTCTCCTCTTCAATTCAGCAAATGGGTTGAATATTTGTTGTTCTTACTGCGATTATTAGTTTCTAAAAGACCTGTTTGCTCAACTCTGCAGGGATCACTTCATGCTACAAATGATAACCCTAGTCTCTTCAGACCAAAATACTGATAACATTAGCTATTTTAACTGTCCATGAAGGCGATCTGTTTGACAGCAATCTGGTGGTCAAAACTGATTATCCCTATATAGTTTCAAATTATATCGTCTTTATCGTATTTTGTGCCATTCAAATATCCTGCATATCTACTTCTACAAGAAATTGTGTTCATCTGTTAGGAAAAAAAAAAATCCTACTTATGAAGAGGAGTCATGAAGAAGCAGCTGACATGTAAGTTAGTCATATTTCCTTGTGGCTTGTCTCCTAAAGACATACATGGCCAATCTGCTCATAAAATCCCCAGGCACACTGTTAATAGTGAGAGACACAAAGCCTACACTTGTTAAACTTTTTTTGCCAATCTTCTCAAAGTTTCCAGGTAACAGATATAATAGGCTAAATATTAATGGTTCACCAATAAAGAACAACCAAGAAGACAAAGCCAGTGTCACATAATAATTTGGTAGCAGATGAGTCAATGAAGCCTATTTGAACTAAGGCTGTAGCCAATGCCACAACAAGCAGCAATATTAGCCATATGGGAGTCTGAGATTTAGAAGGATGGTTGCAAGTACAAACCCACCCCCTCATCTCCTGGCTCCTGAGGGAAAAGGGCAGCAAAGCATCTCAATTTCAAATCTCAACCAGTTTTAAAGAATATGTAATTCTTTTTCAGTCTCAGTCTTTGTGTATGAGAGTACAGCATTCACACAGTGAGCCCTCTACTCCCCAGGAGCATGGAAGAAAGAATGACTCATGACTCGGGATGCTGCTGCTGCCTTGGCAATGGTAGAGGCTCTCACAGCAAAGCTCAGAGGTGCTCCATGGTCCTTTAATACAGTTTAGGGAAACCACCCGATGTCTTAAATTATACAAAGAAGGAGGCGTATGAAGTAGCAATGAGCTACTTCATTGAGCACGAGCAATGAACTCTCTATACTGAAAGCGTGGAGAGTTAAATCTTCTGGTTCTAGGCTATCACAAAATCTCCCCACAAGGAGACAATTAGCTGGGCTTAGCTCACTGTTTTGGTATTGTTTACATACAGCCGTAGATAGACAGATAGAAAAACAGTGTAGCAAACATTTTCTATCATACAATATATTTGTCCTTACATGACAGTTTACTTCCATGCCTTTTTCTAATAGGATTACAAATGAGAAAAAAAGTGTGATCTTGAAGGAGAAACAAGTTTGGCAGCAAGAAAAAAAGGAGATGAGTAATACTTCTGTTTCTGCTTTTCAGAGGGTTTTATTTGAAAGCTCTGTTGTGCCCAAAGTGTTGACTCACCCATGACACTTTTCAGCATCTACATTTACCCTGAAGCACAGCAACCTTCTATATGGGAAAGTAAAAAAGTGTTGCATTGGGAGGAGTGAGGGGTTCATATAGTTTTTATATAGGAGTATAGTTGAGGAGCTTTATAGCAAATCTGCTCATTTTACAAGGAAAAAAAAAAAAAAAGGAAAAGAGAGAGCAAATTTGCTTTCAGCTCTCAGCCTGGCAAACGCAGTTAAAATACAGAAGTCAAATTGGATTTATTCCTTCCTGCACATTATTACTGCTACCAAGGAGCCCGAGAGACAGCTTATTTTCTCAGTTGTCCTTGAGCAGCCTACTGTCTTCACAGTACACCTTCAGTGACCTCTGAGCACCCCAAATGCCATCTGTGGGTATGCACAAGTGTGACCAGCTGTGCTTTAGAGTGACGTACAGGGAGTTACCCTACTGATAGTGAACTGGGAGGAATGGGATGAGGCTCAGCCTCTTGGTCTGTATTGCTCATCAGGGTTAGTAAGTTCAAAGATCAGTAAAACTATTTTTGTCACTAAGGTCAGTAGATATAACTGAATGCACACAGGCAGCAAAACTGGGGAATAACTTGCCATCTTACATAGTCACTTTTCAAAGCAGAGGTACACCTTTTGAAGTCCCTTGTTTCTTGTGCACATGAATAGGCTTCTGCCTTCTCCCACTGCTGTTCTGGATCTTTTCTGTGGACTGTAAGTAAAATGGCAGCTTCCACTGGGACAAAGTGATTAGAAGAGTTCGGAAAATGGACAGCTATTTCTAGGAATAGTTCTGAAAATTTGCTTTCAATAATTTGAGTATATTATGCCTCATTTTTCTCTTACTGTTATTTGTGCTTAATAGTATTTTGTTGTTTGCTGCAATTAATATTATTTGAATTTAATTCACTGAAGTGAGTTAAATGTTGAGATGTTTTCAAGTATTTCAGGTAAAGTAGAAATTAATAACTCTGTGACTAGAAGGCACTCTCAACAAGACAAATTCAGAGTCCAATCTTGTGGCTACAAGAGCACATGAGTAATTTGACAGAATATTTGGAAATATTTTCAAAGATTGGAATATTTTGGGAAAAAATGAAGTTGTATTGAACATAAAAGACTATACTGGAAATGTATATAAATAATGTAAAGATCAGAAATGTGATTACTTATGTATCTATTTTACTTGTCCTTAATAAGATTAAAGATCCATATGACTTCAGTGATCATTCACACAGCACAAATAATGAATAATCAGAACCACCATTTTACAACTAGCAAGTACTCTTTGACTACTTAGTAAAAAATTATTGTATCTGCAGAAAACAAAAATAATTCTGATAACAATTTGCCAACCAAAAAAGGAACTGAAATTACAAACTACGTGATGAGACATGAGTACCTATATGAGATCAAATGTCAAGGCAGCATATATGGAAAAGCAAAAATAGGAGAAGAATAGACCCAGATTCAGGCTTCCAGGATCATATATGTAGCAGTTTCAACTGTATCATGTCAGCTGGATCTGACAACAGTTCAAATGATTTAGACTGAGTTAATAATCACAAACATGAATTTGTTATCTATATCTGAAAGAGAATATCTAACCTCCTAGACAGCAACATAACCATGTTTTATCATTCATTCTGACAGCAGAATTATAATTAATTCACAAAATGCAGATTTAAAGGTGGTGAAATGCATATATATATATATATATCTATAGATACATGAAAGGCACTCAGAAAAGAAAATATATTCATGCAGTACAACTAACCACTAGCAATAAAAGTCTCCCAGGAGCTGTGTGTAAATCTTCTCCTTACTGGAAGTCTAAAATAAGAGGAGAGAGTGGGGGAGTCAGTTACCTCTTTTTTCACGCCCTTTCCCAGAACACCTAGTAATGCCCTTAGGGACTCGGCTGCAAAGAGCTCTCTGGGCCAGAAGGTGAGACATCCACGCAAGGTTCAGCCTCAACTCTGGATGGCATCACACAGCACTGTGCAAAATACTTGCTCCGAATCCCAAGATAGCAGTGCATAGGAAAGTCCTTAGAATCCAAGTTATTCAAGTTATTCCTAGGGAAGTGACTGACTGCCTGGGGGGGTTGATTCTTGAGTGTATATCTACATCATAGATCGTAATGTCTCTGAACCCACACAGTACAGCATTGCTAAACTGCACGAGATCAAGTGTGCTTTTGGGGAGTAGCTTTCACTGCACTGCAAACTGGTTTGTGTTTAGAGGTAAAAGAAGATTTAGGGAAAATACATGTTTTCTTCCAGTTTAATTTCCCATGACTACATTGGTCCTCCAATGAAGGTGTTGGTGACTAACATGCAGGCATTGCCCTGTTCTAGTAGACTGATACCCACGCAAGTGAATCTAGCCAGACAGTTGAAGACAGAATTAATAATAAAATTATTTCTATTTACATCAGCCTCTCCCCCTCCCCAAATTAAATGACAAGCCTCAGTTTTGACAGGAAGAATGAATGTCACTCATGCACAAGAAATAATACTGTGTATTACAGTACCCTCTAGTGACTCCTGCCATAGCTGGATTTCAGCTGGTGTTCAGCACATCCCAGGATAGATCCCCCCATGGCAAAACCGCAAGCCCCAGAGTTCTCCAGGGTCACCCTTGGATGCAGGGAAGGCAGTCTCCAGCTTGCTTTCTTAGGTAGAGTAGCACTGAGTGTTGAGCATTCATTCATTTCTTGTTTGCTCCAGGGTTTGACTTTCTTAATTCCAAATACCCAGCTTTTAAAATCTGTGTGAGCTAGCAGCTAGACACTTACTATTCTTTGATCTCACGGTATGAGCTTCCTACACAGCAGGAAGCCGATATTTTTTCATGTCAAAATCCAGTCATATCTCGGAAGGAAACAAAAATAAGCTTTCTCTTCTCTGCCCCAGTTTTCATTACAAAACCTTTGGCCCCTGTTGCTTTCATAAGATCTTTCCTCCCTGTCTGACACATGAACTGTGGGAAATCTTTCCAAAGTGTGATTAAGCCCTTCCCATCAACCCATTCCAAAAGCTGCTTTGGATTCAGTGTCCCTCAATTCAAACACTCCCTTCCCCTCCTGTGGGGTTTAACTCAGGAGCTGGCAAGAAATATTAATATCACCTGAATGGCCTGGCCTTGAAAGGTCATCTTCAAAGGTATTGTAACTCCCTTCTTGACTGATGTTCTACACAGCAGACTGGAAAGAAAGGGAAACTTCAGCTAGCTTTGTACCTGATTTCCTTACTTTTAACCGCATTTCTCTGTTGTGCCAGTTTCTTGAAAATCGTCAAAGAAATTTTCTAACTTAGATCACAGGTAACACAAAGAGATTGGTATTAGCAAAGTGAAAGGGTATAATATCTGTAGGGTTCCGAATGTGCTATATATTTTCAATAGTTGCAAACTCTACCTGTAACAAGATCCAACTGCTTTGCTCTTCAAAGTTACAGACTTAGCACTTTGAAACAGTTGCCTTTTAGCTAATGGACCATAAAGCCAGTTACAGTTTAGGCAAGGATGTTTGGAGGGGCGAGGGTGAAGAGGAGGTTTTGGGAGAGAGTTTCAGGTTTCCTTCAGAAACTTTGCAGCTCATGGCTGAACAGTTGTTTGTGCAGGCGTAGCTGGAAAAAATGTGCCGAGCAGGCTGTAGGAGAAGCATAAATGCTTCTCGAATGGATTTATGGATGGATACCTGAGGTGTCAGCACTACATGATGTGGTATTGAGTTATTTTAATCCTTTACTCTGTCCATTTGTGCCTTTGGTCCCATTCCCAGAATGGCTGAGTCACCTTTAGAACTTACGGTAGAGAAAGACAGTGACTGGGAGGGGAGCAGGACGCTGATGTTTGAACTCTGAGCTACATCTGCCAAAGGTACGTCCCCACCGTTCCCAGATCCAGCGGGGAAAACTGCGTCTGATCTGTTTTATTTAACACTGCAAGCTGCCCTGCAAACAGGTCCGCACACCACCCTCCAGAGCACAAATCCAGCATCTCCAAATTCTCCAAGGCCCCAAATATCAGCTGCAGAAGCTGTTCTCAATTTGGGCTTATGGATGAGCAAACAGCAGCATGACAGGCAGCTATCATGACTCAACCTTGATACTAGGCAAATTGAGTAGTCAAATAATTCACTGTAATTCAGCCTAGCAATTCCAAATACCACACACTCCTGATTCTCTGGCAAGCTACTTCATGTAGGGTATGATATATTTTTTCAGCAGTTTCAAACTGCCAAAAATGTGGTATTATTTCTCAAACAGGAAACAAATTAATGAAGGATATGAGAGGTAAATGAAAACATGTCACAGAATGAAAACATAGTTCAAAAGCTCTTAATAAATTAAAAGTTACAAAAAGCAATTTACAGAGTGTTTTATGTATGTCACTACGATGAGGTTTTATTGGTGTGATATCATAATTTGGCTGTCTCTGATCCCTTTCTCTTGGCAGCTCTAGCTCCAAAGACATTATGAGCTGATCATGCCAGCTCAGAAAGCTGAATGCCAGAGGTCTGCTTTATTTGGGCAGTAATCAATGGGACTTGTAGGTTTACCTAAGAACTTCCACATCAATTCTCCAAGCACCAGATCTTGGGTTCTTTCTTGTTTGACTTTAGTAATTGATTTTCTGCAGAGAAACTGAGTAAAGTCATCAGGATTTGCCACCCAAATTGCATGGGTTTTAGTTGTTTTCCAAATTTCCCGTGGAATTATCTGTGTTTACAAATGTAACCAGATTTTACTTTGAACTTTCTCTCCTCCTCCTGCCCTTAAAGATAAATGAATTCCTAAACATGTTTGTACTTGCAAATTCATAGATTTATACACTTCATGCCACTTTAATCCCTATTAAACTAATCTGAAGTCATGTCAGGCAAACTATCCACAGTAAAATGGATTAGACAAGCCAGTTGATCAGATATAGAAATGACTCTGGGTGCTTTTTCTGTCTAGTCTCCATGCATTTAGAGTACTATTTTCCTACAAATAATTTTGTTCTCTTTAATTCCTTTGTGATTAAGCTAATTCACAAATAACATTGGTTCTTAGAGAATCATTAGTGTAAAACAGAGCAGACAATGCTTTTAATTAGGGCTTTTCATAACTCCTCTATCCATTTGGTAATAGAATTACTTCTGTATTAATTGATTAGTAATTTTAATTTACACAGCAATAAGTGCTGATATACAGTGGCCATAAAACATCTTTGTTAAATGATTTTTAAAGTACAACTGATATGTATTTCCTGGAGAAGTGGAAGATGTTTTGTTTAAAAGCTTTGTGATGTATGTGCTGTAGCTCCTGATGATCCTTCTCACCAGAACATAATAGACCTTCAAGTGAATTTTAAGGAATGTATTTCAACTTTATTTTTATTTCTACTGCAGGCTTTTGTATTGCTAAAGGAATACATAGGTACATAGGTTCTTTGGATGTCTGAAAATTATGTATAAGACCTTGTTGTACATAGAGCGTCTCAGATTGCAAAAGAATGCTTATCTACTGAAAACTAAGAGAAGTTCTGTGTTCTCAATTTTATTTACACTTCTATTAGTTTTTGACACAAAGAAACAAATTAAAATACTTCAGCTTACTAAAGTGAACAGTCTTTTAAAATGGTTGTTGGAAAACCAGTTTCTCATGCATTTTTAAAATGGAAAAATCCACATTTGGAATAATGGATTAGCATTATTAGATCATACCAAAAAATGTCTCTTCAGGTGGCTATGTCAACATGAATATGTGATTAAAATATTTCTAAAATCTTGCTTTCCACATCTCATTTTGAGAACAATGGCCTGACTTCTCAGCTAAGTTCTTCCTATTGAAGGGTAGAAATGGAAAGGGGCTTCAGATTGATTAATTATAAATTACCCGCTCAAATGGCCCCCTGTACTTCCTGGTGGATGTAACACGGTGTTGGTGCAAATATTAGTCAAGATCTGCTTCCTCTGCCTTCCTCCAGAGAAGAAAAGCTGCTGGCCACATTGCCATATACACATGCCTCTGTAGCAAGGCAGCTGACTGATCCAGTGCCCTCCATGCCCATCCCCAACCTCTTACCCTTGTCCCTGGGGATGCGGGCTCCCTCCAGCAGGAATGGGGCTTTCACATTCACCTCACTCTCACCATAATGTCACGCTGTGGTTGGGAAATCAGCGGACAATACTCTGTCTTTCTCCTCATCAGCTGAATCTTTACAAGTTACAGCACTTTGACACAAAACAATCATTAAGTGAATGTCACCCATTCTGCTCATTGAATGAGGCCAACATCTTCTGGGAAGAAAAAGGGAAAATAACATGCAATCATGTGGTCACAGGCTGCATATTTGGGGCATTTTGCAACTCTGGAATATTTGATTTTTGAAGACATACCAATCCCTTAAGATCATTTTATTGCATGCCATATTTATATCTCTGCTTTGTTCGTCTTCTTCCTTTCCCACACCTTTTGCCTCTCTTAGCTGTTGCTTTACATCTGCCACAGGAATGAAATCTTTTAGGCCAATAAATGTAACTCTTTGAAAGTCTGGATGACAACCAGCATGTAAACAGTATCACAACAGGTAAAATAATGACAACCTGAATTACCTTTTTAAGCCATAAAAGGGAATTATTTTAGGAAAAAGGAGACATAGGAAGGTACACTCCTAAGAAAAATGTTATGATGGTGTTCAAAGTCTTAGCGTTCATGAAAAAGAAAAACATTTCCAAAAAGCTGATCTTATGGCTGAGTACTTGCTAGCTATTTTAGAGATTTTCTGTATTTGGCAAGAGAAAATTAACAATGTAATTCCTTCCATTCCACTTGGTATTGCTGGTGTAACTTGTCCTAAAGAAGTCAGCAAGGTGATGAAAGCAAATTCTTAAAAATAAGGAAGAGTCAGATTGAAGTTTTCTGGAGTATGTAAGTGATAATACTACCCAGCATCTCCAATCTGTTGCATTTGGGAAAACTATATTAGGCATATACCAAGTATAGAACACGCTGCGAACATGTCTAGTTACTGTCAAGGTGAGCTTTGCCCTTAGCCTTCATGAAAGTTTTAACCCAAACAATGATAATCAACAGAGATAGTGACAAATGGAAAGGAAGTGGGGAAGAATAGTGACATTTGGTGCTGAACCATATGTGCGTGGTTTGAAAGACATGACTGAATTGTTTTTGGTGCTCTATTATTCTGACATTTAGAATGAGGCAAGTTTCCATTTCCATTAATGTACTGCCAACTCAAAGGGGAACTGTCGCAAATTTGAGACTAAAGAAAGCTGTTCCTCAAACTTCTCTTGAGCATAATCAATGCCCTCGCTAAGCAACAGAGTAGTGTCACAGTGTACACTCTAAATGACTATTATGCTTTCTGCTTGTTGAATACAAGAACGTGTTTTATACCTTATGATGATATGGCATAAGCTGATTTGACAAAAGGCCATGAATTTATATATGAATGGAGAACAACCAATGCAAAGCAACTCTGTTGATCAAGATTTTCTGATTGCTAACCTGGCAAATATAACCACCAAGAAAGTGATCCAGCCTTAGAGGGAGGATGTTCAGGTGAAAGAACCTGACAGCCTGAAATCTTTTCAAATTGTAGCTAAAACCAAAAAGTGGAGGAAAAAGTACAATGATCATCAGTTTCCTTTATTGCTTTTTTTAAGTCACTGCTTATCTTTACCAAAAGATTAAAAATAAAGAGGGAGAGGGAGAAAAGAGAGAGAGGGGAGACTGTGAAGGTAGCACAAGGTGATTCAGGATTTGGCAAGGTGGCTCTGGACTCACAGATTCGTCCCTCTTTGAAACAGCTCCTGGATGCTGAAAGTTCCAGCTGGAAGCAGCTGTTTAGTTGCTTTACAAACAACTTGGATTCAAAGGACTCTCCTGACCTTGTGCAATGACAGATGAGCACAATGCTAGCGACATCACTCAGAGATCAAAAATGAAGGGATGATTTTTCTCAAAGTCATCCATGTGCGTTTTCTTTCCTAATGAATGCTTCCCCCTTGTGACTACTTAATCTCTGAAGCTTTGGTGGTAGTGGCACAATTTCATTCTCCCTAGGAGGCAGTGACTGTTCTTCAGTAATGGAAAAATTCAGGCCGTGCATCAGCTCATTGCCATACTGATTACATGTAAAGTTATTCTTATTTACTTGGTTGGGGGTTGGGTTTTTTGTTTAATCTGTCAGCAGTTTAAGAAAGTCTCCAGGTGATGAACCCCAGTTTTAACTTCGCAGACGTGGAGCACAGTGTTTGCCATTTCACCTTGGAATAGCAGAAGAGCAAACGCACCAAGCCCTGTGCCCTGTTATCCCACTGAAGAGTGCTGAATCACAACCCCGGGCTGATCCCGCTTCCCAGCTCCCTTCGCTGCTCATTCCTGGAACTCTCCCCAGACCCCTCAGAAATTAATTTCCTTGCATGATTCACAAATTCCTTTATGACCGTACAGGGCCTTGGTGCCATTATGTGGATTTTTTCCTTTTAGTTTGGACCAACTTCTTCATTTTTATCAACTTGAATTTTGCAGCCCTTGTTCCATTCTGCTAGCATAAAAAAGATAAGGAAATATATAAGATTGAACACATTAGTTATATACCTTGACTTTATATAAATGAATTTATTGCTAGAAAATGTGCCAGGGCTGGCAATCATGGCATCTGAAGCCCTTCATTCACCCACAGAGCAAGTGATATAAAGATTAAATGCTCTGTAATAATGAAGTGTAGGCTCCCTCTAAATGCCTTTCCATTTGGTCTCAGTATTGGACCTTTAGTGAAGAAACATATCATACCATGAATAAGAGCTAAGAATAACCAGTAGAAGTGCTAATAGAGAGAGGCACAGTTTGAGTACAAATCACAGAATTTACCTTGCAAAGAACACAAGCATAATCCCTGGAAGCGCTGGAGATTTGTGAACTGAACATTGAATTCATACCTCTTTAAGCATGGGGTAAAATACATATAGTGACTAAAACAATCTGATGTGAGATGGGGAAATAAACAAAAATTAGAAATTAGGAAAAAAAATGAACAAAGGCAGACAATTTACTGTCTGCAATGATCGCTGACAAAAATAACTACCTCAGGTAATGATGCCTTCTGTGGAAATAGTCTGAAACTCCCATGCCATTTAACATAAGAAGTCAAGAAACTATCCACTGGAGCAGTTTCTTATAGTTATCATTCTGCTCTGCATTTCACTTGCTGCCATTTGGTCCACAGAAACCACCCACTGAACATTTGCCTTTGAAGTGCACCACCTTCTCCTATGTAGCATGAGTGACTTCTTGGGTCTCTCTCAATTCACTACAGACAGCTTCTGAAATCTCCAAGTTGTGAGGTACTTCTTTTCTTTTTCATAGAATTGCTGCAACATCTCATGTTCAAACCAGCAACCTTGGAGGGAAAGGATTGCTGGCTTGTGTTTCCCAAACAAGACCAGACCAAGAGTGAATACGACAGTGATGGACAAATGCTCAGAGTATGGCTAACCTGCATTCAATCCATTTCACACTCAGATGAGATACTTTGTATGCTGCAGACACTCACTACCACAGATTTTCTTTAGGTGTTGGGGTTTTTTTTCATATATTAGATTCACAGCGTGCAAAACACTGGAGAATTAAGCGGGATTACAGTTTATTGCAGCTCACAGTACAATCTTTGACTCTCTGGAAAGTTTTTCAGTCACCTAAGACCAGTCATTGCTTTGTATGAAGGTCACTTTATTTTATATCAATGTTTCTATTATTAGTCTCACAGTCAAACAGTTTTCTTGCATCTGGCTGGCAGTTATCATTGTCTTATTTGATAAATTACTCATAAATCCTTCACATTATGTTTGTGGTCCTTTTCTAGCAAGAAAGCATTTGTTGCTGAATTCAGAGCTATAAAGATCAGAAATTCCACAAGAAAAAAAATTACATGCATGTATTACTGCCATTCTTAGGGACATAGCTCCTAAATATTTTTTTACTGGATTCTAGTGGAAGTTGTTCTTTAGTTTTTTAAAAGAAAGTCCTTTTTGCCCATGCCTACTGTCTGGGTTATCATTTGAGATAGCTTGCGGACCATGCTAACTTCAATATAGTTTGGATGAATTCATAGCACTGAATATTCATACAGCGTATGATACAGACACTGAACCCAATTTAGTAAATGAATACTTGTAATTTCACCAAAGCCCCTCTGAGAGATTATTATGCAGATTTATGAAGGAATATTGCTGAAGCAATTCTTGGCTGTGTTTTCAGTCACTGAGGACTTAAAGTATGTAAACCTAAAATAATTTCAGACTTATTTACTGTCACTGCTTTCATCTTCTGAACTTTTCTGACATTATTTCTTTCACTGGTTTGTATCCAGCATCCCCTCCCCTGTCCTTGCCCTTAAGCAAAGAGCCAGCGTCACAACACCTACAAGTGTTGCCAAGTTACTCCCAACAATATCCTTGCTGCCATAATGTCAGCAATCTGTTCTAATCCTGCTGCTGCAAAATTGCATTACAGGCAGACGGATGTATGGACACTGGCATGTGGGTAGTATCACTCACCTGGAAATACAAACACCTACACACACGACCAGATTGTGAGCAGACTTCCACACCTCTTCTGTATCATGAAGATTACTTCACTATTTTGGGACCATTGACCTCGTAGAAGAAGGAATCAGGCTGAGGGATGGTGGAGATATTTGACCCAATAGTATAGTACTGTCCTTTCAAATTCAGCAAGTGTGCTGTAAGTTGTTCTCTGCATTACTGATTTTATAGGCAGTATCTTTTTTAAAGTGTCACAGACCCATGTATTTTTGCAGCAACCTCCCATACCCACTGTATCACCTTCAAGTTCATCCCTCTGTGTGTTGGAAAGAAAACTCATTGCTACTTGCTAAATGTCTCTTAAAATAACATTCTATTCTCTGACACTGCTACCAAAAAATAATAACTAAAAAAATAGATCAGTATCCCTCATCTAGTCAATGTTACCTCTCCTGCCCCACTCATTAAGGGAATTAGTCACCACTGGACTATCTCAGTTTGCTAAGGGGCACGGAGCCAACTCCGGAATCCTTATTCATATTGCATCATTTGTTCCTCAGCAATAGGAACTCTGCCTCACATGAGATGAAGTAAAACATGGGTGAAGTCTTTGGGATGCGGCCCATAGGCTTCAGAAGGCTACAGCAACAGTTAAATTTTAGCATACTGTGAATACCACCATTCTTCTTGGTTACATTTCTTGGTATACAATATAGTAACATATGCTACATGGAAGTGAATCGTAAAGGCCAACTTCTGCTCTTGGATTCAGATCTCCTTGACTTCAGTGAGACTGCAGAGCAAGGGAGCCTGGTGACACCTGCAAGCAGCAAGTAACCATGGCAAAGTCTCCATGGGGGAGCCGAGGGAAAGATCAGCAATTCCTGAAGGTTCCTTGTGCTTCATGTAAATTGTCACATTGTGGCTCATTTTAGCCATGTTTTGTGTGGTGAACATGCACATTTACATCTTGAACTCCTTGTACAAATTAGTATGCGTTAGAGTAAGGCAAGTGAAGCCTATGGGCCAAAAAGCTAGAAAATCTGCATGTTGGAGAGACATAGCAATGAAAGAAAAGAGCTGAAGATAGACAATGATGGGAAAGAACAAGACAGATGATGCAAAGCACCTATTTTTCTTTTTTGTTTTGTAAACAATAGTTTATGAATTTATTTCAAAAGTTTTTCCTGTTTCATCCTTCTCCACTTTTCCTTTGCATTTCTTATTTTTTCCTGGATTCCTTTTCTGCCTTCGTTCCCTGATCCTCTGTCTTTTGCTCCTTGTTACTCTGTGCTTGATTGACTGTCAAGTTAGATATGGGAAGAGGGAACTATCTTTGAAAATGTCAAAGAGTAACTGCGAAAAGACACATATTTGCACACTTTACAGAAAACATGTTCAACTCTACAGAGATAGAATCCAAGATACTGAGGTACAGAACAGTAATTAAAGAAATCTTCCTCCTTTCTACTCTGCAATAACTATAACTAGCACGAGTAAAGCACGAGATGATTGAAACTTAAGGATGGGTCCAACCATTCAGCCCTGTGTGAGTGAAAACAACAAAAGCCAAGTCACAATTTTTGGAGAGTGAGTCATGGCTGTAATTGACTCGACTAGACCAATAAATTGCACATGGCTTAAGAAAGTTTTCTCATTGTCAGGAAATTCCCCTTCACTTGCTGCACCCTTTCAATAGGACCAATAAGCATCGCAAGGGTTGCAAGGTTTGAGACGAGCTTTCCTCAGGCGCTGCTGGATGTTTGTCTTTTAAACAGAATCAGTCAAAACCCTGTGAACTGCAAATAAGCGGCACTACGTTTAACATCTTGGTGCCAGGAAGTGACAATGTCGTTCCACAAAACATCACCCCAATCTTCTCTCGGGAGCCCTTTCCAACACCCATCTCAGATAAAAACACAAGGCTTGCAGCATCTGAAGGTAGAACTGACTGTGTCTGACTCACAATCAGCTTGGCTTGAGGATCGTTACTTATGGGTGCTAATAAGAAAGAGTTTGATGTGGTTCTCTCAGCTAGTCCATTGTCAGGACTCCACCTGCCAGCTGCAGGGGCCAGACACCATTTTGCAGCATTTGGTGGGCAGAGATTGGGAAGGCAGAGGTCATTCAAAAGCATGTCAAGAACTTCGGTAGACCTTCATTATATTTTCTCCCCTTTTATAATACAGTACTTTCATAAAGGGTGATGAAACTTTTTAAACATAGTAGTCCCAAGTAGCAATGACAAACTTGTTATGTCATCTTTTCATTCACAGTAAAGCTCATGCTTTAGGAGTGCCAACCTTCTAACTCCCAGCACAATCTGCTTTCCTGCTGCTTGTTCAATGGACCACAGATATTTTTGTCAATTCCTTCTCATCCTGTAGAAATGTACAGAAGAAAGTATTAAGCTTATACACTGGCTGAAATTTTAGGGGAGATATTAATTCTTACAAGACATTATTCTTGGCTCACATCACCAAGTTACACTGGAGCTGGGACAGTCCACACAGTCATAAGCCAGTGCTCAGCTCCAGCCACCACCTTTCAGCAAGTCAAATGGCTTCACTGTATGTGGTTTCCAACCTGGGCCAGCGCTGAACTAGATGAGAGGCCTAACGCCTGCTGTATATAGCCAGCCGACTATGCCAGCCGTGCTTCCCAGCTAACCTGCTCAGAATACAAGGCATAGTCAGTTTTACTGACTCCTAGGAAGACTGCTATACTCCCGCTCTAGAGCTGCTTCTTGCAAAAAAATAAAGGAAAATTGTTGGTAATGCTCTGAGAGTGAAAGCTATATTTTTGCTTCAATATGTATACAATAGGAGGCAGCAAAGGAGGAAATTCCAGATACAGTACATTTACAGTAAGTACAAAATACTTACCACAGAGTGCCCCCAGTAATTCATCCAGCCCAATATAGTAAACCCCTTCAAGCTGTCACGCACAGGAAGCATAGAAATTAGAGAAAAAGAAAACACAAGAACATCCAAAGTCTACTTTCCTTCCGCCATTCATTTCTAAACAGTGATCATTTTATGATCTCCTTAATTTCAGAGTTCATTTATCCACCAAAGCAGATAAAATTTCTTGCTCTTCAGTCAAGGCCAATCTTTTTACTTTGTACATAAAGCTCTACTGTATTGTCTGACATTAAGCTTTTCACTAGATAGTGTACACCCAAAGCATGTATTATTTCAGGTAGTTGTAGTAAAGACAAACCACAGAGCATCAGCTGTACTTTTAATTTGAAGAGGCTGCTTCTGTAACGAAGTCAGGAGCTTGAATATAACAGCAGTTTTGTGTCTAACAAGTAGCTTCTTAAAAAAAAAAAATCTTTGAGATTTAAAAACCAAATGTGAGGCATCATACATAAGCAAAACCTGTTACTATGGATTTTTTTTGGCAGTGTTTGTAATATAAATGTATTTTTTCTTTTGTCCAAATGACCAAAAAAAATTGCATGCAAGTGTACTTCTAGATACAAAAGGTGCAGTCAGAGTCTCACCTGAGTCGTATAATACCCACTGAGATCTGTTTTAAGTTCTAAGGTTTTTAGAAACCTTTTCCTTCTGTTTGTACAAATTGTTTCTAACACAAATAGCATGCTTTCTAGCGGAAACTCGCAAGGCTCTAGAGCATGCAAGCCTAACACTTGCTCCTCTCCGTGAAAACTTTAGAGCGTAGAAAAAAAAATCAGTTACTCAAGAATTTATGAAAAGTGGAAAAAGTGATGTGAGTACAGCTGCAGGAAATTCATTTTATAATCTGAATAGCTGCTCAAGATTTTTTAATAATAACCAACTAGTTTTAATGGGGACATTTTCATATTGCTCATTCTATATTCCTGAATAACCATCTGATACTTTGTTTGTTAGAAGTACTTGCAATATCATTTAAATGAAGCAAACCCATTCATTTTCCTTCTTTTCCACCTCAACAAGATTTGCCTTTTTTGACTCTGAAAAGCCCATACACTTCTGCTAGTCAATCCTCTCAAAACTCTGTGTGAAGACGTTCAGTAAATCCCAAATACACCTTACTACCCCACTAACGCCATCCATCATCATTTGCTCTCCGATATCAATCTTCGCCTGTCTCTGTTTGCACTTGGTACCAGAAGGAGCTTCGAGAAGGTGACCCACATGACTCCTATCTTAGTTATCTGCTGTGGTCCCAGAAGTGATTCACGATCATATCAAATCTATCTCCCTGGTGCTGTTTTGTCCTTAAGGCTTCGGCAATTGCAGACTGACTAGAGACTCCAATCAACCATCTGGTGTCTGCCAACTGTAGTGTCTAGTCAGGTTACACTGAATGCAGAGAGAAATGTGTTTTGTATTTGGATCCTTAATACGCTCATCTCTTCCCATGGGCCAAGCAGAATATTAAGCGGTTGCAACTCTAAAAGGCTGGGATGGCAGCAGAAGAAAACCTTAGATTTAAAAAGAATATTTAAAGTCAGCTTTAAAACTTGACTGAACGGAAGTGCTAGTATAATGTATGCAGCAGCTCTGTACTGACAAAGGATGGACTTAATAAGGGCCAGGACTTTTTCCATCAGTTCTTTCAACAAGTTTATTTTTTAATTGTAATTTGCCTATTTATATGTGATTAGAATGTTGTTAGGGGAGCTCATTTTTTTCTTTAAACTCTGCTTCTCCTCTAAATAATAAAAAGGAAATACTAGAATTCTGAAAAACTCATTATATGCCTTTTGCCAAATATTTTTCAGAGCAGGCTGCATCAATCTGTGCCTTGCATAAATTGATTTACTCCTTGTATTTTGAGATGAGCCTTCCCCACTAGATCTCTTCCTTTTCCTTTCTTCCTTCCCAAGGATACCACACAACTGGAAATACAAATGCTTTTGCAGACCCGGTCTTACCACATTACTGCCACGTGAAAAGTCCTATTAGTTGTAAGCCCTTTAATAATAAGCTTCTTACTCAGCTGGTTTGCTTCTACCATGACAAGTTTTATCACAGGCTTGCACAATCACAGCAGCCAAGTGCCTGAAGTGGCCATTTGGGGAATTATTTTTCAAAGGTGGCAACACTGTCTGCCTTGGTAATATGTGCTTCTAGGGCATGTCCTCCATGGCATTTTGGTGCCTCAGTGTCCCATCCTTGAACACCAGAACCAGTCATTGCATCCTTGAACTGCAATTTTCATAATACCACTCACTCCTGAGTTACGTGCATCAGCTGTTCACAGGCTGATTTGATGCGTAATATTGCCCATAGGCTTGAAACTGGCCAGGAAAGTGCCGTGGGATTTTCATCATTTTCACTGATTGCGATATGAACCGTAAACTGGCATTATATTCACTATTTAGCTTCTACAAACTAAAAAAACAGACACAGTGCAGCTGCCCTGCAGGAGACAGCAAGTTAGCCATGGACCCATTTGATTTAATCCAGAGGGAAAGCCAGGCTGGCCACAGCAGTGCTGGTCAGCCTGTGCAGGGTGATGATGGTGTCTGTGGGGGTGCATCTTTGCCTGTGCCCCCAGACATCCCCTTCCCCTGGGGACCATGGAGTAGCAGGGGAGCTGCTGGCTCTGGAGGGATTTCCCTGCGTGCCCACCCACTTTCCAGCCTCCCAGGGCTGGGGACAGGTCCTGTCCTTCAGCCCAGCCTGACCCTGATGACCAGAATTCGGCCGTTAAGGCGGCAGGATCTGATAAGCAGCCAAGGTTTAAATACCTGCTAGAACTGGTACAGAGCAAGGCTTTGAGCCTGCAGCTCCCAAACCCCAGGGGAGCGCCTCATTTGCTTGCCTGCTCTCCATTCTGCCTCCCTCTCTGCCCCCGACTGAGATCTGAAATTTCATCCAACACCTGACAAGCCTTCCCAATCAGAGTGCTGTTGAAAGTGTGAGTGTCTGGCCTGAGATTTGGTCTGAAAAATGTATTTTCCCCCAGAAGCTGAATTTTTATGGAATTACCTGGTCAGTCCTACCCAGGTTTAAGACCACAATTAAAGCTCAGGTTCCTCTTTATATCTCTTCTTCAAAATTTATTAATCAGTTTGGCCTTTTACATCAGGGTAAATAAGGAATATCTCTGCCAGTCAGAGGAAACATAGTCCCATGGAGGCAAAAATGGAGCAAGATTAAACAATTTCTCATCAAAATATGGAGGGAAAACAAAAAGAAGTTTGCTGTTCCATCTGATACCATATAAATACTCCTTTAGGACATACAGATATGGAGAGAGCCTGAAGTTTTGGATTGATTCTTATTTTGCTTACTCAGTTTGCCTGTCTCTTTTAAGGAAAAATGCCTGCAGTGAAGTCTAACTAGAAAACAAAAGCAAACTATGATTTTTAACCGAGCACAGAAAATCGTAAGAAATCAAGCCCTTAACTTCTGAGAGCAAGCTCCTCAACACCAGCATGTTGAGATCAGCTTATCAGACTTGTTCATCTGCTAGATTTTAACCAGGGCTCTCCATGCGTCACACACTTCCAGAGCACAGCTTTGTCCAAAAGTAAAACCCCCAAACAACTACAACAGCAACAATAATAAATCCTAGGGAGGCAGTTCAGACTATATTTACTATATACCATCTGCACCGAGCCCTGAGAGACATTATGTTCCACATTCCCTGTCTGTACCATGGAGAGCTTTTCTGATGTGTAAACCATCATTTATCTTGTCTTTGATTCCCTTCATGTGACCTTTTTCAGAGTATGGCAGTATAACATCCTCGCTATGGCAGGCTCCGAGACCATTTGAGGACAGGCCTCATAAAGCCTGCCTTTAACATTAATCGATCACTTTATTATGGAAGTAAATCAAAGCAGTTAAACTCAGGTCTTCTGGGAGTTGAAGGTCAAACAGAGAAAAACAAACTTTATTCTGGGAAGAACATAGAAAAATTCTTTCAGCCCCATCCCTTTGTTCTTTGCCTTAGAGGCATGACAAAAGCACGTACTACACACACCATTTAGGGAAGTATGAAAGCAAATATACATTAATATACACAACGTGTTTGTCTGCATCTCATCACTCTTAATCTCTTTATTCCAAGCAGTTTTGTAAAGCCCTTCTTTCATGTCCCAGAAAGCAGAGGCTGGAGAGAATGGGGGTTTAGAGGAGAGAATACAGACCCACTTGCCTTCCTGGCAGCTTGGCTGGATAGGCAGAAGAAAGGAGGAGCGAGGGGTGCAGAGGAAGGCTCTAGCAGATCTGGCCTTTATCCGTTATTGTCCCTTCACTGATATATTTTGAGAAGTGCAGAAGGACCTCCACACCTGTGTGCACAGAGCCTGCAGAAGCACGGGTACAGCTGTAGGTGCAGGTGAACATATGAATGTTTTCACCCAGGAAATTCAGCTTTAAAAAGTTTTACAAATAAGAAAATCTACTCCTTCTGTCTTCCTTTACTCTGCAGGGCTGGAAAAACCAACAGCCAGCACTGCTTCTTCCCATCTTCTAGCTATCTCGGAGAGATATCCCTCTCTGCCACAGCCGAGCTTCTCTGTGCTGCCCCAGACGTAAGCAGCCTCAGCGCTTGTATTACTGTAACTCTCTGTATCTTGAACTAAAACTGTAAGGCTTCAACAAGCACCACAAGACTGAGTGATAGGGCTGTGTGAGAGGGAGAGCCCAGCAGAAAGCTGCTGCTGCTTCACTGCGTGCCCAGCTCGAGGAGATGCTGATGCCCAGGACTTGCTCCCCCGCCAGCTGCAGTGCCTGAAGGGCTGCCCACGTCCTCCCAGCCCGCAGCAAGCCCCACTGCCTCTGCTTGGCAAGCACATGTGAAACTTTGAAAAGCTGTCCTTTCCCGCATTGGCAATGGGACAGAAGGGCAAGAGTGGTTGCACAGGCAAGGATGCCCTCTGAGCATGACAGCAAGCTGTCTGCCAGCCAAGGGCACACAAGCAGAGACCTTAACATCACCTTGGACCAGTTTCTAATTTTTGTGCCCCAGTTTTCCCTTGCTGAAATGAGGAATATCAAATATTAATTTTTTTCCTGTTTTTCCTGTTTCATTTGTATTGTTTGTTTTAAAGAAAAAAAGCCCCCAGCACTGACTTTGCTTTTAGCCTTGCATTCTTCAAGCCCTGTGATCTGAGGTTGAAGTGTTTCCTTGAACTGTTTTGCTTTTTGACTTACCTTGAATTTCTCAGGGCTTTACAAACACACAGGCACACCCAAATGACAGAGGAGGGTGTGGGTCAGTAATGAGCTTTCTAGTCAGGGGAACCTGCCAGTTTAATTTATTTCTTTGTAAGACACAGCCATTTTTTAAATACAGAAATTTGCTGACATAGTAAGTAACATGAGTGCAAGCACCAATCAACTATTACTTATTGTATTTAGCTTGCTGAAAAGTGTGCCAGTCACTTTAAAGAACACATGTGAAGACGTCCTGAAGTGTCCAAAATTTAAATGCAGACATGTGGTGACACAGGAGGGTAAAGCATCGCTGGGAGCAAGCAGGGTTAGGAGAGGCAAAGGTTACAAAACAAGATGATGCCACTGATCAGTTATGGAATGTTCTTATCTTGGCATCTTCATTAGAAACATAATAAATAAGCATATTTTAATGGGATTAGAGCAATGGTTGACTCACAGACAAGGTAACCACTCAGGAAAAATGTGCCTGTGAAGGAAGTGATTCCCAGCCCCAGGAAGCAAGACACAAGTGTTTATGGGTGAAATGACAAATAGGCTATTGTAAGCAAAGCTGTGAATGGAGTAAATTTATGACAGATCACAGAGACAGAAAAGCAGGCAAAGAGTTATATAGAATATATGTATCTATTCTATCTATCAATGGAGGGCTGAGGAAAGAAAAAGAATACTGTCAGCTTGAAATATAATACATTTCATGGAGTTGTGTTTTCTTATTTTTAAGTGATTTCATCTCTTTTTCTTTTATACAGTGAATCATCTGAAAAGAACAGGGAAAGCTGACTGCACTACTAATTAGAAGAAAACTGAAATATAAAGTACTAACAAGTACACAGCACTAAAACCCTAGAATAAATATGCATATTTCCACATCTCTGTCAATTACAGTAGTATTAAAAGTATTACCAGTAGATAAGAAAAAACAGAAAAAAATATGTTTTCAGTATCACAGTGACCCTTTTAGGCCTGAAGTGCTGGGAAAGGGAGTTGACTCAAAGATGGGATGATGCTGGCAGTCAGTGTGAGAAAGGTCATTTTTCTGAAGAACTGTCTGAAATTTAGCCAGGTTGATTGAACAGCACAGTGTGGGTCACCAGGTTCAAGAACAGGACTACGTGAGCAGTCACAGAGTGGTACCTATTACTCTAACCACAGACACAAAGGAAAACTGAGGCTGCCCTAGAAATTATGAGTTCTTAGTTATGGTCATTTCTGATGAGAGGTATACATAGCATCAGAGATGGGCTCCTATCCTAAACTGAGCATGGGAAATGCAGTGTCCTTTTGAAATAAAGCAAGGGGCCAGCTCCAAACATTACAGCTGACCCCTTTTTTGAGACAAGCACAATAGGACACTTTGGCTCTAAATCCCCCCTCACTTCTAACAGGAACATCAATCTGAATCTGAATGCTGTGGCTGGGTCCCATGTCTCTTAAAAGGATTTCTGGTTTGGTTTGGACAGACATCTAAATCCCAAACGATCTGAACCTCTGGGATACGCCCAATTAAGTTGGAAATATTTATAGCAGGACTTCCTGAAAAATCTTGGTGCTTTCTAATTCTTAGTAGGTCAAGGAAACAGAGGACTGAATATTCTAATATCCCCATCACACTAACAAACACTAATTCAAGGGTCCAAATAAAAGATAAAAAATATGGAAGATTTTGTCTGAACTGTCTCAAATCTCAGCAAAAGGTTCTGCTGGGTTTTGCTTTGAGTATTTGAGTGAAAACTTGACTTACCGTTTCATCCCAACAGACTCATACACTATGTTAACAGTCAGTCAGTGTTGGAGGGCTTCCCTCTGTATTCACATGTGCATGTAAATAATTCCAATAATTTCCCTGGACATAAAATCCAGCTAACGGTTTGTTTCTAACTATAACTATTGTCTCTGTGCACACTCCCTCCCCAGCATGCCATTTTGGCAATATAAGATTTTTTTTTTGTCTTCCTGCTAACTGACAATGAAGATACATTCCCAAGTTAAAAAAAAAAAATTTAAAAAATGCCCAAATTTCTCCATCAGAATTCCCATCTGAAACAGTCCTTTTTTTACCTGAAAGGTATGAATATGCATCTATCTGGCTGAGCTAAAACCTACTCAGCATTCGGTGTTTAGTTTGCTCCTGATGTGGCTGTTCTACAAAGAAAGACACAGAGTTACTTTGTCTAACCATTCACAGTCCTGACTCCTCAGATTTCAGTGTCCCCCAGATTGCTAGAGGCCAAAGCTTGAACTTACTGCTAAATCTTTTAAGAGATAATTTCCCCTGTATTTGCATTTAGGTGTTCAACTGGATTGGTGGCCACCACTCCTAAGAGTATTTACAATCTTTATACTGCTGATGTGTGACAAAACATGCTCTTTTTGTGCTGCAATTTTACAATTGCTAAAATTTTTCTGATTTGATGGATGAAGCTTAATGAGCAGACTTCATTCACTTTAGGGTGTAACTTCTTATAAAAGCAGACAGATTTATTAAAATGCTAGCACTCGAGATAGGAAAACTAAGCTTAAATGTTGGCTTTGAGATTGGCAGTCAGAAATGACAACACTTGCAAATGGACCTGCTTGTACACCTATGTGCTGTAGCTCTACTGGAATAAAATATGACCAAGAGGGCTATTTTCATGATATACTGCGTTCATAATCAATTTTTATATAATCTGTTCCTCTACTTAAAAAATAGAACCTTTCAGAAAATGTAAAACACCATTGTTTAATGAAAAATATATAATAACTAGCTTGGCAAATGTTGTATGTGAAATTTCAACAGAAACCATAAATTATATTAAATGCCCAATAAAAATGTTCAATCAAAAACTCATTTTAAGATACATTGTTAATGAACTGTATGAAATGATGCTTAATCAAACCCGACACCTTGCAGGGGAGAGAGATTCCACAGGACCTCAAGAGCACTATTGTTCTGAACAAAAGATAACAATAGAACAGGGTAATTAATAGTCTACACTCCCATGGCATTCTCCAGGGAATTCCAATTTCTAAATGAGCTCCATTGTTTTTCAAGAAAGCAGAAATTATGCTGCATGATACCGTTAATGCCTTGAACTTGATCAAACATTAAGACACCATTTATCTGGCAGGTTTTGTTTGCTCTGGAGTTTTGATCATTCCCCTGTTTATTCTGTGAAAAAGAGAAGAAACTTTTCCTGTAAAAGCTCATTTTGCAAAAGCAGTGCAGTGTCCTTATCTTGTCTGTCTGTAATTTTGTAATTCTCAAATTACATAAAACAAGTTAAAGAAAACATCTAGGAAGAGTTTTTTACCATAGCAGTATTAGCAAGAGGTTCAGTGTGGGTATATCGATATGCACAACAGATTTTCTTTCAATTGGCACCCTATAATGAGCATGTCATACTCAACATATATAAGTTTCTAATTTTTCCTAGCCAAAGATAGAAAACGCTACTCTTTCTAGCAGAGCAGAAGAGGGGGGTAAAGTACTACAAGGACAGCGTACTGAAATACTCAAGTCATCCTAATTACCGTCAGCATTTACAGTTGTAAACAGTTTCAAATTCAGTTCTGTGTATATTTTTTCCCCTCTTAAATCTTCCTTCCTCGGAGCAACTTGGAAACATTCATTTTCTAGCAATGTAATTTTTCAAAACAGTCATAAGCCGCTATTATTATTAATCACAGTATTCATGTTGGTACAAAGATGGATTTACTGAAGAGCAGAGGAAGACATAGCCCCCTCCCGTCCTCTTCATTACGGCCTCCCACTCCGGGCCCTGTTCCTGCTCGCTCGGCCTGCAATGCTCAGGACTAGAAAAACCACCAACATGCCATCACCAACAACGCCTAAGAAGCATTAATGCCTCGAAAGTTAAGTTTCCTAGCAGGAAAGTCAAGTTTTTACATGGGACTTGTGCTCCCCTGAGACCAGGGGCAGCTGACCAAGCTCCAGGAAGAAGCTGGGGTGCGCACGAGGTTGTAGCAGGCCGGCGGGAACATGGCCGCCCCTCACACGTGCATTCGCACCCCGCGGGCCTCTTTCCCTTTCCCTTGGGGTCCCAGCACATCCACAGTTACTGACGAGAGACTGACTGACGTGCCACAAATTCATGCTCCTGCTTCTTTATCCCCGGGCAACGTGTCTGCATCCTTCCGTGCTTTTGAGAAGTTGTCCCACTGTCGTGTAAGGGGAGCAATTCCATTTGATGGGGTGGGAAGCGAGAAAGCCCCCGTGGAACATACCTTCTTCTGGGGAGTTCCAAATCTGCCAGTGTTATGAAAACGTGTGCAAAAAAAAATGGATTTATATTAAAGACAGCTAGACGTGAAGTGTTGCTACTATGAAAATCCCCTTTTAATGCTTTTTCTGCTGGGCTGGAGACAGCTGTACTGAAATGAGCAAAACAGGCTGAGCAGGGAGGCTGTGAAGGGTATTGTACAGCCACACAGGACAGCTTTCTGCATGCCTGACTATACATGTCTCGGTACAGAGAAATAGTTCGGATTATTAAGGTTAGAAAAGCGCATTGGGATGTAGGTTTTGCTGACAGAGGCATTACTACGTCAACGGTATGGAACATGTAGCGCGTTAGTAGTAGTGGTCTTATATTTATCGTTTCCAGCAATGGGAATGGCACTTGGGCCGCCTTTCCGAAGAGCCCGGCGTCAGGCTGACACAGACAGAGGAGCCGCTCCTTCCATCTGCTGCAGACGCTGCCAGGGTCCAGGCCCGAAACTCGGTCCCTGCAGGGAAAGGGGCTGGCTGGCTCCTCAACTGCTGCCCGTCAGCAGCTCTGCGCTGCCAGAAGGGTTGTTCCTACTGGACTTCGGGGTCTTTATTCCGCAGTTAAGTGCAGGCAAATGAATTAGAACTGTATAGAGATTCAGGAAATACAGATTAAACCAAGGGATCACTGCGTTCATCAATCTTTGTGTATTTTCAGAAAAAATTACTTTTCTTTCTTTACTTTTGCCCCTTATAAATGAATGTACGTACACAGAGAACTGTGAAGAGCTTAGATATACAGCCAACGTAAGATGCAAACCCCGCCTGATGTGGCAAGGGAGTACACCAGATCTCTCATATCTCAAAGCTGTCCTTTAACCAAAAGACCACCCTTCTGCTCTATGCAGTTATCAGTTCCAGCTCTTTCAGTCGAATTTCTACACAGTAAATGTGGTCCCACTGCTATCTTTATTCCTCAAATATCTAATATAATTGCTTTTTATATTTACTAGGTAATGTTCTTCCCAACTAATCATTTAAATGGATTTTCAAATGAACACCACTACACTTTTTCTTATTTTTTATTTCAAATTTCAGATATGATGCACCTTCCTCTTCCATTTTTTAACCTTTACTTATGATTTCTTTTTCATACATTGCAGCATCTTATAAAATATAAAATAAAAATACGTAATGAAACATTCAGAGGTTTCTTCTCCTTGTGGGTTTTAGGAGATGCAACATTGTGCTGAAGTTCCAGACTGCATTTTATTACTTCCAAGAAGGTGCAAAGAATAATAACAAACATCTGCCTGCACTTGCACGCTGAGAAAAAGAACGTGCTCAAAGGTCCTCTCACCGCAATTTTGAGCCACAACTGGATGCCTCCAAGGCAGGGATGTGGACATTATGATATGTTGTAATTCTTCTTTGCATATGGAAGTTCCCCAATCATCAATTTAAATATACAGTGCTCAAACAGTCTTGACTGACTATTGAAATGGACCAAAAGCTCTTGCATTCTCAGCAGAACAATTTGCTGCTGCCATCACAGCCCCAACTAGCCATGCTCACTTTAACTTTTTTTTTAAAAGGAAAAACATACCGTGTTTTAGTGTCTGTGGTTGTCTGGGCCTCTGTGGCGATTTCACAGCATACTTTCCCACCTGTCTTGTTCCACTCCCTTTTTCCTGCCCATCAAGATCTTCATTACAACATTCTTTCTCTTAGTCATATGCATTTCTTCTAGGTTACATGAGCTACTTACACCAACCAGGAAACTAAATGAGATACCATCAGAAAACTCTGGTTCTAAGCAGTTCTCTCCCTCTTCCTCGATTGCTTAGGATGGCTGCTTAGGATTAGCTGCTGCTTACAAGTATGCCTGTGCAGACAAAGCAAAACCTGACAGTGAGCACAACTGTACCCGATGCTGGAAGTACCACCAGGGCACCACTCTCCACAGTAGAGATGGGTCTGTAAATGAAGGACTCTGGGAATTAATTCTGGGAACACAGCACTTCCCTGGGAAAAGGAGAGTTTCTGGATGTTTGAAGAGTGATGCTCTAAGTGTCTCCTGGAATCAAAAGTGAAAAGGGGAAATGGTACTAGCTAGTCTTTGCTGAAGTGCAGAAAGGTATTTAGATGTGTATATTAGCTGAAGAGAAAAAATAGTTGGTGACATGCTATTAATAGGCTTTTTAGAGATGGTGTGCTATTAATAGGCTTAATGTAGACCATGGCAGGGAGAGTGGAACGAGATGATCTTAAGGTCTCTTCCAACCCAAACCATTCTATGAATATATGATTGTATATTCTTGTCATCCCAAAGGTAATCCTAGTATTCAAAAGCAAAAGAGTCCATAGGAGTGTAACATTTGAATGCACTTACAAAATACTTTGAGAGAGAATTATGTTCCTAGGTAAAGTTTGTGCTTTTACTGATATAAATGTTGGTCATAGGGGACAAGTCCCTTTAAAGTTCATGAGTCAATCATGAAATACATTCCCTTTGAAATAAATTAAGGTTCAAATGCAATGGATTTAAATATGTCACTGTTAAAACACAAAGAATGGAACACAATTCCACTGAAAATCCAAGTCTAAACAGAAGACAACGCTTCACTGAGTGTTTATGCAGATTTAAAAAAAAAATCTATGCCAAAAGCTAGCAGACAATGAAGCTGTAAACAAAGAGAAGAAGCAGTGGGAAGTACGTGAAACCACAAAACACAGATGAATGTCTAAAAAAAGACTGGCAAATTGGAAATGTGCAGATCTCAGAGAGTCAATGCAGTGGACTCAGGGTCACACTACAGAAGGAATGATGCAG
The DNA here is from genome assembly GCF_947461875.1 of Haliaeetus albicilla. NCBI lineage: Eukaryota > Metazoa > Chordata > Aves > Accipitriformes > Accipitridae > Haliaeetus > Haliaeetus albicilla. The sequence goes on along the minus strand of NC_091483.1, from coordinate 17,803,724 downwards.
TGGACACACAATGCTGCCTGGATAGAAATAATAGAAGGTTCAGCTATAATAGCACGACGTATTCACAAAGGTTACTAGCACGGAGAAATGAAACCAGGATAAACATTAGTTAGTATTTAGTGCACATATTTTTTTAATATCCATAAAGATATTTGAACAGGTAAAACTATTCAAGCTTACCCCAGACATTGTCTAAAAACCGGCCTCATTTTGCAGATTAGTCATGAACGTGCAAAATGTGTGTATGCATTAAAGCAGATAAAATATTTACAATTCTAAATTGCAGATACAATGTCCCACTACTGCTTGCTTTCAAACCATGCCTGAATCTTAAATTGATCGTGTAGATATTAAGACTGGGAACCATCTGACTTCCAGTGCTACCAGCATTAAGCCAGAAGATGTAATGGAAGGACACAGAGATTCATTTCATAAAGCCCAGCAGTTTCCTGGGGAATACAAGATTAAAGTGAATCCTCCACTATGAGCACCATGAAATATTCCTCTTGCACTAAGACAGATTGGCTAGCAAGAGTCTTTGAGACTAGAAAACATACAAAAGCTCCATGCCAAAAATAGAAAAAGGTATGCATGAGAGCACTGTAACTGCATCTAAGCCTATGATCAAGAATATGACTAAATGACTGTATCTGATTGTATATACATTTATATATGCAGTTTAGGCTATACTAAATATTTCAGATGAAGGATGCAAATACAGCTCTAGTTTATTGTTCTGTGTATTACACATTCTTAAATCTTATTGCTTGTCTGCATTGAGTCTATAAATTTCCTTTGACTGCAGTGCACTTTCCAGAGCTCACCAAGTCTCGGAGACATTCAGTTGTGGCAAAACCGCCCCATTCTTTCCACTCCCACGCAATGTCTCTTGGTAGTACACCTTCCCTCATCAGATGAAAGCACCCTCATTTTCCCCAAGAGCAGACATATATGCAGTCATCATTTTCCTTTATCATAATTTAACCAGGCTGAATCTCTTGGATTATTTACAAGGCCAGCTGAACCATACCATATAGCACTTGTTGCCATCACTAAATGAAACTCCTGCAGCAGGATCCTACCCTTATGTAAGTGAAACCAGAAACCACAAATACAAACTCATTCTATGATAAAAGCATGGATAAATAGTAAACTCATTTACATAAGGGCTTGGGACTAAATGGGTCCAAGAGGGCAGTCTGTAATTGATACAAACCTCTAATTGTCAGGAAAACATGCTGTGCAACAAAGAGGTATGCCCAGGACATTTCAGCTGGTTTTCCATCAGCAAAGTTACGCCTGAGTTTTGACTAAAACCTCATTAAATTTGGCAAGGCAATGTCCAGTCTCCAGAGAATAATATTATGACTATGGAAATGCAGCAGCGGAGATACAGCAATGGAGAGAAACTCAGATTCAGAGACAGATATGCCAGCTGCTGGCACCTGAAACAGACTGTGGCAGAGCATAATAATACAGAGAAGTCACTTGAGGCAGGTGACGAATGCAATGTAACTAAGGGTTTCAACTAAGCCAGATCATCAGTTATGTCTGTTTCTAGATATTTTCTTTGGGTATTAATCAAAATAAATTCTGTGAAGGCTGTATTTCCAAACAGGAATGTTTTCTCAAATCTGTGCTAGTTCCAAACAAAACAGTGACGGATAACAAATTGATCTATATACGTGGAAGACTGGTTAGTCCATGATCACTGAAAGATCATGTAGTCATTCATATTGTATGCAAAATATGAGGGCAGTCCCTAAATGTACTCTTCTTACTTGTATACAAATGCATGAATAGCTTTGCGAGTCTGTATATATTACCTGAAAATACCAACACTAAACTGCCTACTGAGAATTTGCTTTGGACTGGGAATAAAAGAATACTTTACCGTCTTATATTACAAGCTTATTTTAATCCCTGTGCTTCAGATTACCTTTCATGAATCTTTATCCTCAGATTAGATAAGATTTGCCTCACTCTGAATTTTTCTGCTTCAGTCCATAGAGAAACGAAAAGATACAGGAAATCTCTGTTACCATTTTGTGTTGCTTGTACTCTGAAACCACCTAAAGGCTTGAATATATGAATATTTGCTCTGAAGTTGACATTAAATGTTCCTGTTGAAAGGTAAAATGTAGTGCACTGAAATATTAGCAAAGCACTGTCTAAAACCCACCTTAATTGTAAATTCAAGGCAGTTTGCTCTCTGAAGCAGGCCCTGAGCTCCTGAAGCAATGATAATTTGGACTCACTATGGAAGTGGGGAGAACAGAGGATGTGGGTGGGTAGGTAGGGGGTGCAGTATTTTGGGGAATCACTAGATGGTGTTATGGGTGACACCAACATCACACTGTCAGTTCTGCTTAACCAAACGCAGGGTGAAAATCTTTATTCCCTGCTGTGGGACCTCTCCTTTCAGAAGCAGCATATATTATTAGTAAAACCTTCCTATTACAGCTTTTCTGACTAGAAATTATTTCCTAGGTATAGTTATCGCCCCAGGCTAGAGCTGCATTTTAAAATCTAAGTCTAGACTCACAGGCCTTTCTTCTGGAGCACCAGCAGATGGGGAGGTGCCGCCTGCTGCCCTCCCAGGCTTCACATCCTGGGAGATCCCAAATTCCCCGGAGACTCTAATCCAAAAGGTTTCCTCATTCCCAACCACTTGTGAGTCCAGACAGACACAGCTCTAGAAAACAGCAGTGGACATAAATGATATTACAACACAGGGGCCCATCCTCAGCTGCTCATTGCCAGTCCCTTGCAAGGGAGCTGTGCGTGTGGGAGCTGCACGATCTGCTTCAGACAAGACAACATGGGTTATCGGAGGCCGGCAGTTTAGACCTGGAGCAATGACAGAGGAGGAATCGATAGCTTTGGGGAGCTGCAGCAACGGGAAACTCCAGCAGAAGCTCTGGAGATGGCGTTCGGCTTCTGCCTCAGCAGCACGGGGACCTGCACGGCTCCTTGCTGGGGCTCCTGCAGGAGCTGCTGGTCCTGCACGGCCATGAAGCTGGGGCTACGGTACGCACCCCTTCACTTCCACAGGCTTCACCTTATGCACAGTTCCTTCTACTGCAACAACACGTTACAGATGCCTGCCCGTGCCCTGCACTTTGCTGTGGGGGTTCATTCTTTTATTGTTCAACTGCACCAGAGACTTTGCTGTTCCAAGTTGTTTGTGACTGTTGTTTCTGCTGGTCAGGACTGTCCTTCTGGACTGGTACAGAGAATGAAGAGACAGGAATGAAATGTATTGATTTTTTAAAACATATTTATAATGTTTTTCAATATACTTTAATAAAAGATACTACATCAGAAGACCACGGTTTGCTTTTCATTCCTTTCACAAGACTGAGAACTTGCTGCACTCTTTGCAATAAAGACAGTGATCAGTCTTCCTGCTTCTGCTGCAACAGTTCCAAAGTAATTGATTGGGTTTATTACTTGATCAACAGGCAGGGTATGAAATGTGCTATGAGGAAACAAGGGTTCTGGCAATACATTTATAAATATGTTAACTACATCTTTAGAATGTTTTTTTTCCCAATTCTTTCCCATTGTTCCAAAATGTGTCTCCTTCATTGTTACCACAGAAATGCACGTGCTTACCTTGAATATCTGATTATGATCTTCATATAAAGACCTTCAGGAGTTTAAAAGGAAAAAAATTATCTCTTATTCAAAATAATCTCGCCTCTAGTAGACCGTTTTCCTGTAGCCAGTCTGGGTGCAGTGCAAGTGTTTTGCAGGTGCATTCTTGCTGACCTTGGATATAGCAAATAGGTGTAAATGACATTCAGGCCCCTCTGCTGCTGTCATTATGGGTTCTTTGTTATACTGCAGGAGTCACATTAGCATTACACTGAGAGTACAGTATTGCAGGTGAAAGAGAAAACTGAACCTCATGGATATTACAGTATAACAGCTTTGGCTCAGACTCCTGAGGCATTGAGCCAAGCGATAACAAAATGTATGTTAAATTAAATACAAAAAAACCCTCCTACATTAGCCTTAAGGATTTGACTTACACTCCTAAAGAAAAAAATGTTCTAAGCTAAGTATGCTTCTGTCTGAGTTTGGAATCAAAGCAATATAGGCAATTTAAACTTTCAAAAAATGGACAATTGCTTTGGTTGGTTTTGCGTTGTGGGTTTGTTGGGTCTTTTTAGTTCTGCTTTGGATAGTTTGTAAACAACACATACTAGATTTTTGTTTTAAACCTTTATTTGTTTGATCATAATAATTTTTTTCAGAAAGGAAAAATTAAGGGTCCAACCTATGATTGTTGTAATCAAATTCAGTGGACTTTGAAGGAGGCCCTGTCAATCCACAAACGTAAGTAAGTAAGTGAAACAAAATTTTGCCAAATGCATGAAAAGAGGACATGGTGGAATATGGTTTCCAAAAAAACCTTTTCACAGAGTTGTTCACGTTGCACTAATATCCAGGATTGCATGCATCCATTGTAGGTTCACATTTTTTACACTAAGAAATACAATTTTCCAATTGACAGAGTCTTGCTTAACCATATAATGAATTAGTAAACTTTAAAAAAGGAGCTTATGTTTTAAAAGCCAGAGGGGGCAAGTTATTAAGCATATACAACTTCCCCTGAAAAGAATGGAAGGACTTATGTGAGCAAACCACACAGTATCTAGGCTTGTTGCAAAACTGAAATGTTTATTTATTTGACCTGCCATTCCTTTTAACCGTAGTCACATGCACATAGCACAAGTAATCTAGATAGCAAGGTTTGACTTGGAATATAAAAAAGGGGGTGCTAAGAAGTCCCTCCTCTCCTTCAAAAGAAAGAACAATGAAAATACCAAAAGCTACGTAGTAACTTATTCTCCTGGTGGCAGGGAAGGAGCAGGACTTTAAGTTATTCTTCATCCACAGGAATGGAAAAAACAAAACAGGATGTGATCAAATTATAATTCTAAACCTGATTTTTTAAAAATATTCTTAGCTTCTTTTTTTATTAATTACCGGATCTTGTGAACCATTACATGTCACAGAAACGAGTCAGACAAGATGTTTGCTTATAATTAAACTGATAAAGAAACATTGAAATAATGTCCCAGTTTGATAAAAATTAATAAAAATGAAAATAGAATACATGTACTGACAACAAATAATGTGAACATGCTTGAAAGATATAAGGCAGGAGTCAAAAAGGACACTGAAAAACCTGCAGCCTACTGATAGCCTGAATGGTCCTGCGTATAGTGAAATGCTTACCTATCAACCTCTCTTATGGAAATTTATGTTTATGAAACTTATGGGAAATGATCTTAGCTTAAATTGAAATTGTTACATCCTCCAGGACACAGAAGTGTTCACAGGGATTCCTTTGTTTATTTCTTATTAATTGAATTCTAAGTAGAAATGAAAAAAGGATGGCATTTATTAAAAAAACAGGAATTAACATGAAGACAGATTAATTTCAAAACAAAATCAATTTCTTATTGATACTGATTAACATAATTTGTCACAACATTGTATACATCTTCAAATTAGTGAAATACAGAAAAGAAGACTTCTCAATATTTTTACTGTTTAATTTGCTGTTGCTGACTGTCACAAACTCTCAAAGGTGACAGAAAAAAACAGTTCTTTGTAACCAACACTCTGTTTCGCCAATTGATCTTTGTTCTCTCTTTTTTTTAATTGGGACCAACCAGCAGACAATAAAATGAAAGTCAATAAACAGGTCAGCTTCTATCCATCCCTGCAGACATTCCTGGTTTTGTCTAAAACAACCAAACCTCCAGTCGTATGGCAAATGTTCTGTCAAAAAAAATAACGATGACAAGTTATGAAAAAAAGATTGAAGAAGTGGTAAAAGAGTGTTTGAAAAACACTCTTTCTCCTTGCAATAGAAAATTTCAGATTGGTCATTGTGAAATGAAAAGGCAGCAGGTCTTTTTCATGTACTATGCACAATGAGAGGCAGAACCAAGCGCCCGAGCTTGAAGCTGTCCTGGTGCTACCTTGGGCTCATTGTCCATGGTCACGTTCTCATGCAGAGGAGAATCCATAGGCAATCCATGAGTTTTTGTCCATTTTTATAAATGCCAGCCTTTTAACCTCCAAGTGGATCAGAGGGTCACCCTGATACAAGCACCCCAGCAGCATGTGGTCCAAATGCACATTGAAGGTGAAGTTGCATTGACATTTCACAATAATCTACAAAAGCATCTATCTCCAGGGAAGTGATGGTGTGCTTAGGTGAGCTCATTTTCTCAGAGCAGCCTGGCTCAAGGTCCTCTGACATGTCCTAGGGCATGTTTTAGATGCTTTTCTGTGTTCACTGTCCTTGTGCCACAGTGGCTGCTGTCCTTGTTCACACTGGTTAGTGTGTGGGACAAGTCCATCCGCTGTGCGCTGAGTCACTGCATTAATCAGAGGTTTTCCGCCTCTTTTCTCTTCCCAGCAAGGAGGCTGGAAACACACTTGGTATCCTTGAAACTGGGATCCAAGATGTGAACAGAATGTCGTGCTACTCATACTCTTAATACCCTGATGCGAGTCTTTTCATAGCATCTGCTGCATATGAAGATCCCTTTCACCCAATTGCTTACAGTGAGACAGCACTCAGTCTCACTGATGTAATTTCTCTAGAACCAGATGAGATGCACTGCTTGGCTGAAGGAAGCATCTTGGTTGCCAGCTGATTGACAGGTAGCAGTGACCTACAAAGTCCCAAACAGGCCTTTCCTGTGCTCACGTCCTCTTCTCTCCCCCTGTGAGTCCAAGGCGATGAACTAGTTTAGGCAGACAGTTAAAGAAAGCTTCTGGTCTTGGGCAGATTTTTTTCTAGGTATCCAGAGTTCTTTTATACAGTGATTATTTAATAATTTATCCAAAATAAGGAAGGGACAGACACTTCCAAAACGGAACCAAAGGCATCGTTGAATTTAGAGCACAGTATACACAGACTCTTGCTCTGAACAGGTAGAGTAGGATGCAAGCTCCAAAAAGTACAGGTCTTGGGTAGCTGCAGCCTCTGGGGAGCTGCTGGGCAGCTGAGTTTGAGGTGCCTCTCAGCCATTGTACATGAGTTGTAGTGGGGAGCTCAGGGTAGAAATAGGTCTCTTTGCACAGGCAGAGCGACATCAGTGTGAAGACTCTCATTCCTCCTCCGGCCTGCTCAGAAGCTTCCACAACCAGTACGTCCTTAATTAAAGGAGAGGCTTTGAGTAGCTTTGACTACAAGCTTTGGACTGGCCCAGGAGGCCAGTCAGCTGAGTCACATCTCTAGGCTTTCTCGCCACGCTCAGAAGTCACTCTTGTAGGGTATAATAGGCCAATCACAATCAGTTAAACTAGCCACAGGGTCTTATGAGTGACAATCAGGGCCATTCCACATTTTCTTTCAGCAGTAGCAGCAGTGTGAACAACCCTGGCAAGTGGTAGTGGATGAGCCGCATGACTTTAAACTGCTGCTGATGAATTATTAATTGTCCAAGAGGCTTCCGGGAGTTGAAAGTTGGAGAGGAGTTGTAAACTCCAAACATCTAGGGATCATTGAAGAAGGACTTGTTCCTGCTAGGGACAGTGGGAGAGACAAGATTAGGAGAAAAGTGCTGACCTGAGGGCAAGTTGAGGACATCTTGCTTTCCTGGAAGGCTCTGAATTTGCCGGAGTTGTATGCAACCATATAAAAAAATGGGCCTTACAGACTTTGGCCAGAAATTATGCTAAACCAGTCCTAACATAATTCTCTAAAAGACTACTGTGTAATTGCTTGTTTCCTCCTTAACAGTTGCCCAGTAGTCCCCCAGGTGAATACAGTCAGTAGCCTGCTTCTGTGAAAGCTGTCCATCACGGCAGGCTGGCCCTACTGGCTCAGATTCAACAGCCTTGAGGCCCGCTTTCATTTGCGACAGGAGAGAGTAAGGTTTAGCCAAACAAGGCTGACTGCAGCAGCTCTGGTAATCCTGCCCTAACCGATGTTAAACTAACAGCCTGCATGAAAATGCCAGCCCTTGCAGGCACAGGCCAGAGCGTTAAGACTTAATGCTTGGTGAACACTAGGCTGAAGGAATCCAAATTAAAAAGGCTGGAAAGTCTCCATTATCGTCGTAACTGAGTGAGGGTGGGTGGGAGGTCCTAGCTGATCACTTTCTACCTCAGCACCCCCAGGCTCAGCTTGTCTGAAGCCCTTATTAAGACAATGGGTCTGATGAACTGCAGGATGAGTCTGATGAATTAGAGAATTAGTATCTTCCAATGAAGATTTCAGGGCAACTAGGTACGTTAGCAAATTAATTTGGTACATTATTTGTGCCAGATCCTGTATATTTCCATCAGTGCGTCAGAAATTCAGTTCAAGCCCTGCTGAAGGCAGAGCTTTCTAATACGTGGTAAGTTACTTTCATATCTTGATGCATCATTTAAAGTTGATGCAGAAGAACAGAGTAAAACCTGTGTAACATGGAGAGAGACAATGGAGTTAAGGCAGAAAATCCAGATTTGCCACTAATATAAATGATCATAGCTTCACTGGAGCCCTCTAAAACAAAGGCAGCTTTAAAAATCCAGATCAAAAAGCCACACCCAGTATTAGCTTTCATCCTCTGAACAATGAGCCACTGTCATCCTCTCATCATACCCAAAGCAGAAGAGAGGAAAGGGGAGCTCTGGTTGCAGAGCAACACTTACATTTTCTTAGATATCTGAAATCTGGGGAGAGATGGTAGTTTTCTATACATCAGCACATTCATTTCTTTACCTTTCAAGAGACCCTGAAAATAGAAATGTCCATGTACCAGTTTGTATGGGCGCTGTCTCAACCCTAGCATCAAGATATCAGCGCTGGCTAAGCAGTAAGTATAAAGCTTTGTGAATTTAAGCTAGAGGATATAGCTTCTAAAGGAAATATTCAAAATGCATTTGAAGGGATGGTACAAACTGGTTGTACAGGCTAAGGCCGTTAAAGCATAAATAGCATTTCTTGTAGAGTATTCGTGGCTAATAGCTGAATCAATATTCCAGTCATAAACAATTAATTTGACCAGGCCAAGTCAAGTGGTACATATGACCTGTGGCTCAAGAACTGAGCAGCAATAAAACTAAGAGCAACGGCTACTGGGTGAGGGAATTCATGGTCCAGGTCTGTTCTGTCACTTACCCTGCATAACGGAAATCACTCCTATGTTGAGGGTGTTTCCTGCCTATGAGGCCAAATTTGAAATCCTGCACACCTGCAGAGCTACTGAAGGCTCGTTTGCAGCAGAGGTAAGTGAAAGGCCGTGGTTTTAACCCAGCTGCAGAATAGCCAATCTTCACTGCAGCCTCAGGTAGGTATCATGGGCTGCCGGTGAGCTGCAACACCCCGGTTCAATCTCTTCTGCCGTACCCTTGCCTGGTTGTCAGCCATGTTCGATGAAGCACGCTAGAGCACGCAGGCATATCCCTCTTTCAGTTATGCCCTTACAGCTTAGTGTGCAGCTACATCCCATTACACAGCCAACAAAATGTCAGAGCTTGTAAATCAGCAGCTTTTTTTAGATACCTGTTGGCTGTGCACAACTTCTCGGAGCCTCACAGCCATGTGTGGTGGTTCTGGTCAGCTGGGGAGCTCCCCCCACCTCACCGTGTAGTACCCACCAGAGTCAGAAAAATGTCAGCTCTACAGAATGACCCAATAGGACAAAATCACTCACTTTTGGTGAGTTTTGGGGTGAAGGCCTGACTGATTTGCTTTGCACAAAACCAGGCAGAGTCTAATGTCTTTATAAATCCCCTGTGTGTGTTTAGATCTGATGAAAGTTAAGCTGGCAATTCAGCAAAGGTAGAATTCATCCATGTGCTGGGGAATTGCATGAGGCTGTGTGCCTTACGTGCCAGAATATGGCTTCAGTGAGACTCTGAGATACACTGGCCTTTTCCAAGCACTCTGTCCAGGAAGGTATTCCTCCCTAAATGAACAACAGCTCTCCAGTAAGTAAAACCTTCCAGAAATAGCTTGCATGACTGATGTATCACACGGTACATCATGTACGCTATTTCCCCCCCAGGTAACCTGCCTGAACAAAGACTCACTTTTGTCCTCAAGTTCTTTTGCCTCCTTGTGTGACTTGTATTGCTCATTCTTCAGCAATGCCCTCCATGCTGGAGAGACGCCGTGAAGCCTTGCTAAATTGTGCAACGTTGTCAAAGAAATTTATGGTACAACATTTTGTTTTCGGAAGGCTGCTCCTCCCCTTTCTGCTTTAGCAAAGAATTTACTCTGGCCAAGGTCATGTGAATTTCAGCAGTGGGGATACCTGACTGACAGTCTACCTCAGCATGCCCCAGAGATGTATTGCCTTTCAAAATACATGACAACAATGTATTAAACCCATACTCAGCCTACAGCTTTTTAATTCCAGGTTTGACTAGGTTTGCACGTTATACAGGCAAAACTTTGGTAGTTGGTCCAGAAAAAAAAACCAACAAACTGATAAGTTAAAATAGAAGCATGAATCCATATCAATTGCTCGGACAGGCTTATACACAGATAGGTATGTGTGAAAACTGGAAAAACTCAGTCAAAACTGCTGTGAAGAAGAAATGACTGGCTATATTGACAATGAGGGATAATCACTGTAGAGATACATGCCAGGAAGGCTTACAAAAGGGACCCTCTGAACTAGTGACATAATTTGAATGCAAAATGTCTCAGGAAAACTTAAATGTCATTGCTATTCAGGTTGTCAACACTAATTCTGTCATTTAGGTAAATGCTCCACTACTTTACTACAAGTCTTTAGTTACTGTTCTTGCATTCTAAATATGTTTTGTTCTTTGAAGCTCAATGATAAACTGACCCATTATTTATTAAAGGTACAATGGCAACATAATCGTGTGCTAGCTGAAAAAAAGTCTTAATATTGCTATACATTCATGGAGCTAATACTGGACAGCAATGCACAGTACTTCAGTAATATGTCAGGTCCACTGTTTGGTTTGTCTGTTTGTGTTTGCCACGTCTTCGAACAAGTATGAAGTTCAGCCTTACTCCATACATCAAGGGCATGACAGTGTATTTCTAAAGACTGTGGAAAACTGACTAAAAACTAATGAGCGTTTGTTCCAGTAATCTGCCAGGATGGACTCATGATAGGGCCCCTAGCCCTCCAGAAGATAAATTTTATGGAGGGATTGTAATCAGTATGCTTTTCAAATGGAGGCTTCATACCTTGACAAGTATGCCTTAAACAGAGATCACATCAGGTAGCTTTCCAATCCAGGCTTCCTTAAGGACTTTAATTCATGACCCTATTTTATAACTGACAGCTGAACTGTGAACTTTGGGTTTTTTGCACCGTATGTGAGATTGTGCTCCCAAACCCCCAGACAATGCAGTGGAAAAAAACTGGAAAATGCAGTTATACCTCAGTCCCATCACATGACTTGTCTGTTCTTGACCCCAAGTTCACATTCAACTTAACTAAGAAAATGAAACAGATATATAACAAGAGAAATGGGCCTGGGGGGAGGGGAGTAATAATGGCCACATGCTGCAATACAGAGAAGAACTGGAGCAAAGTATTAACACATGAAAATCACAATTCAAGGCAGGAATAAATCAAATGTGCTGCAAAGACTGCAGCATATCCAAGGTACTTTCTGTGAGGTAGAGAAAAAGAGGCCATCCAGGGATTTGCAGAAGGGACAGGTGTCAGCGCTGAAAAAAAAAAGTTCGTACTGAACAAGTAACAAATATCGCCCTCTGATCTAATTTTCTTACTTTGCAGGTTTTTTTCTTGACCTGCTGTAATTTTGCAGTGTGCTCTACAACTTTGTGGCTGGTCTGTTGCTTGAAACAGACTGACTCATCAAATGATGCACTTTTACTGCTCTGTTTACACTACAGTAACAGCCTTATCTACAGTACAATAGTTCACCGCAATACCTGAATATATACAAAAAGGCAGGCAAAGCTGCCAAAGACAGAAGCATATTCTCACCTTAGGGGTCCATATCAGAACTTGCATAGTGCACTAAGTCCTTAATAGACTTGCTGTGCATTTTCCATCCAAAGTACTAAGTATTCAATCCTTGTCAGATTTCCATACGTGCAAGATTGTATGCAAGACTGCCTCAGTGTGAAACATAGGATTCAGACTGAAGAGAGGAAGGATGTTGGGGAGAAAAGAACCTGAATTTGATCATAAAACCACATTTGCATATACCATACAGAGAGGAAGTGGTAAAGCAGCAAGAGGAACTGCATAGAAAGTATAGAAAGAGTTGAAACAAGCTGATTTAAAGAACATACTTAAGCCCCTCCAAAATTTGATCCCTTAACTTGCCTTTTTCCTTCACCTTCAACAAGGTTCTTGATCCATTGTAAATGCTTGAAACTTCTTTTAACTCGATGATTTAAAAAGGAAGAGGTTAACACCACCAACAGGAGCCAAGGAGTAGTTGTGGGTAGGTCTGTGCAAGCTTTAAATACACAGCTCTCCTACAGCACCTCTGCCTTACCTGTAATACCCCTCCTGCTAAGTTTACGGGGTTGAAACTGTAAGTCAAGTAGAAGGAAGTTAAACCACAAGATGCTTTTGTGATGCGAAGAAATCTTCCTTGGAGACTGTATTTCAGTGACAACCCAAATGCTATATAAGACTACTTGAGCATAATTCCTGAGTGTAGCTCTGCCTTATATATCTCAGGCTGTTTTGTTCAGTGCTCAGTACCAGGCAGCCATTTCAAATGTGCATGAGAAGGAATAGGAACAGAATTAAGCAGTTAATGGGAAGCATTTGTTATTGCCTAATTGCATCAAATATATCAGTATTTAAGAAAGCAAGTTATATTTATAACTGACAGTCATGGAATTGTTCAAGGTTGAACACAGTCCTGGAGTCAAAGATTAAATAGCCTTTGCCTGCCATGATTCATCATCATGAACCTGCGGCTACAATGGCAGCCAAGGAGTTTTTGACCAAGGAGAGAATTCATAACATACGACAACTCAGTGGATTTCCAGTTATTATAAATGTCTTTTTTCTTTAAATATAGACCATCTATATGAGCGTCTACTCATTGTTCCATAAGGGTCAATTATTAGCCTTTTGCAATTATTCTTCCAGCCTCCGGGGCTCAATGATGCCTTTTTTCTTCCACATTTTGAGCACAGTTCTCAAGTGTTCAAGTACAGAGAAACCCTCTGTAGCGAACAACTGCATGACTTAATTTCGCATCCAGAGCTGACATAGCTACATGAAGAAAGCGAGCTAACAAATGCAGGTTTTGCACATAATAATGGCCCACATAAATGGGACACAGTATTACTTGTAATTTGACCAGTAAGTTTTTTACAGAAAATCAAAATCATTATTTATATAAACAATAGACTCGAATCTGTTTGTTCTTGGGAGAAATAAGTGACTCCTAATGTCACTGGCTCCTGAAAGCAACAGTACTGTTGCTTGCTTGAAAAACTGTTGCTCCCTGAAATGTAGCTACCCTCCATGCTATGAGCAGCTACTCCTTCATTTGCGTGAGGGACTTCTCTTAAAATGGCAAGATACATAAAGAAGAGTAACAAAAATGATACTGGAGATGAAAAAGAAATGAGATTTAAACTTCTTCTAAAATACCTCAAAGATAAAACCCAGCAGAGGTCACACAAATGATAGCACATTACACATTACACAGTAGTAAGTCATTTTCATTAACACGAATGAAACCCGACCTAGCACTTTTCAGCTAACATCATTAAAAAACAGTAAAAAAAGGGTACACACAAGGTATACTGGAATAAGATGTATTAGGACAAGTATTAAAAGACCAGAACAGTTCTGAACGTATGAAAGTATTACTGCAGACGTTAGTTTAAGCGCACTACTTTTTAGTTTAACAGTATTGGTTGTTGAATCATCATGTGTCACTTTCATAAAAATGATCATAAAACAAGACCAGACTGTCAAGCCTAAAGGGTTACTGCTATGGCTGCTGTGGAAGAAGGATTTTCTAGTAGTCCCTTAAAACTGCAATCAGAGCACCCAAATTTAACATGACCACCACAGACAGCAGAATGCAGCTAAGGCCTCTTTCTGTCTCCTTCTACAAGCTGAAGAGTTGATGAGCCATCTGAGTTTTAAATGCCACTAAGGCTATCAAACCATACTCTTGGGGGAAAAAAAGTCAGAGCAAAGATGGCAAAAAAATGATGCAGGAAAGGAGGAAGGGAAATGAGCTAGAGACTTCTGCCTTGCAGTTCCCTGTCACCATCTACCATAAGCTCAGCTTTCATAAACTCTGCATGGGTATGAACATCTTCTCAGATGTTCATGCTGACTTTTGGAGGAGGTGTTCTCCCCCTCATCCTTCCATGGCAGCCTGAAAATATTGGTCTATATAGAACAAATAGGCCATTATATTGTGTATTAAACAAATCCAGCACTGTTCTGGTAGACTTGATCATTGCATACTTTTGTGTCATTTGGAGAAGTTATGCCATAAGCTCTCATTTTCCTGGCACCTCGGGCAGTGTCTCCTCCATTTATGCACTGAGTCACTTCAAAGAAAACTACTGTGTAAAAGCCTAACAAAAGCAGTAAAACTCATTTTGATGCTCTCTTGATGTGCAGCGGGCTCTGACATAAGTTCTCACAATCATTCCAGCATAAAGAAAAAAATAAGTCCTGTGTCTGCTTTTTTATTACATATTAAACCTCAACAACCAAAAACATAAACAGAAATAGAAGCAATGATCAATTCTGCTATGTGTCTCTGACACTAATGGAAAAACACAGGCCACAGATAAATTCATTTGGAAAGAAGAAAAAAATACAGAAATGTTCTTCTCAGTCATTCAGGTAAAATCACCTTCTGCAATATTCTAAAAAATTGATATTTAGATGCCATTGTACAGACTGGAAAAATATTCACTGGGTGCTCACAGTGAAATCCATGCTGACATTGCTGTTTAATTACTCACAGTGAATTAAAGGATCAAAGTCCTGAGGAAGTGAAAATAAGTTCTCTTGCGCTTTAAAATTATGGATTTTACTAAGCCATGCTGAAATATTCAACTTCAATCCCTTTTCAAGTCAACAAACAAGAAAGGGGCAAAAGCTCCCTCTCACAGATGTTTGTTCTCTAATATGAAATTAGTTTTCATTTACCTTAATTTGTTCTGTTTGCTAAGAATTACTGGAGCTATTGAAGCTCAGACTTGAATTATAAGATCAAATAATTTTCTCATGGATTTATCAGCATATTAATCTCACACACCAGTGGCATCTTTCTTTATCAACATCTCCATATCTCCATATCACTCCAGAGATGAAGTGGCAAACTGCATATATTGTCTGTAGATACGCACAGTTCTCAGTAGTCTGGAGAGTTCATATAACCTTCCTGGTAGCTGGGCCACCCCAAGCCTTAGTCTCAACTTTCAAGTTGAGAAAGTAAATGGGGAAGTATATTATTTCTATCTATTTTTTGATTCAAACACTCCAGAGGAAGTTTCTTTATATCTTTGGACTCCTTGGCAGTGACAGACCTTGGGAAAGCAGATTTTAGTGTCCCCTGTCACCATGAGGCTGATCGCTCCCAGCTCCCTCAGGAAAGCTTTGCCCAGCACTTGTCTCCTCACCTTCCGATTCATTAGGACTTCTCCAGGTATATGTGTATCAATAAACAAATGCGAACACCACATACAGTCCTGAATTGCTGAGGAATAGCTACCAAAAATAACTGAGCAATTATAGACATGGTGGAGGTCATATTTCTTGATTCATTGATGCGCCAATGCAAAATGGAACATCTCAAAAGGACCCAAAAGAGAAGAAAAGAAAAAGTCCTAAAGAAGCATAAAAAGCCGCAGGGTTCTTTTCTTTAGGGCAACTCATTTATATAAAATCTGCTTCCCAGATTTATTAATGATAATATTAGAAACATTTTTCAAAAGCAATAGAATGCAAGACACGGTCTTCTTCTGAAACAGAAATATTAGACATCCTGAAATGAGGGGAAAGTTTTGTTAACAAAGAGTGGCTGCTAATGACCTTAGCTATTTTGTTTGCCCTAAATCATTTTGGATAAAGCTTTTACTGTCACAAACAAGACATTCCCTGGCTTGCTCAAGAAGCTGACAGAGCTGTCAAAGACTTCTTATGAATCGAGAAATCTCACTCCTGACATCAGAGCAGGACACAGGAGCTAATGGTGAGTTCCCATTTCAGCACAAGGTGAGCAGGGAAGCCCTGGACAGGTCTTGATTGCAAGAGACAGACTATCAGATAATAACCGGGATGGAAGCCCCACAAAGAGTCTCAGTCAATTAATTCATAGGATCCTTAAACAGTATGATCTAAAACAAGTGCTGTTACCACATATGCATCAACATCAAACCACTCTCACACAGGGAGATGACAGAAATGCAAACTTAAATTCCTGAATTCCCAGAAAAGAAAAGCTAGAGAGCATGATAAAAACATTACAGACAAGAAAGCACAAATCTGATCTCAAAATGAACATGAATAAAACTAGCATCACAAACAACTAGTATGTAAAATCAAAAGATTTTATTATTGTACCATGCCACTGGAGAAAACAGATGACTTTGCAATACCTATGGGAACAGATAAGCATTAATGACAGCATGGGAAAGATGAAAGAGATTAACTAGCTATTCTGGCAATGTGTCCTTCCTGCCTTGACCTACAGTGCAATGCAACACAACTTATTTTTTACATAAAATACTTAACATGACTCATAAAATGCTTTATAGGGAGAGTCAGCCAAGGTAGAGGAAGACTACAGAGAAATGCAATCCCCAGAGAAAGTCATAAGTAATTGCAATAAAAGTTTGCACAATTTCCTTGTTCTCCCTTCTCTGTCCACACCTCTTGTAAAATCTGCAGATTTTTCTTCATGTTTTCTACCCTTCTATGCCTGCTTTCATGCTCCAATGTCACAAGCTAATGTGAGGTGCCACATGTTTATTATTGTAATTTACTTATCACATAGAACTTATTCTTCTGGTTGCTGCTGAGCTGAGTTTACAAAAGAAAGAAAATCACACCCCCTGCACCTGGCAACCTCACACTTTTTGTGTGACCCCGATACATTCGATGTTTAAAGATTCTTAAAATAAAGGGAGTTTTATCCACTATTCTGCAAGTGGAAGTCTTACAACTAATTTTCCGTGGTATTTCTTATCAAATCAAGACCCAGCAAATAGACATACCTGGTTACTCTTGGGAACTGTTACCTAAACATTTCCTGTAAACCATCCAGCACTGAAAGGCTTGAGTCAGTCTACATTTGAAATGCATAAAGTTGCACCTAGGGTCTGAAATGTTTATTCTTTCTAGGTGATGGCAGCAAGTTCTTGTAGTATTTTGTTTCATTTTTCTTGTGAATTCAAAACGAATAGAAAATCATACTGGGCATCTTTTCAGTTAGAAGAACAGTTTACTTTTACCAGAGAATGTAATACATCATGTAAAAAACAAACCAAAACAAAACCCCTAAAACCGAACACCACAACCCCAGGAATACCTAGACTTTCTACTTCTGCTGATTCCTAAGACTGGGGGGAGAAGGGGAGAAATTGGTGGGGAGAGTGGGAGGAAGAAGAGTTCAGAGTCCTGTTTTGCTGTGAGGGTGCAGATAAATAACACAGCACAGGTTGAAATGCCTCACCTTCCCAAGTCCCCATAGTGAGACTGTGGAGGATGGGACCCAAGGGAGGCAGACACCACCAGCAGGAGCAGAAATCTGAAGCTAGGCTGGCAGTGGAGCCACGTGGAACAAACTACAGGATGTTTTCACTTTTATAAGAACTAAGCACAATTTTACGGTTGGGCTTAGAGGCAGCAGTTGTGTGTGAAACTAATAAAGGAGATAACAAAGTCATCGGTTTGCGTTGAGACGTGCAGTGCATCCATGGTGCCAAGTCCATCCTGTTATTAGTGGCCCTGACTCTGATGTCAGTGGAGTTGTGCTTGCAGACGCCAAGACAGAGTCGGGCCCACTTACACTCACCAAACATGCCAAGCTACATCAGGTAAAATGGAAAAATGAGGCGGAAGCAACGACAAGAATTGCAATGAGCTGCCATAAAATAAATAGCTAAGCAAGGAGCAAAAGCCACAAATCAAGCAGTGGGTTGAAATGAATAAGAGGGTAATGGGCCAGGGCAGGGTACGCATCTATTCTTTTCTTGTGGCCGCTGGTCCTGTTCATTGACCGCACATACATTTTTAAAGAAGAAAGTATTGGGATGCCTAAGATAGAACTCCTGGCTTTTTTTTTTACAAAAGAGATTTGGACACATTATGGCTACAGGTAATGGAAGCAATGATATCTCAAAATACAGCATAAAAATTGGTGACAGTTGTTGGTGATTGCTTTCTGTGGACGGCTGATGGAAGCAGAAGCTATGGAAATTCTGCTCCATGGCACGCATACTTTCTATGGACCATGTCTGCAGCATTTGAAAAATCAAACATGGAGAGCAGAAGTTGCCACAATTTGAAGTTCCTGCTCATATAATAACACATACTGTCCTTTGGTTTGTCACAGAAGAATGTCATACTGCTTAACTTATGGAGTTGCTCATGCTGACCTCTGAAGTTAGGACAAATTGGCACTGGGGGATTCTTTGTCTCTTGGTACAGGTTAGATCACTAGTAATGAATGGTATCCCCCATAGGTCACCCCTAGCACTGCTCCCAAGAAGTCTGGAATTAAAAAGCAGGATTTGCAACTACCCCAACTGAATCCTTGAACTAAACCTCTACATTTCCACCCATGAGATCCCGAAGGAGGTCAGGCTGGTTGTTATTCAACGCTAACAATTTTTTGCTTGTACAGTGAATCTTGCCTACAGTGGCTGTCAGCAGGCAGCCTAGTCCTGGCTTTCCCTATCCATGAGCTTTCACCACTTCACTGTCCCATAAACCCTCATTTAGGCAGCTTTCCCCCGCCACTGACTGCTTCCTTCAGCAGATAGGTGAGCTGCAAGCAGATGGTGGGATGTGTCGCCAGTCCACAGAAAGGGTGCTAGAAGAAACTCCTGTAATATGTTTATGTCCATGTTGGTTAGGACTTATGCAAGTCTTGGTACTATGTTAAACCACAGAACTGCGCCATACCAAGCACACCAAAATAAGACAATCTCTCATTCTGTACTTAGTTCTACATTATTCTGAGATAGTCCATGGACTTATTTTTGTGATTCTACCATCTTGTCAAGCATTTCTTGAGACAAACTTGCTTATTGCTAAGCAAAGTTTTTGATTCATTATAACAAGGAATTTGATTCCTCTTACAATTGAAGGGAGATCCATTTATTTTGGCACAAATTCTGCTTGCGTATGATTAAGTCCTTATTTTTCATTTAAGGCTCAGCACATCATCTAAGACAATAGAAGTAACCTTTAATATCTACCCTTTCAAAGCTGTCACCATAGTTCTATACTAAGTGAATTTGCAAAATTATAGTAGAATTCTTATGAAAAATACCTATTACATTCACATGAATGCCAGTGTTGTTAATAATGATTAAATTTTTGCAGTGAAGAATAAAGAGCTATTTGTGATTTACCATGAAGCATGCAATGCTGTCATCTGGAGCTGACACAAATATGACTGAAAGAAAGAAAGAGCAGAATCGTTCTGTGTAGTTGACATTCGAAGCATGATAAGCACATGAGGAAGTTGTTACATGATTAGAAATTAAACCATTGGTCTTTTCTCAATTTTCTTGTAATATGTTTTACACACTTTGTCACATATTTCGACAAGGAAGTTTTAAAAAAAATTAAAATACCATAAAATGCTCATATCTGCTTCTCCATAATTTACCTCTATGCTAGTATTGATTTTTTTTTTTTCCTGGGGAGCATCATTCAGTTGTTTGTATTGATAGCAAAGAAACTTAGAACAGAGCAAGAGCAGAAAATAATTTCCCTATGCTGTATCAGGCATATCAGATGGATTCCTAGCTCATATATGTTAAACCTGAATGCAGCTAAGAGCTTGTTTCCCATGATTTGAAAAGATTTCCTCTTCCACTTCAAGATGATGGGAAGTCTGTTTCATAAAGTGTTCCCACCACTTCACCAGTTATCTGTAGAGCTTGGCCCCATGCCTTATTTCATGGAATAGACATGCCTTAAGAAGTCCTACCTATGCTTTCTAATCCAGCTAGTAATCTTTTATGACCATTTTTTGAAAGTAAAAAAAAAATAAAAAATCACTATTTCTAATAACATGTCCTCTGAAAACTGGGCTCTTACATGATGTGCCTAAGCGGGGACGCAAAGGCCAAGATACTTAAAATAAAAAAATAGGCTTAAAAATCTTCATGACAGTATTTTAAGGTTTTAAACTTTCACGTCTCAGTTATGGTGGCACTTTCAACAGATTTATGTTTCATCATGTTGATGTAAATTTCAAGTATAAATACTTACAGAAGGACATAGCATTCTGAATAACTTGGGTATGTAACTCATTACCCTGTAAGGGGGAACTTTGCAGTAGCTATGGAAGGAAAAGGCAGAAACCTCATAAATTTAGGGAGGAGAGATCAGAATAAATCCCTCAAGAATCTAAATTGGTTTAGTATCAGCTTTCTTCTTCCTCTGAGGATGTAAATTATACTTTCTTGCTGTTCATCTGGGAGTAGGCCCATCATATCTGTTTAAAACAGAGAAAGAGTAAGCCTTCAGTAAAAAATCATTTACTTTTTTGAGCCATACTGGCGAGAAGGGTAGTGTTAATTCTGATAGCCCCTCCTGGTCCATCTCCTAGGAGAGAAGCTGTGAAAAGGAGCACAGGGAAAGAGAAATGCTTGTGGCACACTGGCCCTCTGACAGCTCTTATGAGGTGCCTGGCATGGGTCAGGGGGAAGTGGATGTAGTGGCAGAGAAAAACTTTACGCGTTTGCAATGTGCTTGATCACGGTAAGATGCTTCAGTGTTAGGAAGTCTTCCTCTGCGAAGAGAATGGCTTTTTGCACCTGAAGTAGTTTAGCTTGGATGCAGCACCCCTGCGACCAGATCGTTCTCCAAGCAGCTGCGGATGCCAGGCTTTGCAAAAACAGGGATGCTCAGCCCACGGGCGGTTCTTCAGCTCCCTCCCTTTGTGTGCCACAGCCCTGCCCAGCTCTGGGGTGTCCAGCACTGACATACTCAATAAGGCTCTCAAGGATCACGTGCTTGTCTTTAACCTGCTAACAGACTTGCAAGTCTTCATATCAGATTGGAAATGCACTTTTTGGTAGGAACAGCTGAAACCTACCATGGTCAAGTGGAGCTGTTCCAGTTCTGCGGATACTACCCACTACTAAATGGTTCACCACCGCCACGATGGACGGACATGGCCATGCAGCCTGGCAGCCTTACACCTACAGTGCCTCCAGAAGTCTGCGTAGTCGGGGGGTGAAACACACCTGTACATGAGCATTAAATTCCTCATCTGTAGAAGTGAAGGAAGCTCACCATATGTCCATAAACTCATAAACTTCACTTTAGCTCCTATTTGTGGGGCAAATGAGGTGCTGTGACGTGCGTATCTCTTGAACTAGTTTGGGTTAGACTTTCCAGAAATTGAGTTTCATTAGAAAAGGAATCAAGATGGCCCACAGCATGAGCAGGGATTAACCTAAAGACATCACGCTCCTTGTGCAGCTGCCCATAACTGACCAGCAATGAGAGGGGTTTGCCTGAAATCCCAGCCTTGCCAGGTGCATCCCTCTGGAACAAGATCTCACCACCTACTAGTCATCCTTTTGGGATGTAGGTGGCCTGCAATCCACAGCAGTAAGCTCTTCTAAAGTAGGATGGCAGCTCCTTGTTAAATAAGCCCCGGTGGCTGGTGGCAGAGGGAGGGAAAAGATTCGTACCTTTGCACTCTCTCCACCTTAACAGGACTTTGCAGCAAAACAAATGCAGAAGCCCAACCAGGAACCAAAGATACTCCTCTACTTCAGTGCTGCATATTTTGCTAATCCTGTCTGCTTACCTTCCTTGTATTGAGCGGGACAGGATAGCCTTCTGGGTGGGACAGGATTGCCCAGTGCCCAAGAATTATAAACTTTGGCTAGTTGTTTAATTAGTTGGGTCATCAGTCATCTGACAGCATTGACTGGGGGAACTGAGTCACAGCCAAATTTCCACACTGGGTTGCAGAGCACTGATTATTATACTGTAAACAAGAACTGAGCACCACGTGTGTGATGAATACAAGAGTATTAAATGCATTCCTCCACTTACGGCTCAGAGTTCTTTCAAGGATTGTTTTCTGAAAAAAAAACCACTTTGCAATGTCTACTAGAGATAAGAACACTGCATAATTTTGAGATTTCATGACTTCTGAGTTGTTTTATTGGAAAATAAAACCTTCCTTCAGCCACTAATGAGAATGAAGTATTTATATTTAATAGAGTTTAAGTGGTAGTGGAGAAAAACTGTGTCTTAAATTGAGACTTCTTCTCCTAATTGGCCTTCTCAAACTGTATGAGACCATTTATATGCTGAAGAAAGTTGCTGCAGTACCTAGCCATCTGTATAACCCTCCATCTCTATTTTGTTTGTGTGAATTATAATGGAGATTTACAGGAATCTGTGGTCTGCAGAATATCTTTGTTTAAAATATAATTGCCATGTATCAGCAGGAGTTCTCCTCTGAAGAGGCCTGAACAGCCGGTACAGATAAATATTCTGGGTGGCACTTTCTTTTCCACCTGACAAATTATTGTCCTGCTTGGGTGCATGAAACAGGACAGAGCAAGGCAGACCAGGAGGTCTTTTTTGAAGCAGCAGAAATTAGCTAGGCAATTTAGTTCTCTACCATATAGTTATTTTAAAACACAAGTGTTAAACTTTTTATGACTTATCTTTTTGGTGATGAAATATTTGTAAAACAAGTTTTATACTGACAATAGTACAATGTTTTATAAGACTGCTGGGAAAATAAATGGAAAGGAAAGATGGGAAAAAAAGGATGTTTGATACAGGTAATTTACTACATCAGCCACTTTTATTTCTCACTTCATGTAGCCTCTGAGGACTTGTTTAATCAATAATAGTATCCCAGTTGATCACAATATTCCATCCTTTTTAATACGGGAATAATAACAGATATAGCTCCCCAAAAGGTGTCTGAAAAGGAAGTTTGTTGAACAGGTCAGCCTTGAGTTCTGCTGCACTTTCTGAATATAGGTCTCCTTCCTAGTGCTTCTCAAACGGTAGTCATCTGATAAGGTATATGTGCTGTGTATATGCCTGCAAGAAGAAAATATGTTCTTATATGGCACTTATATCTGTATATATGTGTATGTGTATATATATGTGTATAGATACATATAAATAGTAAAATAATGTGATTTCTCCTTTACCTTCTGAATTCTAATATATTAATTTTTGTGGTGGGCTAGTGCAGAGCTTCGGATAGCCTTGTTTTCAAGAAGCTTTCTTGTTTTCAAAGAAGAGGTCTGTTTGAAGTATCTAATTTTACTAAGAAATTGCTTTAGGAATGGAAGGTCACATTGTTTTTTCTTTCTTACTTGCTAGTCACATGCTACTTTATTGTAGTAACAAAGTAAGGCACTGGAATCAAATAGAAGAGCAGAATGTTCTCTGTTTTAGGAAAAAATAAAGATTCTTTCAGATTTGCTATACTGACTGCCAGGGCTTGCACACCAATATTTTTGCCATGACATCTGATTCTAGAGTATAAATTCATGTGTTTGTCAGTGCTGCTCTGCAGAAGACATGTTCAGCTTGAACACTAAAATGCACTGGAGACTGCTGAAGAGTAGATTGATTTAGAGTCCCAAGACAGCCTTCATATGATGCATAACTCCTACAAAACAAGAAGGTTATAGGTCTTTTAAGTCCGTACTAAATCACATACAAATACAAGGTGATGAACACACTAAGGAGGTTAGATTTTCACTTTTTAGATACCCTTGAGCACATGCTAGCAAATTGTTCCACTACCCTAAGAAAAACCTGGTGGTCAAGCTGTGATTTACAAAAAGAGTAACTTAAAATTTTCACTCACTGATTTGGAGTGAAAAATCATGAATTTGTGCCCAAAGAACAGTTCAGGCATATTTAAACAAATTTACAACAACATTATATTTATTTTTGCCTTGGGTTTTGTGACTGTCTTCATAATTTTGCTAGGGGTTGCTAATATTTTCTGATCCTAACAATTAAGGATGCTAAATATTTCCTCCAATCGAACATTATCTCCATTACAAAAATGTTCTAGAGAGCTAAAACACAGATCTGGGGTGGAATGCAAAAGCCTAAGCACATCTGTTTATTGCTATTTTAAATGCCCAGCAAGATGCTTTATTGAATGGGTCACCTATAGGTCTTTCGTCACATCTGCCAGCTCTACATGAACACATCAGACACAGACGATGTAGAAAATGACTATAGGTGACCATATTAGGCTCCCAAATAATCTTCTGGGTCACCTGAAAGTTCATTTCTGGAAGTACAATTTTCTGTGTTTTTTTAAAGCATTTTTATGTATGCATTTCCTGGAAAGAAATGTAACAGCAGTAATAAACAGACTAAAACTAAAAAAAAACTGCAAAGTTTTGACACTCAAAATTTAAGTGCATGCCAAGCTTGCCCCATGCCAATCCCACCTCTCCAATGCAGAAAATATGATGATGATGTAATTTGGATGAAAATTACCACACCTTTTCATTTCAGATAAATTCTTAAATAGAATAGTATTGTGGAAGCAAATATCTGGCTAAACAAAGTGCTTGGGTACATAAGTAATCCCACTACAGAGAAATAGGACTGCTTGTGTGCTCCAAGATAAGCGTATTCTTAAATGCTACATTAAGCTGAAGCCAAAGAAAATAGGTATAGAACAGAGAGAAGAAAGACATGTTAGTGGAAATGTAGAGTAAGAGGGGAAACTAGTGCAAGAAGTTGAAAGCAAGACATTTCAATCGATAAGCAGGGGTAGGGGAAAGAACCTGAATCTATTTTCTGGGAAAGAAAAATTGAGATCTTTTTAGTTAATTCTCAGTGTTTATTGCTGTGGGTGAATGTTCAGGTGGAGAAAGTTTTAAGCAAACAGAAGGTAGGATTTGCCGAACATTAATTTTACACTAAGCATTATCAGGTTTTCTTTGAGGTATTTCATCATATGGGTTACATTCAGCCCATCAAGGAGTTGCAATACCACAGGATCCGTGGAGTCCAAATAAAACAAGATATCTCAAAGCAACTAAGAAACTCATATAACCTGCCAGGAGGGGAAAAAAAAACCACCAAACCCCCCCCCCCCAAAAACCAAAACCCAAAGGAATAAGTAATGACACAAATTATAAATTTTATAGTAAATACACTTGTGAATTGCAAGCTGCTATGTTCACTTCACAAAAAGAAAACGGTATGGGTTTGTCAAGTAACATTTCACAGCAAACACTTCCTTCAGCTTATAGTTACTACTACTAATGTAGTTTGTTCTGGGTATTACAGTTGAACCTGCATGCTCCTCTGAGTCTGACACAAAGGTAAACCCTGCTGCCTTGTTCCTTATTTTTAGTCAGGGAGCTGAATCACGAAAAGGCAGGGTGTACTCGCATGTGCTTTAGTGGTAAAGCTGTGTTCAGAAATTCCTGCCTCCTTTTCCAGCTGACTTCCCCTCCACCCCTGCTCTCACCCACCTATCAATTGTTCCTTACAAGCAAACTCCTTGTAAAGCTGCTTTCTAAACTAGACATACTAAATGATGCTTTTAGCATTCATAAACTAGCTAGAGGACAGGTAGCAAAGTGAGAGATGGAATACTGTATGGAGAAGAAAATTCAGATTAAAGTGCACCATATAGTCATGGTATATCATTCAACCAGCTGGGCTAAATGTCAAAGTGACTGACACTTAACTCATGCAAAACTCCCACAGATTGGAATAAGAGCGATGCATAAATAGTGACTTCAGGATCAAGTCTGTTCCCGGGAGCTACTGAACGCTTCACTTCTACCACAGTCCTGGAATACACTCATCGGCATCCAAGAATCTGCCCCAAATCCTAGATGTGTTTTGCACAGCAACAAAGACTGTAAAATTCTCATTTTATCCCATTACTGAACAAAATCTTTGGTTTGTTTTTCTATAAAAATATATGTATGTTTTTAATGGTTTTAAGGATAAGTTAACCGAAAGAGAACAACAAATACAAGTCCCTTGTGGTTTTGTGTAATGAAGAAAGAAAATATGGCAATAATATGGTCACCAAGAGGCTGAAATACTGTTGGCCAGAGATTGATTGCACTGTTTGTAGCAATTTAGTGTCCCTAAATCTGCTTCTCTTCTGACTAAAAAATGGTGTAATAACAGAGGAAGTCTACACAGGTTTTCATCCTTGGCTACTCTCACCACAATTCATTCAGAATCAAAATCTTCTGGACTGACAAAAAGCCTCTGTTCTTAAAGTAAATTAACTTTAATAATTAGACACATTAAGCACATTAAAGATGATTAAATATTTAGGTACTACAGCTGTGCAGTCCACATGAAGGCCATATGTAGCTGTTTGTCTCAAGTAACTCTCCTTAATCTAAGACAACTCAAGATTTTGAAAGGTTTCCATGCTGTTTCTAGGAGGACCTTCATATAATGTTTTTCATTTCTGCAAAAGTAGAAGAGGCTTTTGCACAATTTCTGACATTGTCAGAGTTGCTTTTCTAATTTTTAGAAACAGAAACATCAATAAAATTAATAAACATTATTATTTTATTTAAAGCTAAAGCAGCTTCTTGTATTTCAGGGATAGGCACCAACAGATTTCAATTCTTTCTGAAGCTGATTCCGTCACCTGCAGTACATTGTATTGTGCCATAGAAAGTGAGGAAATATGAAGATAGAAAAGGGAAAGTTTGGCTTTCCACCATTATCCCTGCTCAATGTGACATGTACCTCTGCCACTTTATTTAGACGGGGCCTGTATCTACCCCGGAATAAACTGAACTACTACATATGATTCAGAACAGAAGGCAATAGTTTTAGTAAAACCCTTTCTCCTTAGCTTCTGTGAGCGATAGAGGCAAGTTTCTCTTGTAAACTGCAGAGTTACACGGTTTGATTATCTTGCCAGTGCAACAGCATGTTCATCACTGCTAGCTTCAGTGGAGCGCACAGCCTCACTGGAGCAAAGCGCGGGGCTGTATTTAACAGGTAACTATAATTCTCTGGTCCGTTGGTTCAACAAATGAAGGCATGTTCATTGGTAGAAAAATAATATCGCTTTGTCAGGAATATCTATAGTCTGTCTTCTGCAAAACCTGCACCATTATCACATAACCCAGAGCTTTTCTCTTTTAATAGATTCATCTTTTTCTGTAACTTTTTTGGATAACACTTCCCTGCATATGTAGTGTCAGCCAACTGTACATTTTTTTAGAATCTCAAAGTATAAGCAAATGCTTCAGTTTTCAAATGAACCTGGGTTCTTACTTTCTTCATAAAGGGTGCAGCCTACAAAGGATTTTCTGCTGGTTTTCATAATTACTCCTTATTGTAGGTGCTCTTTGTAAACACTTTGACAGCAGCTCTCACTTCACACCTGGATGTTTCAGGAGCAGCAACCTGCCAGCTCGCTCTGCCTTCAGCAGAATAAAAGCGTATAGTCAGTTTTAATGACCTCGCACAGAATTTCATGCAGAACTGCCCAAAAGCAATTCATCGGCTTTTGGGTTTCACCCCAGCTTACACTGCTTCAAAGTAATTTCACCTCTGATGCCCCTTGCAGGTTTCAGCCATATTCACAAACTCCAAGTCGCCCCAGTCTCGGTCTCCCCACTCCCATAAGAGTGCAGGCAGGCAGTACGGCAGCCAGTGAGTGCTGAAATCCTTCACCTTTCCCATTATTTGTGTCTGCCACCTTTTCGCTAAAATTTTCAAGACTTACTAGCATGCCAGCACTGTCAGCAGACATCTTGTGTGCTTCCAGGTTTTTGTCTGTTGTCGCTGTTCCTCAGCGTGCCCATCCTCGTTCTGCTAACTTTGGGATACTGTGAGGTTTTTTGCCTCTGTGTTGCCCTTTTCTACGTGACAGGCATGATTTCTAGAGGAGGCTGTGGACGTGAAAATGTTGGTGGGCTGTGCTGTCTGCCTGTCCGTCCAGCAGTTTCGGGAGGGACCACAGCTGGCTGTGCATCTGCTCCCCGCAGCCCTAGGCACGGGCTCTGCGATGGCTGCGGCACCCTGCTATATAGGAACCTTTGCTTCTTGTGAGGATGTTTTGTGACTAACCCAAAATCAAAGAGACAGTAAAGTAACATTTTGTCCTGGTTTCAGCGTTAAACCACGACACATTTGAAAATGTATACTGAAAGCAAGAAAAAAATATTTCTTTCTATATTAGCATCTGTTTGCTTCAAAAACGAAGAAATGGAACTTCATGTAAAGAAGAAAATATTTTGTTTGAATTTGAATAAACATTTTCTTTTATGTATCTTTAAGAAAATAATCATGGTTGTAATCAACATATGCAGCCCTCAGTTCAATTTTCAGAGATTTGCTGAACATTTGTGGAGAAATATTTGATCTCCAGTCTGCAACAGAGCAGCTGCTTAGCGTAGTGCAACACTTTCTTTGCTAGCCCCTATAGGCGTGACGTTATTCATTACATTAATTGTGAGGAAGAAAGAAATGGTCTTGTGGTTGAGATATAGAAGCCGAGCACCTCAGTCCTATTCTTGGCCCCACCACGTATTTCCTGCACAGTCTGGGGTGAGTGACACAACATCTCTGTGCCTCCATCTCTTCCTCTCTAAAGTCTGTCTAGGTTTTATAGACACCTTTATCACTGCAGCTGGGGAGGACCTGCTCAGGGCAAGGCAAACAAATGCTCAGCTGCTTCAAGTCTGAAGTGCCCCTTTTATTTCAGCAGAGATGCTCGGAGGCATAGCGCAAAATGTTCTGCAAACCTCCCAGCAAGTGGAAGCTGAAGGCTTGATCAGCAGCCCAGCTTCTTCTATTATGCAGAGGACACGCACTTCCACCCAGCTGATGACAGAAACCGTGGTGTCAGGAAGATAAGGACAGTCAATATTTCACAACTGATTCTTCTCTCAAATAGAGATGAAAAGCTGAAGCCTTGAAAAGGTCACTGAGGCGCAAATCTGACCAATTAAATCAATTTATAGGTTACTATTAAGATATTTATATTTTTAAAATGTATCATTTTTAGGTAAAAAAAAAAAATGCTCAATATGCTCTTGAACAGCCTGAAAACTGAGACTATGGTATATGCAGAAGTACAGTGCAATCCAGGGTCTGAAATTTTAACTCTCACATCACAAATTACCAAAAGTCTAGAAATTTCCCTTTCCCCTTTCCTAGCCTTCTGAATAAAAACAAAGGAACACATACAGAAGAAAACAAACTAAAATATTAAAATGAAACTTTGTTTTTAGAAAAAATCTAGTTTGAAATAAGTGTGAAGTGCAGAAAATCACAGGAGTAACCTGTTCTAATCTTTTCTGTTGTTATTAGGCTGATTTTCAAATCGAAGGGGTTCTGATATTGCACGTAATCTTTAAGTACATATCCAGAGTTTTGGATCTATAGCTGAATTAAATTCCAAGGTTTTTTTGGTGATGAGTATCATCACTTCCCGGATACTCAGTTATCCTGAAATGACCTGGAAAAGCAGCATCACAAAAATACATCGTGGATTTTATGAGGTCAGTTTCAATTATATCCAGTCTGTTACTTCTAACACACTTTCCTCTCAGCACTGTATCTATTATTTGAAAATGTTACTTTATGTTTGCTGTGATATTCTCCAGTTTTTTAATAAAATTCCTTTGAAAATGCCTATTTATCAGTAGCAAGCGTAAGCCTGACTTTTGCCTTGGGAAACAGTGATCTTTCTGGAAGAATTACTTTAGGTTGCTAGAAAGATTAAAAACATAATTTAGTCTTATGCAAACATGAAGTATGACTTTAAAAACCTGCCCTTCTAGATATATAGTTTGTTCTTTGGTCAAAATTAAAACAAAGAATGAAAATACTTAGCTAAAAGGTGTACTTTTCATCTTCTACTTGCTCTTTATAGCAAAAATCCACTTATCTTGGCTTTCTATATAAGGTATTTTACATCATCTAGAATTATGGCCGGGTGTGTATAAAGGTTGTGTCAGCATTTCCATTATAAAACCATATTTTAGGGGCTTTATAACTCAGCCATAAAAACTCACTCCGCACTGAAACTTGGCATACGAAATCCCAACCTGGAACACTTTTTTATCACCACCATTTTATAGAAAAACCCCACATTTGGCTGTTTTTCAGTTTTCTGAATGACACATAAAATAAGAAGGATTTTGAGTGAGGGGCAGTGGTTGCCTGGTGAAGATGCTGCTCGCCAGTGCTGAAGGAATGGGAAATGGCACAGCTTCAGCCCAAGCCGCCCTGCCTTGTCCCTGATGGATATTCACTGCAGGCAGGGGTGAGCTCTACATGCGCAGGAGATACAAATTCCCCCCGTGTCAGGCTCCCCAGGTGTTTAACTTACACAAAGCTGTGAGGCGACCACTGCTCGCCCAGACCCGAAGCTGCACACGGGGGTTGGAAGGTCAGGAGAAGCCACCTTCAGAGATGCCACCGTGTCCGGCAGGAGGGCCAGTCATCCCAGGTAGCAGCCAAATCGTGGACACTGTTTTGTGAAGAAGCGAATGAAGGCAGATAACCATTGTCCATGCAACTCTTAGACACCCCATGTTGCTGCTTTTTAGAGATACGTATGAGATATCTCATTACAGGAGCAGCCTTTCTTAATTTATACCTCAAGCAGTGCACAGGATCATGTTGAAGGTGTGACTGCCAACAAGTTACACTCCCATATATGCAATAATGACTGCACTGTATTCAAATTCAACACTGTCATGGGAGGAGAGAAACACCCGTAAATCCAATATTTGGACATTACATAAAAAGAGGGAGGTAGATAAAAGGTCAAGTGAAAGGAGGAGCAAAAAAAGAGTAAAATGCTTGCAATCAGGAGACATGTCTAACGACACCAGACAAGACACTCAGAAGTTACACCTGCTGTCAAAGTCTACCACCAGCAAGAAGGCTCAGAAGAGAGCTCAGGAAGCAGAGGAAAGGTGGCTGTAGGTAAAAACGATACCCTTCAGAAATGACAAATCACATCCAAAAAAGGAGAAGTGCATAAATCCTGACAAGTTAAATGTTAAACCTCAGGAAGGCATGCCAATTTATTGAGGAGCAACTTATTAAAGGAACCCATTAAAGGAATAAAAGTTAATAATAAAACCTTTTTCAAATGTTTCAGGAGCAGAAGTCTGTCAGAAAGTCAGTGGGGTGAGTCCCAGATCTGAGAAAAGAGTTCTTGGTGACAGTAAAACTCTTAGAAATGTTACATGAATTGTTTGCAACTTGTCTTTGCAGTGGCAGTTACACAGGCTCCCAGACCAAAGCTGAACCCTGGCAGAAATGAATTGAAGGACCTATCTCAAACTGAGTCTGTAGAAGTTTTTCCAAAATCTTGAAAAATTGAGAAGTGGTCTATTAAGGAAAATGGTACTCATCCAAAAAAGCTGAAGGGACCAGTTCAACCAAATTGCAAACCATAGTGTGGAAATGACCACTTAAACCAGCCTCTATGTGCACCAGCATCCCTACAAGATTGGGGTTAGATTGACCTTTGCTTTGAGCCAGTATGGAGGGTCTTATGGTTTACATACTTACAAGCAATTTTTTTCTTGAAATTATATACATATATCTAATGCTTTGTTCGTTTTATGGAAGCTCAGCTTCTGGTGACCTAGATACTCCAGCTATATAAGATTAGAGATACTAATGTGAAAAACAGGTTTTTCTTCCTTAAGTCTCCTTGCTAGAGTTTCCACCTAGCATCTACTGGACTGATCATTTTCATTGGGAAGTCGCAAAAGAAGCCATTTGTTTGGGCTAGTATCCAGGAGATCAGTCTTACAGATTCCTGCTCCCTTTGCACCACTGAGACCCGTGGCCTGGAGAGTGCAGCCACCACCCTGACAGTCGTGTTGCTGGGATGAGAAAGTTTATGAATGTTACATCGAAAATCCACCGCTGAGCAAAGAGAACACTTTCACAACGGCCTTTCTGGCTCATGGGAGCCTGGATTCAAGACCGTCCATGTTAAAAGGGATAATTCCATTAATTAAGATCCTTAATCCTTTTGAAACGAATTCACCTCTGAAGCTGACTGGGAATGTAACCCTCAAGGGTGGGTTGTACACTGAGATCAGCCAGGGCTGCAGAGCTGTCTCAACCACCGCAGATGCTGTTGAAGAGGACTCCTCTAGTAGCAGGGGAGAAGTGCTACCCCATGGCCTCCCCCAGCTACCGATCTGCAGGCAGCACCATTGACTTCCCGGGCCGTTCCACCGGCCCTCAGTCCCAGCAGCGAGGAGCTCTCCTGCCCTGCTTACCACATATTTCTCCTAATAGATTTTCACCTTGGAAAAGTCATTAGTCGCAGAAGCAAACAGTTCAAAGTCCTGATGCTAGGTCACTAGTGATAAAAAATATTTTTCTTTTGGAAAAAAACAACAAGCTAGTTATCTTTGATCTTGTCATTTAGCTTTCTTCAGTGTTAGACACTTAATTGCTTTCCATTCCTATAAGCAACTGTTCGAAAGGTGGGAGCGTCTTTCTCCACAGCCATACAGCGCAGTGTCACCTACAGAGACAGCGTCCTGCCTATTAATTGCAGTTATTGTCACTTTGTAAGAGTACTGGGAGATCACGCAGCTCTGCTGTTTCTGCCACATCCTGCAGAGGAGAACAAACCTTGCCTGTTTTCTAAGAGCGTCCTAGATTACTTCTGTTTCAAAGCAATTTATTCTGAGCTTTGGTATTACCTTTGAATGTTGTTGTGGTTTCTTAGTTATACATCTGCTAAAGCTTACTTCTATAGAGGGAACAAGTGCGGACTTCATGTATGGAGGCTGTGTTCCAGTGCAAGACTGGGTCTCACATCACTAATGCTTCAAGTTAGGAACCTTTACTTTTTTTTTTCCCTCTTCTCTTTCCCTACTTTTCCTATGTGAAAGACCTTGTATAACTCAGTGGTACTGAGAACAACCTATACGACTCCTTCATGAAAAAGAAGTTTGGTGTTTTTTCTCCCCCACATCAAAACTGTGGACAGTGTGCAAGACAACGTGATGATGGGCTCTCCTTCCCGGGTGGTCTTGGTCGTGGCCATAACAAGAGTGCACTGACAATCCTTCATATATGATGCACCCACATTTCCTTCCTCTGGGCATGGGAGCAGAAACGGGGGTCACCAGCTCTTAGATCCGTATAAGCTAGTCCTGCCAGGGATATTTACTGGTAGTAATCTCAGCTCCTTGTTCAGCATCTCCCAATAGACAGCACACTTCTTAATTAAGGTTTTGCATCTTCCAGTAAGAATGTTTTTGACATTTATGATATAGCGTTCCTCCACAGAATTACTTTCCCAGAGCTGTCCAGTTGTTATCCCAAGTTGTTGTGGCAGTATATATTGTGCATTTAGGCATGAGAAAATACATATTCCACTCTGGTAGTGAGCAGATAAAGTGTTAATTTCTCTACCACTGTCAATTCAATTCTGAGGCAGAGTGCGTCACTTCTTTCCAGCTTTGAGGCCAGATCAGTAAGATGCAAGTGCAAAACGTGTGTGTTAGGGAAGACAAGGAGTTAAAGAAAGAGAAGTCTAAAATGCTGCAAACCTCTGAAAGCTTCAGTGATGCATTTGATGCTCTCTCTTACAATATGGTTTGTCATACTGCTGGTTTAGTGCTAGCTGTGTCTTCTCTTGTTCTTCACAAGTATGTTACGAGGACAGTATTAGTGTTTTAGCAAATACTGACACTGCACAGGTATCACTGGCGTCAACTCTAACCTGTGCTTATCCCATTGCTAATGTTGCTTTTGTAGTGACAAAAGTATATACAGTGAATTGATGCTCAGGGGTATTGAGAGATTCCTCTTACACAGGCAGGTAGGGTCCTCTTGCCTATGAGAGGGTACTGCCCTAAGAAAACTCGACCCCTCCTTTCCCCTTTACTCCCAAAGTACTCAGTGACAGCTAACAGCATTGGGTTGGTTTGGGGGGTATTTTTGGTGCTCCTCCCGCACATGCACACAAAATCACTCCTACCCATAGCTGGGCAGAGACCCTGTCACCATTAGTGCTCAGCTGTAGTCATTAAAGCCCGAGAGCACATTGTGTAGTTGTGCTGCGGCTTCTGGGCTTCCTCTTAAACTCAGACTAAGCTGCATGATCTTATTGCTGTTGTAGCACTCAAGCTTCTCACACACTTTGAGGAAAGCTCCCGACCTCTTTCCCTACAGCTTGTTGGAGGTACATGGCAACACTCTTACAGGCAGCATGGGGGACTTACTAGACCTCCAGTCCTCCTTCCCTGAAGTGATCCTGGAAGCAGTGTGCACCTAGATGATGAATCTTAAGGAATGACAGAGGAATTTGTGGTTGCCCTGGAAACTGAGACCAGAGTCCAGACTGTGTGTTACAGATGGGGCTGGAGTTGGACGGGTGAAGACTAGAGAGCTGCCACGAGCCAGGCTTTGCCTGTGGAGGACCTACAGCAGCTAAAACAAGAGATGGATGGATGACACAACAATAATACTAATATGTCGCCACAGTTGCTTAGTGCAGCCTGTGAAGCTCTTCGCCTGACAATGAATAAGGTGAGGGGAGGATGACTACACTCTCAAAAAGCAGTCAAGGACAGCCTGCAAGCAGATGGGAGAAGGCTTCCCACCTTCACACAGTGCAGAGCCCAGGGCTCCTGGCCTACAGCGAGAGCTCCTGAGCACCACGAGCCTGCATCTGAGAAGGCAAATCTCTTTAAAGGCTTATATATTTAGGGAATATCTTACAGACAATCTCTATTCAAGTGAGTTTCTCTTGGTTTATAGTGCTTGAATTGTAGTCCTCACTGTAGCATAGGGAATGAAAACATTCCATTTTCTTACAACATTCAATACTGAAATGTATAAAGGGAGTCCCTTTTGGTTTGAAGAAGGAAAGAATTAACAAACACCGTAAATTCTCTTGATTTCTGCTAACATTGGATTTGTTTTCATGGACAGAACCCTATAATACAGCACCATTTTGCATATAACATCAGAATGAAGTCTGCATTTGCTTTTTTCCCGCCCAGTTTGTTGTTTTCTGTATTTTGGCAGGGAACGATCTGCACAGCTTCCAGATCATAAAGCAGAAGTAGCACTTCAACAAAAGAAGAAAAGTTGGACTGCTTATAGTGTTAAGTAGTTTTAAGTCATAGATTAAATTTGGAGAAAAATGTGAAATAAGGATTACTTCAAATAGCTATTCACTTTATTTTTTCCACAGTGTCACAAAAACTACTTTTTAACTCCTCATCTGCTTTCTCTTTCCCTAAGGCCAGGTCTAGAAAAGGAGAATTTAGGTTCATATATCATCACTGTATGATACAAGGTAGACACTGCTTGTGTTAGTAAAACTAATTTTTGCAGAAACAGTTTCTTACTACCCACCCTGAACAATATAATCACTAGCAGCAAAAGTGCAGCTTTTCTATAACAAATCCAGCAGTGGTGGGGCTTTTATAGACACAGGTACATCAGTTAAGCCCTCCTGGCATAAGCTGTTACAGCTATGCCAGAAAATATTGGTACAGTAGACCTGATTACATTGTTATTTGTCAGCAATTTCTTTCCTGTCAAACACAACAGTGTTAAGCAGGAAAGCCTTACAAAACTGAGTGAAAAACAGCCAAAGAGCGTCATTTTAATTATAGAAAGGAAAGAAGAGTTTTAATCCTGCCTTAATATGTGGTAGAAATACAGCGAATTAAAGGCCACAAGCAAGAATGTTGATGTGTTTGTTAAATCACAGCTCCCAATGTGTGTGAAAAGAGGATTTCCACAGGAAGAGAGCAGTCCCCCAAGTACTGTCAATCTTAGTTATTCTAGGGAACTCAGCTATGGAAATCCAAGTCAGATAGGAATATCCATGTCAGATAGGAACATGTGCAGCAAGTGATTGATTAATCTGTATCACAGCTTCCACTGTATAGCAAATGATTAAACAGATTGATCTGCACGTTGAAGGAACAGCTAGTCTTCTGTTTTCTTGTGATAAACGCTTTCTCCATTGTGCTATCCAAGACATTTCCCTGTATATTCCCTTCATGCTAGAAAATCAAGAAAGTGATTTTAATTATTGCTTTTGCTGTCTGGAGGGTATTAGCAATGTCATTAATGATCAGAACAAGAGATGTAAAAGTCACACTGATTTGAGCTGAACATTTATAGAAATTTGTTGAATGAGATCAATAACTGAGTATTTCATTATGGTGTTATTGGAGTTTTTTTGAAGGCCATTGTCTTTCTTGTAAAATATGTGGTGACATTAATTAAAAGTTAAAGCTGAAGTAAAAAAATTAATCAAAAATTATTTATGTGCTAGAATGTTTGTGCAAAGCCTGAATTAGATAACAATAGCAGATATTTGCTTTGCAAATGGAAACAAGTACAGCTCAATTAACTGTAAAACCGAATGCCAATCAAATCATACACTGAATGCTGTGGCAAGTTAAAGGAATATTTAACTCATTTTAACTATGATCTTGCTGCATTATTTCATTACATGTATGTGCACTTGGGAGGGTTATAAGGAAAGGAAGTTATGACGAAGTTAAGGGACTAAGGTGGAAGATATCATGGATTGTTAGAAAAGCAACAAGGAAGCACAGTTATGTTAATGCACACCCCTGTCATGCTCTATGTGTCCTGGAGATGTTTACTTTTCCTTGATTGCTCCTAGCATAGAAGCATAACTATGAGCTTTGAGTTGCTGGAAATAAGACAAAGGAGGGAGCTGGCAGCAGCCAGAGAAAGCATAGAAATCAGGTTCTTCCTCCATCTCCAAAATGCAGATGTCCCAACAGTGGAACTCACCACTGGCTGCAAGGAAAAACTGAGGTTTTATTAAGAGGGACATAGGTTGCCTTGGTTTTAACTTTCTAATTTGCCTTTCAGTAAGCAAATTCCATTGTTCTTCCTTTACCTTTAACCCCTGCTACCAAAAATTCCCAGGAAAAGCAGTTTACTGATATCATACCTCATTTGACCTGTGATGTTTCCTCTGTTGAGATACCAGGAATAGCAAGCTGCTGGAGGTGTTGGACTTTGGACTTCAGATGAGAAGTGTAGGAGGCCAGGCCTCTTGCCTGGTGCCCTTAGGATGGACAAAAAGATTTAAAATTGATTGGCCTCCTATTCATGACAGGTAAGCTGGAAAAAGTCCTAGGACTTTCACTAAATAACTAACATACTACTTCTGCATTAATGTATAGTGCACATTAAAGTATCTGCAGCAGTTGCACACTGAATTGGAACATATACCAGTTTTCTCTTACTGGGCCTTACACCAGACTACCAAATGCAAGTTATTAGAGTAATTACTTAAGATGCAGTCTTTCAGGGCAGCATTTCTATGTAAATATATCAAATAATAGGCAAATGTCACAGAGATATGATCTAGCTTTGACAGCCTTGGTACATTGAGTGAAGTCCTCACAGTGGTGGGCTTCTGAGAAGGTGCCACTTCTGGTCCTGCCCCAGAAGCAAGTCCACAAGCCTGCTCTGCAGCCAAGGATGGTGCAGGAACATGTGCATGCCAGGTTTTAACCAAGTCCAGCCAATGCCAACATATACTACAGAAGATAATTGCCTTTAACACCATTACACTGGAAACTAAAACCTAATCACTGTAAGATACGGAAACAAGACACTTCAGTGTCGCTAACTCCAGTGCAGTGTTCATCACTCACACACCTGCTGCTGCCCATCTAACTTTAACTTTTTCCCCTCAAATTTGCAGAAGTACATGCAAAGGTCAAAGTAAACATCCAGGAGATATAAAATCCCATTTCCTTTTCAGCTGATCTCCAAAGTACTAAAACATGAACATATGCTACAGTATTACTCACTACATAAAAATACATATGTTAGTAGATATACAGTGTAGTTAAAACACAAAATTATACAATCTACATATACTTATATAAACCTGCAACAACATCATCTATCAACACACCCAGTCAATCAAATCCTGTATATAAAAATATTTTTTTATTCTCTACCAGACACTAGACAAAAAGTTACAGAACTTTCAAATGTAGGCATTCCTCTTGAAAATTTCATTATATTCATAAGTGACAGGATTTTTTTAAATCAAAGTATACAGTGTTGCCACTTCCCATGATTTCGACGAATTCTCATTAGTTGACGGTTTCTAAAGTCTCAGCTCCTGAAACTCCAACTTCAGCTTTTTAAAAACAGGTTTTTTGTCCTCATACTAGGGAAAAACAGCTGATGTCAGTTTTAATACCTAAAAATTCAATTACCAGAAACAAATAAAAAGAACTCAACTCAGTATTTTGAAAATATTGCTTCTTACTCTAACAGGAAAGGTTATCATTAATCCACCCAAATCTGCTGATTCTTTTTTCAGACACATTTCCTTCCAAATTACTGTGGTTTAAAATGAAATCTAAAAAACATCAGGGGTTTTTGGCTTCTTTTTTTTAATTATTTATTAGGAAGGAAAGTCAGTTTTCTAAGCCTACCTTTTCCTAGCTGAAAGTTCCTTTAATTTTTAAAAAGCAAAGGAGACTTGAAGGCTCAAGTTTGGTAGAACTTATTGATTTTAAACCCTGAAAATAAAAAAAAAAAAAATTGTCATTGCCTCAGCCACAGGTAAAATGTTTTGGTTTTTTATTATCTACAAGTCTTGAAACTTCCTCACTGATGGCTGAGGTCAGAGCTTTCGTGCAAGCAAAGCACTTGCAGAAGACCAGCACCTTTTATGCATTTCTATGAAGATATAACAATTAACAATGATAGAGGTTTTTGCCTCTCAAATCTCATAGCAGTCTGCAGCCTATAAACTGGTTACTTTAAAGCCCTCTAATATGCCTTATGCCTTAACTAGCTGTTCATTGTACTTATTTATGCAGGACACAGTGACTGAATATTATGGATTCCTACAATCAAGGTGCCTCACTTGGCAAACCCTTGGCACTGGCAAGGCAGCAAATTGCTTTGAGAATTGTGGTGTTTAGTCAAAATACTTCCCTCCATTTCACCAGCTAGAACCTTTCCGTTGCTTCATCTCTTCAATGAAACATCTCCTGGTAAGAAGCCCAAAAGCAGCACCCACATATAAATATCAGGTCTTAAGCTCCCTACAAAAATGGCAGATACTGATTTTTTTAAATTTGCTGTTAGGCAGTGGAGCAAAACTGATATTCAGTTCATGGTTTTGAGCTAGCTCTGTACACAGCAATGAATTTCAGCCAAAGTTACGTGAATATTTTTTGGCAATTGATGGCATGGCAGCCCTGCCACTGACCCCCAAGACACAGAAGATCATTGAAAAATTTAGAAATTATGGCATGCAGTTCTTTTTGTATTATTGGTGATTTACCCGAGGTTTTCTTAGACTGGTTGACTTACCAGTAATTATAATTCCTGAAAAAAGACAGTGTAATCAGCAGGGATGTGCAATCAGTAGGGGAAGCTTTAGGGGAACCTCAAACTTTCAAATGGATACAGGGATCCAAATGATTTTTAATTCTCCAGACTAAATTTACACTTAATATAAGCAACTAGGAAAATGCCTGTTTTCTAACAGCATTTAGCTAAATAATGTTATAACCAAAAAAAACAAGTCTGTGTGTCTAACGTTAAAGCCCTACATTCATTGTCAAAGGGTAAGTAGTCTAAGCACTCGCAAATCTTGTCTTCATTGCACAGAGGGATGTTTGGCACTTCTCTGAAATAAGATGCTTATATTTTTGTTACTCAGTTTCTATTACTACAGAAACCTAAGAGAGGCAGTCAGTTTGTAAATGCTGCCAGTTTCTATATTGCAGGCTCCTCATTCATTTATTATATGGTTGCTATTGACTTTCTCGGGCAATTTTTAGACCCTTGACAGATTTTCAGAAAACTTCAAAAAGAAACTTCAGAAATCTTCTATAATTCTGTTCCTAGGTGTTTTTAAATAATAAGTTAATAAAAGAAATAAGTAAAAAATAAGAAGAGGGAAAGGGGAAAACATGCAAAGCCTTTTTCCTGCAGATAAATGTTCCAACAGCCATAGTGATTTTTTTATTTTTTTTTAACTAGCTTAGGCAGGATTATTACTTAGTTAATTCTTGATTACTTTTTTTACACTGGAACATGATTTAATAAGTCAACGCTCACCTTTTTCTGACCCTCTAAAGCCTACAGTTTACTATTCATAATGATAAGAAATAGCTTGGGTATTTGTTGCTGCACAGATCTATATCTTCTTGGACACCACAAACAATGTAAATCTTTTACATTTTTATGCCTGATCATTTTTCCAATGTACTGAAGTGTTTGAATTTCCAAGGTCAGAAAATGATTAATCTTATTAAATGTTTGACACAATGAACTAAGC
The DNA here is from genome assembly GCF_947461875.1 of Haliaeetus albicilla. Classification (NCBI taxonomy): domain Eukaryota; kingdom Metazoa; phylum Chordata; class Aves; order Accipitriformes; family Accipitridae; genus Haliaeetus; species Haliaeetus albicilla. The sequence goes on along the minus strand of NC_091483.1, from coordinate 17,763,212 downwards.
AAAACATCTTTTGATATTATAAAGAGAAGATAAAAGAATGAATTCTTATCTTTGTAATGCTTTAGCTGCATGACTTCGGGGTTCTTAGCCTAGCATAATATAATGTTTATTAGAAGCCAAAACAAAGATTTCTCTCTTAAAGAAATATCAGAATGTAATACAGAAGGCAATCTGATAGATACATCCTATTCAAAAAGAAAGTACTGTGTTTGCAAAATGCTAGGAATATTAAGCAAAAAAAAATGTTTTAAAACAGTGAAATGTCTGGGCAGGACACTGATGGTGTCTAACACGCTAACAATAAAGATTTTCAGTGGAATGTATAACAACTCTGGGGGACTTTTATTGAAAAATGGCCATGGGCAGCCATATTTTGGTTTTGGCTGAGCCTCAGTCATCATGTTTTGATTTAGAAGGAGAAAACCCAAACCACCTGTGGTTTTCATTTTTAATTCATGGCCCATAGGAATACAGACTTTACACCTTCCAATTTTTCCTACCCATGTGCAGCCTGTTAATCAGAAAAATAATATTTTAAAGCTATTCCTATCCATGTGTAGAATTTTAAAGAGACTAAAGTGAAAATATACAGAAGGCATCGTCAGTATTGCCCATGAACACACAGGAGGGATCTTGCAAAATCCCAACCTCCAACCCGGGTGTCACAGGTTGCCCTTTCTAGACAGAGCACATCTGCTGCAGTGCCAGCACTCTCCAACTTAAGGTTATATGTTATTTTCTTTTCTTGTTGAATAATGATGGAGATGATAAGTGAAATAACAGCAGATCTAATGTGACCAGGAGAAAGACTTCTCCTAGGTAATGCTCATTTTCTACAAGCCCATTGAGTGGTTTTGAAGAGGCTATGGACAACAAACCTCCTTACTCAGCAAGGATCCAGGTAGCAAGCTGCAGGAAATGGGACAGTACCCTGGAAAACTAAAGGGAGGGTATGAAAAAGAAAAGTATGCACACCATCTCGAGAGGTGTCAGGGGTGAGATTTCAAGTAAAATGAGACCACGAACAGTCTGAAATCTGGTAGCTCAGGTGAGGGACACTCACTTCACAGTTGTGCCTTATGTGGTTATGTCTACAAAGATGCTCCAAAACAGAAATATCAGTCAAATGCTCTCCCTATTGTTTTTTAAAGGAAGAAGTGCATTTTATGTGCTAATCTACCACAGCAGACTTTCAAAGCCTCCATCCTTTGTCATACAATGAAACGCTGACGTGCATTTCTTTTGTCTTAACCCACATCTAACTGGATCTCCAGCTGGCAGATGTTACTGGCAGCTTTCTTTGAGAAAATACACCCAGTGAAATCCAGATCTCTTTGAAGACAGTGAGAGCTTTGCCATGGACTTCAGTAGGGCCATATTTCACACACTTCCATTTGATAAGGGTAGACAACTAATAGAAATTATATGCTTCAAAATATAGTTATTTCCTTTCTTAGCTAAACTAAGCTTCACTTTCTTTGTTATAGCACTCCCATTGCAAGCAATTGGGTTTATATATTTAAATGTATGTATAGACACACACACAGACATGAATATAAAATATATATATATATAAATACAGTTTGTATTAAGCATCTTTCCAATACTAAACACATTTAATAGAAATCCAGTTATGTAGATAGTTAGCTTTCCTTTTACAGTTAAACTATTTCTATAATAAAGGGTCAATTTTCCCACAGAAGTTAAGAATACGATAGTTAGAAAGAGAGTACATAAATGTATATATAACCATTACATATGTATAAGTGAAAAACCCTGAATCTCTTTCACTCTCTCACACACATATCAACATATATGTACAATAGTGAAATACCAAAAAAGCCCTGAATAAGGCAACTTCTCTGGAAAAGTTTTAATGAAGCAGAGAGAGACCACAATGGCAATCAATGGCTTTATGAACAATTCTGTGGTCAGAGGCTTGATCATACAAACTAGTCATGACAAAATTATAGCTTAAGGCCCCAGTAAAAGCACGATAAATTCCAGAGAGACTCATCACATTAGTAAAATGACTAATATTCGTGTTTGTAGGTGCAGATCCTTTGTTATAATGAATTACGACAGCCTTCTGTAAAGTCTCTGTGATCTGCCTCTCAATGGCATTTTTCGAAAATGCTCCCAGAAGCAAATGAGAGAACCAAACCCATGCTTAATATTTAGACATTTTGGTACTCTCCCTGGATTACTCCTTCAGTCTTTAAGCAGATGTATATTCATTTGATTTTTATAGTGATTTTGCTCTAAGTTATGTAGCAGGATGGGGTTCCTTGCACGCATACATTTTTTCATTTTTTTAATTGTCTTACCAATTTGTCAGCTTCAAAATAGTGAATAATGTGATCCACTGATATAGCAACATAACAACTGTTTCTCCAAAAGGGCCTGAGAAATAAGAGATGACTGAGCCCAACGATTTTCTGAGTCAGATAAATATTATCCAAGTCTTATAAATGAGGAAGTCGAAGCACAAAATGCTTCACAAGTGAGGTACTTGTCAAGAATACCCAGCAATGCCATGACAGAACTGAAACTAGGTCCAAGATCCCTCTTTTTCAGGGAGGAAATGGCTTGGCATAAAAGTTAGTCTCAGGTTTTACAGAACCTGAAGCATCATGGATATCCCACTAGCTCCCCACAGACAGCATTCAGCTGCTGACCCAGTTCACATTAAAGCAAAAGTTTTAGTTAAAGAGAATGTGTTTAAATGCCATGTAAGACCACCTTCCACAGTAAACTAGGTCTATCAAAAGCTGTTTCAATCACCTGTATGCCTTCTGTTTCTTATTTGCATCCGGAGATAAGAAAACACGGAAGAAGTGAAAGTCAAACCGATTTTTGGCTAATGAATAGCCCAGCTCCTACATTTTGGGTGCCTTCCTAGCGGGATGCTGCTAAAAAGGCCTGGGGTGGGGAGGGAAAATAGACAGTGCAGGTTGCCGGGGGACAAGAGGTTTGAAGCTGGTTTGATCCAATGCAAGAAAATAATATTTAAAACTATTTGTACAGACAACAAGAAAGTAGCACATACACAGAGATAAATGCATAAAACTGAAAAAATTTTACAGGCATGCCTATACAATATAACTGAAATTCTCCATCATTTTTATCATTCTTACATTCATATGGCTTTAGTCTCACAGATGTTCTGGAGGATAGGACATGTAATATGGCTCCATAGTTTTCTAACCACAGAATATCCAAAATACATAACCAGGAAATCACTTGCAGTCTGTGTGGGGTTTGGCAGATGGTATTTCTAAAAATGCAAATATCCAATATGGAGGTAGTGGAGAAGACGGATTTCACAAGGGAACAGTGTAACTCTTTATATGGAGTGTAAACTTTACACAGTATTCCAATATAGAACTGGTGAGTACTGTTAAAAAAGTTTCCAATGAATATTCATTTCAGTTTATAAACATATTCTCTTCAACTGTTTCAATGCCCTCTTTGTGTTTGCTTACTGTGCATGTTCTAGCTATTGCATTTATTGGCAAGAATGTTTGTAGAAACAGCAAATTTTAAGCAAGTATTACAGAATATATATGGGAGATGAATTTTTAATTTGGAAATATAGGTGCCGGCACTAGAAATTCATTCCAAACAGGTATCCTCATCCATTCAAGAGAGACATGTATGTGATCTGCAAGATCAAAAGTAGCTTAGATTGAATTTGGGTTGTTGAATGCTTGCAACCGTGTACGCTAACAGTGCACAATTTTAAATTTTGGTCAGATGAGACAAAATTGGAAAGTAGTGCATTCTCCTGCTCAGGAGCTTGCTTTTAATGGAGGGAAATAGGGAAGCAGAATGGTGTGAGATACTGGCTGAGCTGTATTCTGATTTCTGTTTTGATACCAGTCAGCCTGATACAGTTATGAAAGAAGTACAGAGAAGAAGGGACGTCAGCTCAGGGGCAGCCTCCCAGCCAGCGTCCTTAGGCTATGACCAAGTTTTTTCAGCTATGAGAGCTGCACCAAGCATCCCTCCCTTTGCTCTGGAGCACAGCTTTGGGATAGAGCAGGAAGAAAGCCCGTTTCCAACTGCTAAGGTGGTGTGCTGTGTCCCTGAAAGAGCAAAAGCCACCACCTGGGAGGCAACGTGGTGCAAGCTGTCCACCATGAGCAGCACAAAGGATCTGCTTCTAGTTTTTCGCAACTGGTTGGAAAAATCCTGAGACGAGCAGAACGAGACTCAGTTCCTTATAGCTGAAGGAATCTCTACCACTGATTTTCCTTGCCTGACAAGGCATGTAGCTTCTAGTTCTGAGGGCTTTCAAAGATAAATGGAAAATATGAAATATGAATACATGAAATATATGAAATATGAAAATTATTTGAGCCAAGATTTGCTCACATGGGACCTGAATGACGTGAAATCCTCAGTAATGATGGTTTAGGTTTAGATAACAGTAAGCACAGAAAAGACCAGGCAGGTTTCATATGATGGAAGATTTCGTTTTAAGTTGCACAGCTGCAGTCACCATCTTAATATACCATAAAATATATAAATCCAGGTTCCTAACTGATGCAAGCAACTACTGCTCCATCAAACCGATTTACAGTGGAACTGAAACATATCCTTCACCTGGCAATTCTACCATAAACAGGCTGGATTCTCTGTTAGTATAGACTAGTAGTTTTATAACCCATAAATATATATACTAGAAAAAATCAGAACGTAGAGCAGACAGAAATGTATGTCCTCAGATAAAATTGTTGTAAAGTTTAACAGAAATAGAAATTTTTCTATAAGCTTTTTTTACACGCATGCCACGGCTTAGCTTTATGTACATGTATACATATCTCAAGCACACTAGTCTGAAAAATGTTTTAATCACTTGACAGTGAGAATGTCAAACTTGATTAAGTTCTGCAGCATTTTAAGGTTGGGGGTTAAGTTTAATGTCTATTTCTTCTTTTTCTTTTTAGCTCTAACTTTTGTGTGGCTTTTCAATTCATATTTCGTCAAAAAAAAAATCATAGACCAGAGAGAAGAGTTATCTATGTCTCAATTGCTGACTTTACTAAAGGGTCAGTTTCTTTCCAAGCCGTATCAAGCTTAGACAGCTTTCTGGCAATTTCAGTTCAGCTACGAACAGCCAAGATCATGTGAGATGATCCAAAAGATTCCTAAAATATTAGATATGCCTGTATATATTTTTCAGACTAAATATTTTCATGAATGTAATCGCATGAAAGAAAAAAATCTCTAACATATGAAAACCTAACTTTACATACTTTAGACTCTACTTATGAACCAATAAGCTATATAAATTGGGTTGTCTCTTTCTTAGTGGCTTACATGGGCTTTCTCCACAAAAGTAAGTTCCAGCTGCACTGAGGTTACATCCCACACTGCATCAGTAATGTTTCACCGCTTTGAAAGGACCACACAGTCTGTTATAATGAGAATCCATCTTCTCTGGTAACACTGCCTGTTCCATAGCCACTTTGGTTTCTTAAGTTGAGGTCATTATGCTAATTCCTTTGCAATGTGTTAATTGTCAGTTTGTACAGAAGTTGTTGCTTCTTCAGAAAGTATAACAAAATATCAATACAAATTTCTGCGGATCTGTAATTAAACATATAATTTCTAAAACTGTTTCACCAAAACTTGTGTGATTTTTTTCTTTATTTTGCATTCTAATGATTAGTGTGTGATTGAACAAAAGACTTATCCTCCATTTGTGTGTATTAGTAGTACAATTTTGGTGCAAAACATCATATTTAATCTTCATTCACTTTATTCGTTGTCATAAGTAGTGGATTTTTTTATTCATAAGAAGAAAATAATTCATTCTTGAACCCTTGATTCCAAGTTATTGTATTTCCAAGTGTTAATTTCCAGTGATGTGCTATTCAGTTTTGCAACAACAACACCTGAAGAAATTTCTAACTCAATGTACCCTGTGGCCCAGGTTCCTGGATTTCACACTCACACCCTATTTCTGGCCCAGTTAAGTCAGAGAGTCTTGTGAGCTTTCATGGCAATGGACCGCTGTTGTAGCTGTGTAACAGCTCCTAACGCCTAAGCACTCTTCCTCCTCTACAGCAGTCAGAATATAGGCGACTTGACCGAGACACAAAGCCGTAATACCAAATCACAGACCTGAAACACACTCAGATAATGTAGGAGTATTATTATTCTTGGTTTTGAAATGCATTACCTAAAGGAAGAACAGGTACAAAACCCAAAATAATTGGGGGTCATAGAGTTCTTCTCTGTGAAACAGAATAAATTATCATTAGCTTTTCAGTCAGAGATATGAATATCTGTGACACTGAGCACAGTTTAAAATTCTCAGCTGTGCCTCACATCACAGTATTGGAATTGGAACTAAGCTTTTAGTACTTTTTTCCAAGAGATTTTAAAGAAAGAAAGGCTGATCAATATGAGAAGTTGAATAATCAGCACAGGTCTGACTCATGTGTTGCTAATGTAGTAAACAAGGATAGCAAACAGTTACTTATACTCCATCAAACTTGATTCTCATATGACTTACTGCGATTTTACTCCAAAATAACCCAGCTGGACTTCTGTGTAGTTTCTCTTTTTATACTGTGGCTGATAGTGTAATCCAAATAAGGTTTTAAATGCTTTTTCTCTAGTTTCATACAATTACAATAGAAATCAATATCTTACACTAGGATTTTTCTTTTCAGCGTATTAAAGGCAGAATATGTTTTCTTCCATAACTTTGGAAGGAAGTGATTATGTTTTCCCATTCACAAAGTGCAAAAAGCCACAATGACTTTCATTTTTAAATGGATGAAGTTAAGCCAAACACGAAATGGCACCGAAGTCCTGTTCTTCCCACAGTCGGTGGCACAGCACCTTGTAGGAGCATGATCATACTCCAGAGACGTGCATCTCTGATGTTTTTCCCAAAAAGCCATCAGCAGAGATCTGAGTACAAGCGACTGTGAAACAGCAGAAATACGTGAAGTGCTTAAAAATGTAAGCACTACTTAGAACCAGAATACACCACTTTTCACAGATATAAGAACATACCACATTCTTATTTTCTTCCTGTGGGAGGTCAGTGTTTACACTGTGGATGTGCCTGCCAGGAAGAACGTTTTTGCACTTGTTCTTCTTCCAGTTGCTAATCTGCACGTTCATTTGCCTCTGCTTGAAGAATGGTCTGTCTGAGCTTTTCCAGCATTACTGGCATTAGACCCAAACGTTTTCACAGATTCATACAATTTTGCCATCACCCCTCTGTAGCAGGCACAAGATGGAAATTTTATCTTCTCCCCGATTTGCCTTTCCCACCGTACCAGGATGTGACTGTCTTCAGTCCTGCCCCAGCTGCTGGACTGGCTTTTGAATCAGGGTCTGAAATTACAGAAACCTTGACAGCGGAGGTATGCCCTGCTCTGACCAGGAGGCTGAGCGCCAGCTTTCCTGACCACTGCCTTGGTTCTTGCTTCTGGTAAAGTCCCTGTGGCCCCTTGGGATCCCCAGTTTGGCTGCGTGGGCACCAAATAAGATTGCCCTCCTCGCAGCATCCTGCTGATGTGTCTACAAATGTTCATAAAGCCCTTAGTTATCCCTGGCAGTAAGCTGGAGAAGAAACAGAGCACGCAGTGCCTCATCATTTTATTTTGCAGTTGTTAAGCTCACCACAGACTTGTCTTTGCCTTGTGTCGGGAAAATAGCAACAAGATAACTAAACAGCAGAGTTTGCTTTTACGGATATTTCCAGGCTACCTCCTAGTGGTACATAATATACATTATTCCATGCAGTGCATTTTACCCCAACTTTAGCCAAGCTGCAGAAAGAAAGGAAAGGTCAGGATGGTTTCTCCTATAAATGTGCACAAGCTTGAAGCAAGGACAAAAAGAGTAAGACCTTGATGTGGGACTTTTCCTCCCAAACCCAAAAGGTTTTAGCTTGTTTTAGTGGAGCTAACTAGTGTTGGATACAAACCCGCCCCCAACCATGCTGTTCAGGTCTTTTCTCTTTGCGTCTTCCCCGTTAGAGGGGAAAAAAAAAAAAAAAAAAGGGAAAGAAATGCATTAACTTTTCGGCTTGGCTGAGCCCTGGTTTCTGAGCAGCTCTCTGCAGCCGGTCTACCACAAGTAGCAACTGCTGCTGACTCCCTGGCCATGCTGGAGACAACAAACTGCTTCTCCTGGTCTCCAGCCGCACAGCCAGCAGCTTGATGGCACACACGGGCTTTTCTGAAGGATCTTGCAGCTGATGAGCTACTTTCAGAACATCTAAGACTGAAACACGAGGCTTTTACCCCTAGCCGGGGAGAGCCGAGGCCGTGAGTGAAAACGAAAACCTGAGCGGTGCAGTGCCTCGCTGCCGCTCTCCCTAACCCTGCGGTTTGTGGGGAGATCTTAACTGAGCGTTTCCTGGTTTTCTAATGTTTGTTTGGGGTTTTATTCTCCCACATCCCAGGAGGTACGAGTTGAAGGAGGTATTGTGAGAGACTGCAGCCAAAACTCCATCTTGATAACATTTTTATGGGGGTGAAACTACAAAGAGCAACTCGACAGCTGCCAGCAGGGCTGTGTTAGCATGAAAGAATCGCCAGAAGCAGGCGAGTAACATTCATGCTGAAAATATGATTGATCACTTCTTTTTTTTCCTGCAATTCTGCCCTGGTCCAAATCCAGGCTTGGTGAGAAGTGACTTTAACCGGGGCTGAGTTCAGTCTTCAGAGGTAGCTGCACTTCCACTAAATCACCAGTTCGCAAACCAAGCCCAGGGCAAAGCTGGAAGCTTGTGGATGGCACGTTGCCCCTGTCTTTGGTTTGTGCAAAAATGGCAGAAGCAGACCTTGGTCATTTTTTGAATTAGGTCCAAAAAGCAAGTCAATTCATTTATGCATGTGCCAAAAAGCTGAGGTAGTTAACTGGTGACTTTGTGCTTAGAAAATACGGCATGCTATTAATAAAAGTCGCTTTACCTTTGTTTCAAGAGGAGCCGCGGGATTTTCCAGACAGGTAAAGGGCTAAATCACTGTTCACCTTCAAATATACCAGCTCACTCTACGTGCCTTTCTGAATAACATTTATACTAAGAGAAAGCAGGATTAGCACTGCTAAAGTTAAAGATACTAAAATGATGTGCAACCACATATGCCCTTTGGTTGACATGCTGATTTGTCCTGATCGCAGGTACCATATATATCTTGCATAAGAGTACATCTACGTAATTTACTTAATTTAACATCTGATTTGCATATTCAAATATATACGAAAGAATTTGCTTCTGAGTAGGGTTTTTAGAAAAAAAAATTGGTATAGAATATGGAAAATATATTAAGACCTTTTTCTTAATTCTTTAAGTTCCCTGCTGCTTACAGGAATTAAGTATGGAAACAACATCTGTGTAATATTGTGAAGGATTTCAAAAGGGCTCCTCAAAAAGGGCTGACACAATCTTACTCCTTTTAGAAGAGGATATGAAATGAATTGCTTACTTTGGCTATTGCATGCACTCCCTTCCCCCCAGCAGCAGAGCCAAGAACTAGTGGCATGTCTGAGAAATTTTGTTACGGGGAGTCCTTCAAATATTTTTGACTGTTTGCAGTAAGACCTAAGAGAGGTCCCCTCCCATAAACATAACAAAGGAAATCACTACACTAAAGCCCCACTTAAGTGAATGAATAATAGGTTAATAGAATCTTATGATTCATTATTTAAGTCATGTCTTTGCATATGACCCTGACAGCTGAAAAGGGTAAATGGAGTAAAATATATATAAGAACTTTTAAAAAAATCATGGACACTTGTTAAACCTTAATTAGTTACACAAATATAATATTATTATCCAATCTACTAGGTATTAGACATAAACTGGTAATTATCAGCAAGTCTAAAGAAATGTCATTTGACAATAGGCAACACCTCCATCAATGAAAATATAAATGGATGCTCCCCTCTCCCCCTTCCGGTGTAGGTAGTGAAGAATTATTAACCAGAACCGATCATCTGCCCAGAGTCTTGTAACACCACCCTTGCATAGATAGACACCCCAATTTTTCATATAAACCCAGGTATTTTTCCATAGCCATTAATTAAAGTCTTAATGTCAGTATGGAGCTTGATTTGAGTTTCGCTCAGCTTTGAAGATCACCTTAATGATACTTTCAGAACTTGCCTGGGCCAAACTACATTTATTTTGTATCGACTCTGAGGTTACTCATGTGTGAACACACAAAAATTACATCTTTCTTCTACTTTCTAGAAATATTCCAACTGATTTTAAGTGAGGAGTTTGCCTAAAAAAGAAGGTGGGTTTTTTTCAATTGAAAGACCACAGACTCATTTGGGATGAAGCTGCATGTTACCTAAAGCCTCTTCCTTCCTTAGGGAAGCTAACCATGAAGGTCCCATTGACTTGTAATTAGAATAACGGAACAAAGTGTTCTCTTATAAGAAAAGGCAATTGCAAACGCTATATATCTGAGATGACTAAACAAGATCACATAATGTATGTCTCTCTTCTTCCCCACTTCAGGCATGCCTATCTACATGACTTGCTACTCTCACAGCTCCTTTGTATCACAAATGAGCCTGGCTGCACCAATGCCTTACTGAACTACCATCTTCTAGCAAGAGTAAACACAGATATTTTAGGACAGAGAGTCTTGCAAAGGGGGACACCAGCATCCTATAGACTCAGACATAAAAGCAGCTTCTGTGATCGGGGATATACGGTATTACTTTGTCAGGTAGCTACTTATAAACACATATTCCACTTATCAGAAAATTGCCATGATGGCAACTCCACCTGGACGCTGCTGCATTTAGAGTTGGACCAAGCTGTCCAATATAGTTCTTTAAATAAAAATCTGTTTTTCTGCAAATGGGGAAAAATAACCAGAGCTGTGCTGTAAAAATGCAGATTCAAAATTTTGGGGCATTTTTGACCAGCTGTACTTGAAATACCATAAATGTGAAACATATTGCAAAAGCAAATAAAATGCAGACTTACATCCCAGCTGAGGACAGCTCTAGTCTCCGCTCTGCAGAGATTTTTTTGTCCTCCCTGAGGACAGGGGTGGGAAAACCTGGAGTAGGATAAAGAAAGCCGTCTTTTCCAGGAGCATGCAATCGGATGCAGCATGGCTCCGCACCTCTGCTCCCCTCTCATGGACCAACCCCTACCTAACACGAGACCCGGCTTGACTCAGTCTGGAAGAACCATGGTGGTGAAGCTCCCCATGCCTGGTGAGACAAGGTTGCTGTACCCTGATTCCCATGCTTCTCCATCAGTACCAGGCACTGGAGTCTGGCTTGCCCTTAATGCCAGTTTGGCAGGAGCAGTGGAGTTCACTGAAAAGGTTATTTGTAGCAAGAATATTTCCATGCATCGAGCCAGAATCCAACAATGCTCTTTCAAAATAATGCTGTCTAGTAAAATCAACCAGCTGAAAGGCATTTTGCACAGTATCAAAAATGTAAATAGAATGGACAGTTGGCCGGTTACTATGCATTCGTATGAATATGTAGTCACCGGGCAAATCCAAAACACACGTGTAGTTTAGAAAATAAAACAGATGCATGTAAAAATGAATTGCATTAAAATAATTGTTCTGTACAAGTATGGTGCTATTGTTTTACTGTGTAACAGGAACTGAGCAGGAAAGAGAAGGTGCCTGTATTCTCATAATGGTGTTTTAAAACTCTGTGCTTACTCTCATACATTTCTTATTCATAGGAAGAGTCCCCACTGAAGCTAGCAATACTAAGTCCTCCAGGATCAAGCCCTTAATTTGTGCATTAACAGGGTACTTTAGCCTCCAGTATATTTAATCTTCCGTACCTAAAAATTTCCCAATAGTATCGCAAATACTTTATGAAAAATAAATATTTAGACAAGATAATGTATATTAATGTAGAGCCTATTTAACATTGATTCTTTCTTTCCATTACAACTCATCTAATGCCATGGGCTGATTAGATCAGCCCGCATACACGTCAACAAAGCTTGCAATCATCTAATTTATCCTTGGGGTACTAACTTCTAAAATTGTAACATTTGGGAGTTATTAAATTTAAATAAAATGCTCTCGATTTTCCAGTCAACATTCAACCCTTCATTTCAAAAGATAAAAGTAGTCTGAATCCTAAAAAAAAAATCAGAAGAGCGCCAGCAGTACGATCAGAGGACGTTTTCTTCACTTGCACCAAGGACTTCAGAAGCAGCAGCCAAATCAGGCAGGGAAGCTGGGAAGGACGGCGGCTGTGCCTTTTCTCGGCTGAGCCTTTTCAGGGGATCGTGGTACGCTGCCATAAGCCGCATCCACAGTGCGGACGCAGGCCCAGACACATGATTGCGATCAGGTAGTTGGAATAACTTTTTCTATCAGCAGCATGTGAAAGATTGGCCGAAGCAACGTTTACACCCCGAATTGCTGCGAGCGTTTGATCCCCTCTCCTTGCGAGAGGGCAGACCTGCGCCCAGCAGATCCCCGAGGACTACCGCGCGCCGGCTGAGCCTCGGCGGCGAGAGCTGCCACGTCACTCGAGGGATGCTCAGCGCCTTGCCAGGAGGCCGTGGGGCCTCCTTGACTGGCGGCTGCTGGCAGCTTCGGCAAATGGACGGTCCTGGGGATGGCTGCAGGTTGGAGGTGGCTGACCCGCACCCTCTCCTCGCTGCGGCTTGTTCCGGGTTGGGTGTGAAGCTGTAAATTGGCGTCACTCCCCAAAAGGGACGATGCCCTGTGGTTGTGAAGAAGAGGAAGTGAAGGGTCGGGTAATGTGGAAAACCCTTGGCCAGGGCCCTGAGGCACAAAGTCTTGGAGTCAGAAGCCCGGATAAAAAATCCAAAGAAGCCTTGGAGCCCAGAAAAGGATTAAATGGATTTACTGGGTCCAGAGAAAAGCCAAGCAGAAACAAGGAAAAACAATACACTGTCTTGGACTCTTCAGCTCACTGCTATTCAAGAGAGAAGAAATACGAGTTACAATGAACTGGGAAAGGATTTTTTCTGAGTGTGCGAAAGAAAAAAAATATATTATTCGTGCTTATTTTATGTTGTCCCATAAACCAGTCTGGGAAAGGGATAGCCATGTGGATTTCTGTATTTTCACAGGGAGTGGAGAAAGGGAAACTGGGACAGTGGGCACACTGTTTCAGCCACCCATTGCAGGCTGCTGCTGGAGAAATAGTTCTTTCAGATTACTTTGTCGGTGGCCATTTTCTGACATGCAGCATTTGGGTAAAGGCTGTCTCTACTGTGGCCATGTTATTCAGGAACCACAGAACTGCCCAAATCCTGATTATGGCTGCAGTGTTGCATGTGCTAACGGACGCAATATAAATAGCTTTTTTGTTTCTCTTATAATCTTTGTGTTTCTTGAGTATCAATAAAACGCCCATGATCCACACTTCTTAAAAGATCGCCTTTGAAAAGAGTGCTTGTATGCAGGCATTCTCTTTATTTATATTTGTATTTAGCTTCTACTTTTTTCAATACTCTAAGTCTGCTTATCTGTAGGAGACACTTTAATAATCTGATGTGAATAATATTGATATCTAAGGGTGAACGGAAATTCATGATGCCTATTCTGCTATTCAAAAGTAGGTGCTGAGACTGCGCATTTCTGCTGGTATAATCATTTATTTGTTGGAAGAACACTATAATATAGGCCTCCATTTCTGTTTAAATATCAGTTGAAGATAGGAAAAGATTAATAAAGACAGACTTGCCACTAATTTATCAGAAAGTGTCATAAACAGAGCTTTGAACAATAGCAGAAGTTGCTCTGTGGCTCTCAGTACCAGATCTCCCAGTAAAATTTCCATTCACTCCTCTGGAGTCCTTTCTTTATTTGTTTGGTTTTTCCCTCCAGAATATACATGGCCTTACCATTTCTGCTCCGCTTCTACATCAGCCCAAACATTTTACCAGTGTAAAATGCCGTTTGTGTGTCTTCAGATATCTCTTTCTTGCCCTCTTTGGGCTGCTCCTCTCTTAAAGCACGGGCAGAGACCTGTTTTGGAAGAAATGCATATCCACACATCTTTGTATATTCAAGCCCACATTTGTTTGCAGCAATTTGCTGACATGCTGCATGGTCACATGTTTATTTCTTCATCTTCAACTTTATTGAATGCATTTCTATAAGAATGAATATCTGGACCATGAACTCTCCTTTATCAAAGTATATTTTCGTAGGCTGTGATATCTCTGAGCACACAGATAGCTGATTAGGTAACCTGTTTGCATTCGGGCTATTTGTGTAGCTGTTGAGCAGCAAGAGTCACTGAAGCACCGTAACAGAGTGCCAGATTTGCTGAAGTCTGAGCACCATTTATGGCTTCAGATAGCGATGCTTTGCTTCCTGCTTGTGTACAGAGCAGATAAATAAGTTATTGTAGTGTTCTCCATCACCAGTCAAACAGAAATTATTTTGCCATTACACGTCTTTAGCAATAGGGTATTTGCAGCAGGAATGCCTTACTAACCTAAATGAGAACAACCAATGTGAATAACTCTTGAATCTGATCCTCCTTTGCTTTTCCGCTAGTCTGTGTACTTAGACCTATGAAAAATGGATATAAAATTGTTCATACCCACTCTGCACATAATATACAAAGTCACATGTATGTAGCAGGGGAAATGTGTAACTCTGGAAGCATGTCCGTCTTCACCTGTGTGACTGACACATAATAAATGCTGCCTTTGAAGAGCTTCAATAATTTATTTTTGTTTCTTAAAAACTTTCCTTAAATCCTAAAACAGCTTAAAATTTCAAAAGAGCTTTTGCTTTCTTCACTGAGGAAAATATTTCCCTTCACTTTCTTTTTTTTTTTTTTCCACCAGGAATAATCAATAATGTAGGAAAAAACTTCAGCAAAGGTATTTTCTCTCATTCCATGCTCCTCATGGACTTTCCCCATTCCTACTTACTCCTCCTCAAAGGAATAATTAGCTGCTAAAAAATGTGTTTCATTTTGGCTGGGAGAAGACAGAGCATGTTTTTAATTAAGGAAGTGCTATCAAAATAAACTTTTCTAGGAAAATGTGCATGGGGTAATATATAACATAATTAGAAAAATACTTTTCTTTTTTTTTTTTTTTTTTTTTTTTTTTCAAAAAATGGTTGACTGAAAAGTTGTCAGCCAACTCCAATATCAGCTCTATCTTCCCTTGCAAGCGGTCGCTTTCTGTTTTCATTCTCCTTTCAGGTATACTCATTCCTTTGGCTCTTTCTTTTCCTCAAAAAGCAGTTTCCTAGTTTTTGTTGCTTCACCTTCTATCTTAATTGTCTCTAAATTTGCATCCAGAAAAAGTATGGATATTTTTATTTTGATCAATATGTGTTTGCCAGCATGGAGTCTTGCCTCTAACACTTTGCTGGTCACATCATTTTTATGCCTCGTCCTTCTCTCTGATTCTCTACTCTCTGATTCTACTGCATCTGCTACTGCTGTATCCACATGTACTGAAATTTCAAGGTTTCAGTGAAATGTGAGCCCTGCCTCACGTGTTTACCCCCAGCAGGTTTTCAGCCCGGAATCTCTATGCTAATCTGCACTGCTTTAAAACTGGTAGCATGCTGATGGCTTTCTTAATGGCTTCAGCTTCATGTTGATTTATTTTCTGAAGTCTGAACCCCTCATCAATAACTAGAGGTTGAA
This sequence comes from Haliaeetus albicilla, assembly GCF_947461875.1. Lineage (NCBI taxonomy): Eukaryota > Metazoa > Chordata > Aves > Accipitriformes > Accipitridae > Haliaeetus > Haliaeetus albicilla. The sequence continues at coordinate 17,747,576 of NC_091483.1, read as the reverse complement.
GTTTATAGAAATGTTATAATTTGTGCAAATCTTGTATTAGCAGGGCCCTGGGGAACCTGTGTGTTTCCTCCTGTAAAATGAAATTGAACTGTAACTCTTTTCTCTTGTGCTGTCTCATTAACTTCAAAATATTGCTTCAGCCTCTGTATCTGTGTTGGCCAGGTCTCTCTATAAAATGCTATCAAAAGGCATCCATTTTTCCAATATTTTCTGACATACTGTCAGCATAAGTGAGCAAGTTACGTTACTCAAACCACATGGTAAATGCTGCTCAGGTGGAAATGGCACACAAAGCGGCAGGTTGTGTCACACCAAAACAAAATGTGAATGGTAGGGCTCCCTCCCTCAAAGGAAAAATGGCACAAGTTCCTATTGTTGCAGGCAGTATACCTGGCAGACTTTTGTTTCTAAAGTAGCCATATACTGATTCTGTCACTACTGTCAGGGTTGGTTTGTTTGCTAATAACAGCAATATCAGTGAATGCTAACACCACTTCAGAGAAAGCAGTACAAATCCAAATATTCGCTTTAAGCTATTTGGACCTGGGATAACTTGAAATTAATGAGCTGCTCACCATTAATACATTTTGAAGACTGTCTATAAATGCCTTTTGCTTTTTTACTCCCTATACAGAGCTGCGTTTCAGCTATCATGTTCCATTGTCCCCTGTTGTACCACACAAGTATACTGTTATTTTATCTTTTTTTTCTTCAATTGAAAGCTGAATAAGCACTCTGAGAAACATGTTTATAGTAAGTTCTAGCACATTCACAAGTCAGTTTTAAATATGCTGTGGTGCACAGGACTAAACAAAGGCTTCAGGCTAAAGTCATGGAGGAGAATCGTGCTGTAACACAATGCTGATGTTAGGTACATTGCCATCTACCACAATCCCAAACGTCTAAGTAAGTCGCCATAACTGTGGTGCCTACAAATATGATTTACAGAAGCCAGATCAGAATGGGTGTCGTTGCTCTTTTAGCCACCAGGAAATGCCGAAGAGAGAGGTCATATTGAAATACCCCTTCTCTCTTGGGGTATTTTTCAGAGTACTTCTGCAGGCAGGGGCTAAGCTCTGGGCAAGCAGGTGTAAGGCAACGCTGCAGCAGAAGTTGCAGCAAGTGCTTGAAGACAGCACTGAGCTGGAGTCAAGGGGTGCACCACGCTGTGGCGGATGCGAGCTGCAGCCCTGTGCCTTTCCAGGGTGGTTACGCAGCTGCTGACTGGAGAAAACAGAAGTTTTCCAGGAACACAGGATTGAGGAAGGCTCACTGCTCAGGAGGCATCCATGGCTAAGACTTCATCTGAACCAAGGAAACCAAAACTGGAGCAAGGACTGATGCCATGGCCAGGTCAGAGCAACAGCAGACAACAGCAGGACTGACCATAAGGGATGCCACCTCTCACGTATGCTCTGCCCCTCAACCTGGAGATGTTGATGTCTCAGCACAGCGCACCACTGCAGGCAACGGGGCTTTGCATGAGTGCTAAGATGGAGATTTGTGCACCTGATTGGCAGGTCAGGGTCAAATGCAGGTAAATGTATGTGAACATATGAGATAAAGTAATGTTTATGTGAATTTTGGTGTCGGTTTGAGCATAAACTGTGAAAGAAGCCATAAAATAAATGACATGGCACAGTTAAAGAAGTGTTAATATAGCAACTAAGTAGGGTAATAGGAAGCTTATAGAATTGGCATATGTTCACATTTTGTTTTTATTTTATAGCTGAGCAGAAGCAAGATGTATTATTTCCTCTAAAGTGTAGTTAAAAGTGACTGTAAAAATGGCATTAGACTGCCTAATGTTTATATTTCATTTACTTCCAGGTATAATATTCTTTTCAGTTTATAAATAAAAAGACTCTCTTCTGAACCATCAGCTCAGCAAGCACAAGCTGGCCTCTGAGAATTGGATGTCCCCATGTCTGATCTGGCCAGTAATAAAAGTTATGTTGTGCATCTCTAAGCCCTACTATGCTACAATTTGCATGTCAGTTTTGGGTAAAGGTGTACATTTAATGAGTGACTTGTATATGCAAATTTTGTTTTGTGCAAACAAAGGAGACCGCCAACTATACAAATAAACACGTGTATGCAAATCCTCCTCATGCAGCAATCCAGCACCTTTGGATTTGTCAGCATTTTGCAGAACGTAACAAAAAAAGACAACCCTGCCTGTTGTTCGCAGCAAATATCTCAGGAAGGCAACGTGATGACTTCCCTCATTCATTACCAGCGCAAGGCTCAGCCTGCCCCTAGCGTATAAGGCCCCATCCAGAGAAAATGTACAGGGAGGAGTTTCCAGGAACTAGTTGATTCTCTTTGTTGCCTGATATTCTGCCAGATGACGCACGCGGAGAGAGATTCACGAAAACCTGACACGTAAGTGAGGCTAACCTCCCCCACACCCCCCTCGGTCACTCGAGAGGTAGGTAGCCTCCTTCCTGGCCCAAGTGGGCATCAACATCTTCTCATGAGGGAGCCTGGAGAAATCAGGGATGGGTCCTGGGGGCTCTGGCAGCAACCCTGCCCCTGGTTCCCATGGGGCAGGCGAGTCATCTGGCCTGGAGCCCGGGAACCCAGGGGCTTCCTCGCCCGGCACAGCCGGAGACATCCCTCATGGCTCCCTCCCACGTCCATGATCCCCATCCGTGAACGAAGAGGGGGCCCCAGGTAACAGAACCTGGTCAGTTTGCAGCGTCCACGGGACAGACGGAAGCTTTAACATTTGAGCTGGGTTAGCCTTTGAAAACATATCCATTGCACTTGAAGAAAATATGTTCTCAAAGTTGCTTGAAAGAGTCAAGAGTCATTAAAATATGTAAATGGTAAAATTGTACATGGATAATAGTCTGATTACCATTTCAGCGACAGATGTTCTAACACAGAACCAGATTTTCAAAGGAGATCCGGGTTAAATTTTTGAGTATTCAGCCCCACATCTGGAGTTGAATTTTCAGATGAGCTCACCTCTCACTGAGGCACTAAGTGGGCAATTCTTTGTAAAGCCCTCGACATGTAGTTCCCATTGTGGTTTTAGTCAGATCCTTTTCTTTTGGTTGCAGAAGAAAAGTTGCAAGCAGATGAACTCGTTTGAAAGGCTGGCCATGGCTGTCAGTGCTGAACACTCATGGAAATCCCGCTTCTCATGTGTACCTGAGCCCCACAGGCACAGGATGGCTCACACACCTTCTCCTGAGGGGTTTGTCGGGACCTTGGTACAGCAGAGTGGATTCCCTTGCCTTACTAAGGGCATTCACCACTGGTCTGCCGTAACCCATGCTATGCATCAGTCTCTCTAGGATATCAGGGAAAGTCAAAGAAATGGGTAAAATGGTAAAAGCCACACTGAAATCAAAGGCGGGCTTCCAAACATTGGTGTAATGCACATTAGGTGCCAGGATCTCATCTTGGTCACAGCAGTTCAGTACTGGAACTACTATCAAAGTCACGGGAAACTAAGTGTGACTGGGAACTGGCTTTCTGTATGCATGTACATACTGTCCAAAACATGACAGAACCTCCCAGGCAACCTCCATCTGTCTCCTTACAAAGTTTCAAGTTAAAAAAGGAGCTTGTAATGACAGCTAACTTCAGGAAGAGCATCACCGTTTGACTTGTGCACCATGCAGCATTTGCACTTGAGGCACTTCCATTCTGCTGAAGTTACTACAGAGGGAAAATGGCATTGCTTAGCTGAGCTACTGTTGAGCACTTTTGCAAAGAGGACTGTATCACTAAATCGCACAGCATGAAGCTACGACAGCTTAAACACATCTAAGAATAAACATCGTCACCATGCTGCTGCATCAGGGAGATGCTGCAAGGAAGGGCGCGGAGAAGTCAGGGAGAAGCTGCTGGCAGCCACAGCTCCCCAGGAGGGCCCGGCACAGCCACCTGCACCATCAGCTCACATGGTGGAATTGCCACCTATAGAAAAAAGATTTTATATGCGTTTCTGCTATTAAAAATAGGCATCTTTATCAATGTATATAAATTGCTTTAAGAGGGGGAAACATGTTCAAGTATGATGACTCATTTTCACATTCATATCTAAGAGTATACAACTAATACTGAAAGTACAGAAGCCATTCTTGCACATTTGGTTTATTATGTGTTCGGATTCTAGAGTGTACAAAACAGTTTCATAATCACTTACTGTCTGATTTGGGTTTCCTTATTACTGGGAGGCAAAACTTGACTGCTCCGCTTGCTCAGTGCCTTGTCTTGCACCAGTGACCTTCACAGTTCACTCATAATAATGCTAAATTGGTATTCTGGGGGCAAGCAATCCTCCTGCCCTTCAGCCGCTGAGGCTTTTTTTTTTTTAATTGTAATTTAAGCATCTCCCAGCAACTCATTTCCTCAAACCTGTGACTTTTTTTTAACTAACATTTATTTCAAAGTAATACGTCAATAGGAAAAAAAAGTATTTGGCAGGCACCCCCTCAAAGCTCTCTGTATTTTATCACCACCAGTCACTACTAGCTGCCTCATTTTAGGAGAGGCATGTGTGTTTTCTACAAGAAAACCAACAAGCTTTATTACTGCAAGATTATGACCATCCTGGCTCACCATTTGTGGAAGGTTTGTTAGTCTCAAATTTCATGATTTTTTAGCACCTAGGATTGTCTATCAAGAATTTTCATGTTTGAAGGATTTCATTTTGAAAGTCTGCACTCATAACCCTTTATTATGCTGTGATAGCAGAAGAAAATGTATTTTATAAATGTTGCCTAGAACTAGTGGCAAGATACTTGGCAGTGTGGAGGGATGGCTAGTACCTGATGGCTAATATCTGCATAATGTTGATAGATACAGTAAAAGGTGACATTATTACAGGTCTTTATGACAAGCTGCTGGAGGAAGCAGTCTGAAATTTGGCTATCCTAGCTTAAGTTGATTCTTACAGTTGGAGGTAATGACAAGGAAGTAGGAGCTAATTAAGATGTGGGATGGGGGTAAGATTAGAAAATTATTCCAAAATCTTATAAAGGTAGATAATTAGTGACATAGTGTCTAATTGCCAGAATTATATACAAATATCAATGAGAATCTTTTCCTCCCTTCCTAAACAAATACAAACATTTCTTGTTTTGGTAATAATTACTAGCTGTCTTTTGTCACTCTTACTTTTGCATGTGAACAACTATTTCTATTAAAAGCTAATCAAGGCAAGAATATGTATTTATCAGTTCTAAGTATGGTGAGGTTAATAATCACTGTCACCTGCTATGAGGCGAGTTTCACGCTCTGCATCTAGCTACCGAGAAAGGTCCATCCCTGGTGTTCACAGACCTCCCACTTTGGTTGAAAGTTTTGCTATGTTAGTCCATTTCCCAGTGCCGTGAAAGGCTGTGATGGAAGCAGGTGAATAAAAAAATAAATATTTCAAGTAGCTAGAGACACCCCTAAAAGAGACTGTGCATTTATTTCAGATTTTAGCCTTAGTAATCATTAATGTCTTGATGACTGTGGACTGATTTTTTATCTTAACTAGCAGCGCTTTTTTCCTGCAGACTTTCCTATCCAGACTCACAGAATTCATTCAACTTTATTCAGCCATCCATTAAGAAGCCCAGATAAATGTTGCTGTTACATTTTATAATTGTTTCTGAAGATTAAACATGCAAAATATTTATAATATATGTTGTTTCTTTAGTAGAAATCTCCATACCTCAGCTAAAAAGACTCTGAGCCTGACAAGTATTGGTCACTTGTGAATCTACTCAGCAAAGACTCAGCGTGGTTAGCAAGTCCCTATAAAACGTGCTGTTTGTCACTGAGGCTGCTGTAAAATTGCACGATGCTTTTCCACTTTGTCCAAGCAGTTTGAGAAAAATTTGATCGTTCTGTGTCAGACAGTATCAGGCTCATTCAGAGAAAACTCATTCAGATCGACAGTCATCTGAGGAGGCACTGTTTGATCAGAAAGACACTTTCTTCAAAATACACATTTAGGTGGAGAGAATTTACCAGATGTCACAGCGTAATCAATCGTTTCCCTTTGAGGCCGTATGTGAGGCAACCAGTGGCTCTGGCAGAGCGCAGATGACGGCTGTGCTTCTGCAGCTGGGGCATCTCCGTCTGGAAGTGCTCAGCACTGACATGCAGGAGGTGGTCCCATAGGAAATCACGTCTTTTCCTACCCGTGAGAAGACCACAGTCACCACATGTATGATCCTCAGTTATCAGCATCTGCTTGCATTTTCCTCAGATGCTGATATTATACTTCATAGAGCTCTGGAAATGAGATTAATCTACTGGGAATGTCAGAAGGAGGGAAAAAGCTGGGGTCTCACTGCAACAGGTTTCAGTCATCTTTTGCAACATCGGAAATGTGAATTTCCATACATGCCACCCTTAGGACACGGGGGTACCACTGTATTAGAAACAAGCCCCAGGACAAAGGTAGCGTCCTTGGCTCTGAGAGGAGGGGAGACAGCCTGGCACCCATGTCGGCCATCACACCAAAGGGTCGCTGACACTGTCAGTGCCATTTTTATCATATTTCTTGTCTCTGAGGTCTACCACCAAGAGGCAAATAGCAGAGGGCAGTCCTGTGCTGGCAGAGCGGTCCTGAGATGGCGAGCACCGACGTGGGTGGGACCAGAGACGTCCTCATTCCTGGTCCTGGCTCTGCCCCCGAGGTGCTGCACTTCGTGTCTCTCTTCCTCTCCTGCTCAATGTTCATCAGCCATGAAATATGGGTAGGGCCTCTTTAGCTCTTCGTCAGGTTATGAGCGTTATTTTATGAGTGTCTTACTGTGCTTTGAAAACTACAGCATCCTCTGAATTACTGGTTTAATGCTGTGCTAGAGATTAACGACACTGATAAACTGGGTTGCCTTGTCATTAAGTCATACTTTTGACCAGCACACAGCTCAGCACACAGCTCAGCACACAACTTAGAGAGCTGTGAGCTCTCCTCTCGTTCATGCCATCACCAGAGCAAGAGGCTTACCCGTATTTGCTGAATCATCTGCTGGAGATGCATAATCAATGTATTTGCTCTAGATACTATTTTCAGTGAAAATAACTGCTCATGAGGCCACACCTCACACTTCTAGCGAGATAAGCGGTTAACCATTGTCTTAACTAAAGATTGACAGGAAGCTGATAAAGCCACTAAGCTAACCAGCAGTAACTTCATTAACTCCCTACGTGCCAATCAACAGGGGAGTTTTACAAGCTTACCAGAAACTAAGGCCACCTGAAATGCAGTGCAAGCCTCTCCAGCTGTTCCTGAGTGTTTACTGGGTAAACACCCCGCTGTTAGTGTGCACAATATGCCACCTTTAAAGCCTTACACTTGCCTGTTTCAACTAGCGTTGTAAGCACCTGCAACCAAACCTTCACCATGACTGTATGTCTCCCTTCAGGCTCTCCAGACACCTGGCCTTCAGAAAAAGCCCCGTCTTCTGGGCCATGTGAATGCACTTTCTTATCTCGCTTCCTGCCTCCTCTTTTCTCCTTTAAAGCAAGAAAAACACAGATCAGTCACAACACGGATGGAGTGCCACGGCAGACAAGACACGGTTATCCCTACCCAGTGGAGTTGTGCAAGTCCTCGAGACTTCTCTCCTTGTGCCGAAAATGAAAACGTGGCACTTCTGCTTTTTCTCCCCTCCAGGTGCTCTGCCCAGCAGCCTGCTCGCTGTAACACTGGTGGGATGAAAACACCGTTGCTTGAAGAGCCTGCAAGACCCTCGTCAACACTCATTTGCTTTCAAGACCCAAATCCGGCTCTGCTTCTGAGTATCCTACACCCGTCTCTCAGCCTACCTCTGGTGTCCACTTTCCCTCAGCAGCTCTCCGCAGAGGTGCTTTTGTTACCAGCACCTCTTGGTGGCAGCCTGCCCAGGCAGCCCCCCGCTGCCTGCACTGCCCTGCCCTGCCCACGCGTCGCTGGGTGCCCACGAACCGGCTCCCCTGCCCCGCCCTGCCCCGCCCTGCCCTGCCCCACCAGCCCACCCACGCCCCTCCTCACACACCACCTCGCCAGCTGCCCAACAGCAGTTCAGCTAAACCTTTGGGATGGGGTGGTTTAGAGTTTTGTGGTCTTACAGTTGACCCAGACATAAATGTCAGGCTGTCTTCTCGGAAAACCATGGGCTGAGTGGACATAACAGCATCTCTGCCACAAGAGTCATCTTTTCAGGTCAGGACCAAGGCACTTTGCCAGGATAACACAAAAAAAAAAAAAAAAAGAAAGATGTGCTACAGGGGAAAGCTTTGAAAGTCCAGTTGAATCCCAAGATTCAAGTGTCCCTCCTGAAAAACCTTCAGTCTTTGCTGTGTAATCTGCTGAAGTTTGGAGGATGATGAATAGTAAGTTGCAGTTTCTCAGACTGCTCATCCAGAGTTCCACACAGGACCCTAAACCTACAGTGTACAACTGCTGCTGCTTAAAGTATGGCCCTATTTTCCCTCTCAGACTTAAAAGCCTGAGAAACCACTTCATATACATTATAAGAGTCTTGGATCTGTAGTAAGTCCTCAAATGCAAAGAGAAAATATTTGATAGCTCCATCCTGTTGAGTAATCAACATCTTGCCCTTGAACTACATCATAACATTTGCAGCATGCCTCTGCAAAATATACTCTGCAAAGGGATCCCTGACTCCTTGTACTTGCTATTCGTACATTGCTTTCATCTTTCCTGCGGATGAAATCTGACTGAATCTTTCACACCCCAGGAGATAGGGCAGGGTTTTTTTGAAGCAAATTGCAAAGTAAGGAGTTCCTTACCAGAGCAATTATGGTTTATTGTTTCAGTTGGTAAATGTTTTAAAAAGCAGCCGTCTCCTAAGAACACATCATAAAATGTGACATGCACGCAAACTGTAAATAAATAGAAATAATTACTTGTGCTAGAAGATCCAGTCTGGGACTGGTTTCAGTTCCTGGTATAGTTGCAAACTTTCTGTCCACCTATGAGCAAACCAATTAATCTTCCTTGTATCTCATTTCCCTTTCAGTGCAATGAGCAGAGTACTTCCCCTGTCCAGAGGATAAGTTCTATAGCTCAACAGAGCCCCAGCATACTTACCCACTGCCCCAAGGAGGACTTTAGCAGGACCAAAGTAAATAGCTTGCAGTGATTTCACATATTCCCAGCCCCATGGGCTTAACATGATTTTTAAAAAGAGAAAGGATTTCCAGCCAACCTGTGGTTTGACTGTCACCCATTTACACCAAAAAGCCCAGAAAAAGCTCAAGTTAAGGTGTGACTTGGTTAGCAGTGTTTCTTTTCGCAGGCAGATACCTCACTGTCTTTTAACACCATCGCTGTCCGCAGGAGCAAAGGACAACCTCAAAAGCCAGGATTTACATGAGGGCCACAGATCGCAGCTGCTCCCATAGTTCTTGAAACAAGAGCAATCAGAGTTGTGCTTTGGTGATTTTTTATTTTTGCTCTATCAGTTAATACTGGTAATCATGCCGCACTGACAGAAGCAGAGCTTGTTTGCCACCCGTTGTTATTATATCTAACCATCCTCCCATAATTAAAGTGCAGGGGCTCCTTCTCCCATTTCCCCACCCACTTCTAGGAAGGATCTGAAAATCTTTGTGCCTCTACAGGGAGACATAATAAAGCCTCGTGCTTGTGTTTTTCTGCAGACTTTTTCCTGCTGAGCTGGTGATCTTGTCATCTGTATAGAAGAAAAGACTCATTTTCAAGGAGAATGAAAAATGGATCTCTGCAATTATGAGGGACTCACCTCTCTGTGCTTCACTGGTACCTTCACTATCATGACAGTGGCTACCTAGCAACCATGCCTTTCAACTCAAGACAGCTTTATTTATATATATTTGCACTTCTACTGGCATGGGGGAAAGGTGGCCATAAAAATATTAATTTACTTGGACATGGTAAGCTAAAGCATCTTCTTTCAGAGAATTTAAAACAATATTTCAGCAGCAGCTTGAAGAAACACCAGTGGCTTGTTTGTTGGCATGGCAGGTGTACCTGTTTAAGCTCACTATTTAGACATGCTTCTTCCCAGGTTAGAGTGTGCAAAAAGTACTTACTGTAAAAAATAAAAAAAAAAACCAACAAAAACAAAATAATTAAAAAAACCCACCCCCACCAAACCCCTGAAAAACAAGACCTTACGGTTTTACAGGAGCAAGTCCTTTTCCTAATAACGCACAGTAGCAATTAACCTCCACCAGTGGGTGGTTTCTGGGCTTACCTTAACATAAGAATTACTTAAGCTTTAAATTTATGTACTTAATGCCAGTTACTTTTTGCCCAGAAGACAGGGTGGAGTTAAGTGCGCTTGAGATTTGTAGACAGAGGCAATCTAAGGCAATAAATAAGTTCTTTTTGCCTCCCTCCTGTCTGAAGGCAGAACTAGGTTAACCTTATAAAGCTATGTAATTGTTCTGGTTGTTTGTATTTTAGTTCACTGCCCTCCCTTTCAGCTCTTCCTCCTCCCTCCTCGTGATCTACAAAAAACAAAATTAAGTAGAAGCTGTAAATCACTGCATGGAGCTTACCTAACTCATCTCTTTTGCAGCTGACAAGGAGTAGAACCTTGTAAATACAGTTCCTGCCCATTTTCACATGGCAACAGTTTTGTCAACTCAAGGGATGAGATACCCCTTCCAAAAATGTTTAAATACAGCTCTGTATTCCTCCCTGTCACCCTTCTGCTCCAAGCTGAAGCTTTGTCACAGCACTCCTCTCCCTGGCTTTGTTCCAGCCTCGAGACCGGTGTATTAGGTTTTTATCCATTTCAGTGTTTCTTATTTAGTATTATCCCACTAACTTTGAGTTTTTGAGATGCTTATTGATTAACCTTCACAAAACTTCTGTGAAGTAGCAAACTGCTCCTAGTCCAATTTAACATGCAAGGAACAAAGCACTGTATTTAGTATTATAGAGTATTGGGTAAATTTCCTGATTCTGCCGGAAACGGGTACTGAATAAAGGACTTTGTACAAGCAGACAGTATTTGGCCAGCTGTTAGAAAGATTGAAACAGAAACAGCCAGTAGGCAAATCAAAGGAAGGAGGGGAAAATTGTTTCCATAAAAGCAAACATGGTCATGAACAGACGTTCAAATAAACTAGAGCTATTACCTAGAGTATTGCAGAGTAAAATGAACAGCCAGTATTTCTGAATATCAGGCTACTCGTCCTGGACGTTAGAGGTGTGAGTTCAATTCAGGCTCCTACAGGAGCCTAATGGTCCTGTAACAGCTTCATAGTTAACAAATAAATACAAAAAGAAGGGACTAAGTGAAATGTAGCCCCACATTAAGTGTTTGAACCCTTGGGATGCTTTGAGTAGGATCCAAAACAGGTATCACTCTGGGTAGTGACAGAAAAGAAACTGAGATGTGAGAGGACGGCCACTGTCTCCCAATGTCTCAGTCATCTCAGGTGAGGCTTTAAGGAGTCACTTCTATTCACCTGAAATCCACAAACCAGTGGACATGTGGACTCTGGTACCTACAGGTAACTTTTTTCTACATTTCACATTATTTGAAGGACTGTATACAATTTTAAAATTGTGGATTAGATCTCAGGTCTTCACCACTAATGCCTTAGTCATGTAATATCTATTCCTGTCTGCCTTTGTGCTATCCAACTGGATTACACAGGAAATAATTGTTTTACAAGAAGGCATGTGCCAGTGAGTCACCCAAAATCTCCTGTGGTCCTTCCTGCTTGAGACAGACTGAAGCATGGACTTCTGTTGAAAGGAGCTGAGCCCACAGGTCTCAGTAGCTGGGTGACCACTTAAAGAGGATAGAGAGAGCACCAGCAGCAATTTAAAGCACAGCAGCTACAGCTGATTTCTTTGTGAGGTGCCCATGCCTTCAACATTTGAGACACTCCCTGAGAAAGTGTCAAATTCCAGGTGAAAATTGAAAAAAAGATTTTTTTGGACAGAAGGACAATCCATTTAAATCCTGCTGTAGGCACAAAGTTCTTGGTCAAGACATATCTTTGACAACTGATCTTACTGAGCCAAATGTGTCACTGCTTCAAGCCTGCAAGAGCCCATGAATTTATATCACAAACTATGGCTCCGTTTCTTTAACAGGTTCTGCAAAGGAGACCAATGCCTTGCCTTTGCCACCCTTACTGCTTTCATTAGATCTGATATTAAACATGTTGGATGGAAAAAGGCAAAGAGCCTCCGAGGCAAAGAGCAGATTCAAGTTTAATGTGGGTTGTATTCAGGGTCTGTAGAATGGGGATAATACCACTTGCCTAACTCTCAGGCGAGTTAAGTTCGCAAAGCGTTCTGCAGATGTTAGAAGAATTATAATGATCACTAATTAGAAAATGATCATTCAACTTAATCTTTGATTCTAGGCAGATTTCATCCTCTACCCTTTCTATTACAACTGTTGAATTGCAATTTCATTTATCATTGTCTGCAGTTTTAAAGTAATGGGAAAAGTTCACAGTGAAGGCTTTGAGGTGTCTTCCTGTTATCAAGGGTTCCTATTAAATGCATTAAATTGATTTAAGCCTATTAGTTTATCAAAAGAGCATAATCCTATTCTTTAGCTTTCAAGGGAAAGCAGCAACTATCTCAGTTCATTACTGTTTCCTTGCTGCTACCCCAGAGCAAGCAAATGTTGCACCATCCAAAGTAATTGGTAATGACGTGTACATACTGGTCCTACTAAATAATAAGGTTAATTGGAAAAAGTGGTAAAAGTGTGGACTATAAAATAACTGAATTTTCTTCACAAAAGAACATGAATCTTCCAGCTTACAGAAAACCTACACATGGTTTACTTGGTGCTTATATAAAAAACAGGTTATGAAAGATCCCTAAATGACATAGACATGCAACCTATGAGTCACCAGACAAATGCATCAAATGCAGACAAAACCAGTTTTGACAAGATGTCAGCCATTTTCAGTCCACAAGTGTAATGCAAAGTGTACAAGCATCCCTATACGGGGACTGAAGAGGTTCAGCTGCCTGCAGATCCCTCTTGCCCTTATCATGGGCAGCTTTAGGGCCCTTCTTCTGAAGATCTTCTGGGTCATTTCACGGACAGCTCGCCTGCATCCCATCAGCCACAGGATGCTATTGCAAGGTGACAGTGATTGTACAGTGGGGGTGGAGAGGGTGAGTTTGTCCTGGCTACGCTGCCCCAGAGGCATATTTAGCTACAGGGGAGAAAGGAGCTGGTGTTTCCTCCTGATGTGCGGGGTCCTGATACACCTCACCCCGGGTGGATGGAGGAAACGCATCCCACGGTAGGAGACATGGACAGGACTGAAGGAATGGGAACGGATGGATGAAGCAAACTGGGTGCAGGGAGAGGCTGGTGACGTGAAGGGGAACGATGCAATTCACTTCACACGGGTTTGAATCCAAGCTGGGGAGCACGATGAAGCAGAGAGCTTTTTGAAGTATATTTCAATAAATTTGCCCAGATTCTTAAGAGATTTCTAATAAAATAGTCCTGTCAACTTCAGTGAATCTTTGATTTATACTGACTGGGGATTTATCCTTCTGCTGGAGTATTTCTGAAGTACCTATAATTTTGTTATATTAGCGAGTCAGAGTTATTCTGATATATGTATTATCGGTTATTATGGACTGTCATCAACCCTTCAGTCAGCTGGCCATGATTCATGAAAGAAAATCACTCCTAATTAAACATTCATCTAATTATTCTTGCCAGAAACAAATGAAATATGCAACCAATATGTTCCATAACAGCTTCAGAAGAGTACCACTAGGATTTGTGAAGCCAGATGATTGAATGCACAGGGAAGCTTTTCAGCACGTTACACGAGAAAAGGATCCATCCGTACCTTTTAACTGTCTTCCGAACATTTCAAGTAGTACTTAATGTCAGACTAGATTTTGGAGCAAGGCACATTAATGACTACAGTAATTGCTCTTTGGGAGAACAGATTTGAGTGACAACACTTTCTCTAACCTCCAGGGCCTTACTTTCCTATGAACAGCTTAACGTTTAAACAAACTGATTTCTCAATATTTTACCAAAAAAAAAAAAAAAAAAAAAAATCCCTGCAGAGGCTCACGTAACTATTTTCCTGTATGTAATTAAAAAGAAAAGATCTAGCATAACATTTTTCTTTGGTGTGTCACTGTATTGCTAGTCTGTTTCATGCATGCATATGCATCTAAGTAGTAGGATGTTGACCCCTACAGAATGACTTCAAAATGCCTAGAGCTTATCGTTCCCCCGTGTCTGAGAGTATAAATCTAATTACCGAGTGCCTGGAATAGTTTTGTGAGTCCTGCAAATTTCTTTCTTGCCCTAACTTATCTCAGCTCACAAAGTCTTGAATATGCAGTAGCTAAAGATTTTCTTCCCAATGCATGGACATATGTGATGCAAATTGCTTATATACATTTGATTGAAATCAGTTGAACTTTCCTATTATTAAAAATGAGTTTAACTGAAGGGAGAAACAGAAATGAGGTTTAGCAAGATTTGCCTCATCAAAAGGGCAAATGTATAAGGTGAGTGCACGTTTCCACTTCAAATTCACCCCAAAAGTCTAGCCTTTAATAATTTTTTTTCCTGCATAATCCAATAACCATTAACAGATGGGTTGCCAAAAGATACATTGTGCCTTCATAAAAACTACAGTAATGCCATGAAATTCTCAATACTTGTTCACAATTGTAATAAAATAATTTCTGTTAAGAAACCTTCTCCTTCTCAGGAAAATGTAACATGAATTATAGGAAAATAAGTAGCAATTTGTGGGGTTTGTGCTGTTTGAATATGTGGCAAAAGCCTGGAGATTCAGCAGGTTGCTTCTGATACTGTCACATCCACAGGTTATCAGGTTCTGGCATGCTACTTCTCTGTAATTATTTATTAAAAGACCTAAAATGAATGTTTCAAAAGGATTTTGCAGAGCGGTTGGAGTTTGGGTTTGTTTCTCAATCCTGCCACAGCTTTTATGTGCAGGAAATATAGAACCACACTGGTTGAAGCAGGTAGGTGCTGATTTCCCTTTGAAATCAAGACTTACAGAAGTTTCTTATGAAATCTGTGGGAAGTTGACACCTAAGAA
The DNA here is from genome assembly GCF_947461875.1 of Haliaeetus albicilla. Lineage (NCBI taxonomy): Eukaryota > Metazoa > Chordata > Aves > Accipitriformes > Accipitridae > Haliaeetus > Haliaeetus albicilla. The sequence continues at coordinate 17,732,528 of NC_091483.1, read as the reverse complement.
ACTTCAAAAATCTAGCCCCTATGCTTTTTAGAATAACCTCCAATTGGAAGCAAGCAGTGCAATGCCTGACATGTCTTGGGAGTTCAATGTAAATTGATTGTATCTTAGAAATTTCTTGAGATCAGCTTGGCTTTTCATAGAGATCTTAGTGTTCCAAGGACTTCTTTCAGTAAACATAGAAGATTCTAGTTTTTCACTGGACTTTATATTTTGAACTCATAGAACTGATTGTTTAATCATATTTTTACTCCAAACAGAGTTTGTTCTGTATTTGCCAGAAACAGGTAATTCAGCAAGGCAAGTGATTGTCTTTGAGAATAATTGAAGTCAAGATGTTGAATAGATATGGATGTTGCTGTTGTTTTATACATGGTAAATATCTGTTGTCTGTAGTTCATGACAATTGTGTTAAGATCTGGGGCTCAAACACTGCCCTCTCCAAGAGCCATGTGTGCATCACCTGAAGCTGGCAGTCGCAGTACAGCCAGCACTTTATTAATATACTTTTATGCTATAGGAATACTTTGCGACTCTTGAATGCCACTATCAAAGCTTTATTTTTCAGTTATCCTAACCAGAGATTACCGCTGACCTTAATCCACAGATCTTGTCTGCCTTACCACATTGACCAGATTAGTCATCAAATAGTGAGATCCATAGTCATCTTTCTCTTTTGGTTTCCTTATTATCATTTTATTAGCTGCAAATTCTTGCAAAACCACACAGACTTCCTTTCCAAATCTGACTAACACTGCTCCCATAAGATGGAGGAGTTTTTTAGCAAGCTGTGACCACAGGAGAAAATGGCAATTAAGAAATTGCCACTACGGCTGCATCCTTCTGCGATTGCCAGCAGGCACCGGCAAAGCACTATGGCATCTCACGCAGCACCCAGAAGTGTGAAAAACAGAGGGAGCATCAAGGCAGCAAACCAGCAGCAGGTGGATGTAGCGGGAGGCTGGAGGTGCACGGTCCCTGGGAAGGCTGCCCTGCACGATTGCTTGCACGGCCAAAGCATCTGATTTGCTTCTCCTGCTGCTTCCTCCAGCTACCAGCAGCGCAGAGCGCGTTTTCCCACGGGAGATTTCTGCTTTCACTTGTGCTGCAACATGTTAGTGTTGAACTTGTGACTCACCCCTCACGCAGCGAGCGCAGCACTCTCTCCTCCCCTTGAACCGCTGGCAGTGATGCCTGCCACCCGCATCAGCCCACCTCTCAACACCCTCTAGGTCAGGGTTAGGCTTCAGACCCCAGGGGAACAGGACTACATCCGTGGGTGCTAAGTCTCGTGAGACGGACAAATCTAGAGCCATGCCCTGTGCTTAGTGTTTCCAGCTAGCTAGCTCTAGACAGGTCTCTGCTTAGCTGTGAGGGGTTTTTTAACAAGCCCTTTCGACGTGCCTGTGTGCTCTTCAAAGGGCCCAAGTGCTTAACTTCAGATTTTTGCTTCTATTCTGGGGACTGGTTGGCTAAATATTCACTTTGCAGCGTCTAAACATATGGGCATCTACATTCTTGATCACACGTAGCTGAGAGTCCACTGAGCTATAAGGAGACTTATTTGTGCTAACTGTTCATTTTACATTGTTTTTAATACTGCAAAATAAGGATTTAAATTTGTTTGCATACAGAAAGCAAATTATTTTTATGTTGTGCTGCCAGAGTAAAATTTTGCTGCATGCAGATTTCCTCTTCTTTTCTAAGAAGTTATCTAAAAATAAATGCTGTACACCTGCCTCGTCTCTGTATACCATCCAGTAACTCTAAAACCAAACATATATGTAGCACTGTGCTAAAAGCCTCAGTGAAGCCTAGAGAGGGAACTTCACATGCACTGCCTTTGCCAAAGGCCTTATTTGCCTCACACATGAAAGAGCTTAGACTGTCCTAGCCCAAACTTCCCCCCCAAAAAATCTCTGATATAACATGCTTTAACTTTTGGTCAGACCTGAAGTGGTCAGGCAGCTGGACTACATGATCACTGTAGGTCCCTTCCAACTGGAACATTCTCTTCTCTTCTCTTCTCTTCTCTTCTCTTCTCTTCTCTTCTCTTCTCTTCTCTACCAAAAATCCATTTCCTTGCTCTTTCCTTTATGGAGGTTTGCCCAATTTTTCCATTCAGTTTACTTCAGTCTGCGTTCCCGCAGCCATGCACTGGCAGACGTAGCAGTGCAAGGTCAATCATGACATGAACCAAGGCCAGAAGCACATTCCAGCTCTGGGAAGGTCCCGCACCTCACACCGCAGCTCCTGCTGGCAACAGAGACTCACGAGCCAAAACACTGCTGGCACGCTGGCTTGTACGACAGACTCATTCTCCGAGAGCGTATGAATTGGCAAATTGCAGTTTCTGATTCAGACTGGGCCTCAACAAGTCTTGCGCTGTCTGATACATCTCCATTTCAGGGATTTACGTCATCTGGATTTCTGTTTCGCACTAGCTATTTCGATCTTCTGAAAGAAATGCTCTTGTTTTCACATTCTGGAAAACACAATGAATGTTGTTATGCTGCTACAGCAATACACCGTTGGCTAATAGCTATCTTAGAAATTCATGTCAGGTCTGTTCAACCATTTTTATTCTTTTGTCCATTAAACCGGACCAGCATCTTGGGCCACAGTTGCTCTCCCATTGATTTCTGGCTTGTGTTAGTTAATGCAATGCCCCCAAAATTTCACGGTAACCTCATCTTCTCCAAAGTTATATAGATGATCTGCTCATAAATCAAGCACGTACAACTGGCTACAATGACATCTATAAATTTAACACAAATTAAATGTATCATCTGGGACCTATAGCCAGGACCAATGAAGATCAATGAATCTTGCACTCTTCGCCATCACTGAAGGATTTCAAGAAATAATGTGGACGGAGACGTACTTCTTGTCTTGAAGTTGCTTATTGCTTACTGCTTGTGGTACTCTGTTTAGAGATGGGAGCTACATGTTTGAGTGCTGGGGGACTGAGAACAGGTTAAACTATGGTTTTCCATTTGCTGGCCCTGAGCAGAGGACCATACACATATTATATGAAAGTTGTAAGGTGGTCTTTTCCTCCTCCAGTAGTCCTTAGAATCAAGCAGCAGCTCCTGTTGGATTTCACAGGGACAGATTCTCATGGCATCCATACAGAGCCTCTGGGCTTCTGCAGATGGGACACCATCTCTAAAGCACGATCCAAGGAGTACTGAGGTCAGCTGGCCAGATTGGAGCTTAAACTAAACTGAGGACCAATGAGTCTGATCTGACCCAACTGTGTCCCACTGCTTTTAAAAATGTAGAGATTAAAAGGCAAAAAAAATGTAAACCTGAGAAAGGTTTTCCTACTGCATTGGATAAGCAAACAAAGCACACTACTGACAAAAAAAGTATTTACAGGGAAAAGTTGCACTGTGGCATGAATTAAAAGGTTTTTTCACTTTTACCTGTTACATTGAAATGACAACTGTCAATCCCTGCACTTTAGGGCATAAAACAAGGTCAGAAAAAAATTCCCTGAGGATGAAAGGTTTGCAAAGTTGTGTCAAAAAAAGGCACTGTAGAGTAATTTTACCTTTTGCTGGAATACCTATGAATATCAGTGGAGACAAGTGATTGGACTAGTCACTGGTGTGCGGCATTAAGATTCCTACAGAAAAAATCACTGCAAAATTACTGAGAGACATGACAGGTGCACAGTCTTCACCTATGAAAACAAAAACGTGGGACAAGGAAATTCTTTTTGTCACGGGTTGTTCGCTGTTTTGGCTCCTGGGTCAAGAGCTCTGGAGGCCAAACAATTTTAGGAGAACCCACAAACCTGAATGGCTGCAATAATTTGTCAAAAAATAAGAATGGATGTGATAGATCCCGATGTGCAGTAGTCACTAGAACAATGGGGAAGAATATAGCAATATAGATAGGGTCACCAGTCACTTGGTGCAGCTATGAGCTTCCAAAGCAGTTAGAGAGTTGTGCCCACAAGGCAAATCAATCAGTAATGTAGTAAACATTTCAGAATGGTTTTGGACTCGAGTCTATAGTATGACAACATGCAACAATTCAATTAGCCTTCATTCTGCACTAAGTACCTCAGAGCCCTATCCTGTAGTTGGGCAAAACGCCCATGAAAGCCAAGAGGAAAGCACAGAGCCCTTTAGTGTAAGGAGGGAAATACAGTTTGGTTTTTTAATAAATCTACAAATATCTCAGCCAAACTTGGATTAATGCAGGGAAGCTGTTTTCTTCTTCCTACAAATTTGTCTTTCAGTGGAATCACACACTTCCTAATTTAAAATGGCCACTTCTAATGGAAATACAGGCTTACCTCTGAGTGATAATCTCTTGATTCTGGAATTAAAGAAGCAGAGGAAGTCTGCTTTGGACTAGATGCAGCAACTTTGAATTCCTTCCTCTCTTCCTTCAGTATGTCTTATGCTGTTGTATAGAGAGGGTGTTATTATTTTCAGACAACCATAGGTGTATCAACATAGCATCAGTGGCTTTGAAAATGGTGTGAGTTTATAGCAGGTGAGGATGCAGCCTGCAGTTTGTGCTTGTGTGTGGGCATGTGTGCGTGCTGAGGAGAAAAACGCATGCACAAACACAGATTTCTAGTTTTCTCCGTTTGTTTCTCCATTTTTAGCAATTTACCAATACAGCCACTTTTTAAAGTGTAAGCTCTTTCAAAGCTCTCTTTAAAAGTCCTAACCCTTTTGAGAGACATTTGGGAATTTTGAAAATAACCTCTGAAATGTCCACATACCATAAAAGAGATTTGACCACTTCTCAGTTAATATATAGTCAATCATCTAATAAGATTTAATCCAACTGGGAGACCAACTAAGAAATTGTTGTGGATGCAGCTCTTATAAGTCAGGAAGCTATTTAGATGAGTAGTAGTAGTGGTGGCTTAGTAGTAGTAGTAAATGGGTTTTGACCTATTTCCAATTTATCAGAGCCTTTCTCAACTCAATGTAAATCCCACTCTCAGAGTTAAAAACTGAATTAGAAAATAAAAATCCAACATAACATCATTTTGATGACTTAGAAAATGAGAGTGGTATTTCATCTTCTATTATTCAACACTTAAAAGTACTATTAATTTAAAAATTTGAGAAAAAAATCTGTAGGACAGAGTAACTCCTATATTTAAGATGAAAGAATAACTGTCAATTTCTTGAACTGATTAATCTCCCTTCCTTTCTCATGAAAAAGACTTCCATGTGAAAACAAAATTGCATATTTCTTACAGCACGGTTTGTCTTTACCTGACTAAATAGAAGGCTCTTCCAAGAGTGCTAAGGAAAATGTATTTATCCTTAGGCAGAACATAAGTACACACGGTTATGAAGGTCAGCCTGGTTTCTAATCTGAGTGAAATATATGTACCATATTTAGCAGATGCATGTACAAGTATGCCCATACAAGAAGAGAGAGTGAGAAAAGCAATTATAATTGCTATTCCCCAAATATATCATGAATTCTCAGATTTTCTTATTATGCTCTTACATTCCAAGAACAAACCTTCACAGGTCGGGGGGGGTGACAGAGATAAGAGAAGTTTAAGCTTCTTGCAGGACTTTTTACTTGGTTGAACCTTAAAAAAAATTGAAACATCTTTAGCGAACTGCAATCCTTTTGTGATCTTTCAAAAAATTATATAAATCCAAAAAGCAAATTTTATTCTAGGCAATGTCGGATGGCAAAATTCTGCTCTCAGTGCAACACTTTAGATGCCCACAAATTGTGTGAATCTGTCATTGGAAGTTGAATTTGATGCCAAATATCTGTATTTTCAGCATCTATTGACAGGCCTACAAATAACATACCTAACTAGTCTGCTACAGAGAGAATAGTCTGATCTTTGTACCTTAGGGAGCTTTTGTATTTAAACAGCATTAAGGATGACAACTTGGCATAAGGATATTAGAGTGTTTTATACATACATACAAACAAAATGCTGTTGATTTCCTCTTTGATCATTATTCAAATGAAATCAAAGAAAATCCATAGTCCTCAGGCTTTTTTAGGCTCAATGCCTATTTTATAGACAAGCTAGGTCCTTTACCATGTACACCATCATTATGGCAATGTACATGGCATGTGCCTTCCTTGCTTCTTTTGCTTTGTGCTTTTAGGACATATGATAAAGACAATTAGAAAAATAATTACTGTTCATCAGAATTGTTCCCCCTTTTTACACAAGTAGACTTTTACACATCTTGAAAGGGTGAAAAAGTTAAGAAATTTTATGCGGGTACTAGAATGGCACAGCTGTCAAGATCTGACCTCTCTTCCCTTTTTTAATTCTATTATAGCACAGGAAGAGTACAAAAATTCAATAGAAAAGAATTAAAGTAAAATCGTTACATTTCTAATAGCAAATCATGACCAATTGTGTGGTGTCACTGAAGAGCATGAAGTGCAGTAAAGTCTAAAAGCTGTAAGTGCCCCATTATTCATTTTTACTGAAAATCTAAGAAGGCTTCTTGTAAACTCAAAATTTGTCATATGGCCTTTAAAGCAGGCCTTTCAAGATTTCAAACCATTGCTTCACTACTGACCTTCAGAACCATGAGTTATTTCTGTGTTTATGGGGTTCACAGCATTTATAGATGCCTAAAGTGCTGTGTTGAGAAGCAAAAATACAAAGTCAAAACTGGATCTCTTTGGCTACCAACATAAAACTAAAACCAGTGTTCAAAATATAAATATACGGAGATTGAGAAAAGAATTGCTTTCCCTCTTCCATTTAAAGTGCTTCAGTGATACTGTGTCTTCACTTCTAGCCTTTGCAAGGTTTATACTTTGCCTTGGTTTCAGCTGGGATAGAGTTAATTTTCTTTCTAGTAGCTGGTTAGTGTTATGGTTTGGATTTAGTATGAGAATAATGTTGATAACACACTGGTGTTCTCAGTTGTTGCTAAGTATTGTTTATACTAAGTCAAGGATTCTTCAGCTTCTTGTGTCCAGCCAGCAAGAAGGCTGGAGGGGCACAAGAAGTTGGGAGGGGACACAGCCAGGACAGCTGACCCAAACTGGCCAACGGGGTATTCCATACCATGTGATGTCATGCCCAGTATATAAACTGGGGGGAGTTGGTCTGGGAGGGATTGCTGCTTGGGAACGAATG